>NW_028261382.1:76729954-77037871 GCF_051295495.1 Thamnophis sirtalis
TCTGCTTTTTAATACACTGTCTAGATTTGCCATCGCTTTCCTCCCTAAGAGCAAATGTTGTTTAATTTCTTGGCTACAGTCCCCATCTGCTGTGATCTTGGAGCCCATGATAACATGTTCTGTATTTATTTTGTTTAGTTTAACATCATGTAGACAACAAATTTCGAAGTTATTGTTCCTATAAACACATTTTTTCTGAAGAGCATTGATATATGTTAGATCCAAAGGTCTCCAACCTTGGCAACTTTAAGCCTGGTGAACTTCAACTCCCAGAATTCCCCAGCCAGCAAAGCTTATGGGAGTTGAAGTCCGGAGACCCCTGTCTTAGATGGACAGAAAGAAAAAAAACCATCGGGAATCAAGTGGGAAAAAGGATGGTACAGCTAGTCCTCAACTTACGACTACAATTGAGCCAAAATTTCCCATTACTAAGCAAGGCAGTTAGTTGTTAAGTGAGTTTGGCCCTGTTTTACAGCCTTTTTTTGCCAACATCATCAAGCAGTTTGTTAAGTGAATCATGCAGTCGTTATACGAACCTGGCTTTCCCCCCCATTGACTTTGGTTCTCGGAAGCCAGCTGGGAAGGTTACAAATGGTGATTAGGTGATTTTGGGACATGGCATAAATGTATGCCAGGTGATAAGCGACCAAATTTTGATCACGTAACCATGGGAATGCTGCCAAAGTCATGCGTGTATATAATGGTCATTAATCACTTTTTTTCCCAGTGTTGTTTGGATGTCAAAGTTATTCAGTGAATAACTGACTGATCAACAAATACGCCTGTAGTATAATAATACACACCCAGAATCTCCTCTCAATCTGATCGCCTCCTTTTAATTATATTCTTCAGGACTAACAAGTCCTTTATTGACAGGTATTTTTTTTAACCTTTCCTTCTTTTAGGTTCTCAAGCCACCACCCAGCCCATAACAATAGATACACTATATTGCCAAAAGTATTTGCTCACCCATCCAAATAATCAGAATCAGGTGTTCCACTCACTTCCATGGCCAGAGGTGTATAAAATCAAGTACCTTGGCATGCAGACTGTTTTTACACACATTTGTGAAAGAATGGGTCACTCTCAGGAGCTCAGTGAATTCCAGCATGGAACTGTGATAGGATGCCAAGTGGGCAACAAATCCAGTTGTGAAATTTCCTCGCTCCTAAATATCCCACAGTCAACTGTCAGCTGTATTAGAAGAACGTGGAAGTGTTTGGGAACGACAGCAACTCAGCCACGAAGTGGTAGGCCATGTAAACTCGTCCAACATCAGTGTGATGTCACAAATGCGCTTCTGGAAGAATGGTCAAAAATCCCCATAAACACACTCCTGAACCTTGTGGGCAGCTTTCCCAGAAGAGTTGAAGCTGGTATGGCTGCAAAGGGTGGACCGAAGTCATATTGAACCCTATGGATTAGGAATGGGATGTCACTTACAGTAAGTTCATATGCGAGTAAAGGCAGGTGAGCGAATACTTTTGGCAATATAGTGTAGATAATATTGGTTTAACTTCAGGTAGGCAAATTTGCACAAGGGGTTATTTGCTTCCTCGTGATGGATAGGAAGGAATGGTCCACTGACTTCCCTTTTGATAGTCTGGGTGCTACAAGAGTGCCAAAACCAGAATCTTCTACGGGTGGGTTGCTGCCGGCATTATTGCCGATTCGGCACACATGCCCATTTGCACCTAAAATGGTCTGCGCATGCGCACAGCATTAGAAAAGGATTTTTTTTTTACATTTTTGAAATGAAGATTGTTCTGTGCATGCACAAAACCAAAAATCAAGATGGCGCCCACCAGGATAGAACCGGTTTGGGGGCAGGTTGAGTTACTATCTACTTGACCGAACTGGTTCAAACCAGTAGGAACCCGCCTCTGGTAGTCTCAGAGGCCAATGTTGTCTGAAGCAAAGAGCTCCTACCTGCAAAGGGATTAAAATCTGTGCAAAATTAATTGATACTATCAGGTGTCAAGAAAGAACTGAGATGAAACCTTCCTGCTTGATGACTCTCAGCTGTTCAAGTTGTAAATGCTCCAACACTGGGAGTTTTTAAGATGTTGTTTGTCTGAAGTTGTGTAGGTCTCAGTGTTCCAAATCGTGGCACGACAAAACCGCGCTTGTCAAAATAGCGGTGATAAAATCGCGTCGCTAAAGCCGCAACGTCATCACGGCGCGTCATCACCGCCGCGACAATAGCGCGGCAACAGAAGGGCGCTTTAAAACGGCGCCGCGGCAGAAAGCCGATTTAAATTAAGGTAAGGGTTAGGATTAGGTTTAGGGGTTAGGTTTAGGGTTAGGTTTAGGGTACTGAGTGCTTCGGAAGGTGCGGATTTGCCCTCCACGATTATGTCATCGCAGTAGGGTCACGTTTTTCCTTAGCGCTTCAAACGGCGCGGATTAGCCCTTCGCGCTTATGTCTCCGCAGTATTGTGGTGGAACCGTTCCAAATATCATCCAGAATTAAATCAGAGTCTAAGGCAAAGCTTTCCTCAAAGTTCCAATTTAATACGAGAGACATGTTGATACATCTGTGGGAACCCCAAATCTGATAGCTTCCTAGGATTCCCATCCAGTTGAAATTTCATGATCTTATCTCCACACCCACAAATAAAAATAAAATCTGTGACTACCTCCATTTCCTCCCCATCTATTTGCCAGAAATTGAGAGGACCAGTTGCCATGATCTTAGTTTTCTTAATGTTGAGTTTCATGCCAACTTTGGCACTCTCCTTCTTCACCCGTATCAAGAGGCTCTTTAGTTCCTTTTCACTTTCTGCCATTAGTGTGGTATCATCTGCATATCTGAGGTTGTTGATATGTCTAAAGAATGTTATGCAATAACGAAACTATTACACAAAACCAGATTTGACTCTGCAAATTATAGGCCTATTACTTTATCTAACACAATAAATAATCTTTAGGCCAGATTTTATACCTTAAATTAGTGGGTTGGGCACAAAATGAAAATATATCGTTGTTGAAGGTCAGAATTTAGAAAGGAACAATCAATATTGGATCATTATTGGGTTCTCCATCACTTGGCAGAAAAATATTGTGTCTCCTTATGGTTCCCATTTTGCAACCTTTGTTGATTTTTAAGTCAGCTTTTGACCCAATACCAATTGAGTGATTGTGGGAAAAGTCTGAGACATTTCCATATTGATCAAAGGTTGCCTGTGCTTATTCAGAGTGAGAGGTAACCCGACTGATTGCATCTCTTAAAAAGTAAACAAGGCCAGTGTACGGTTTGTCTAAATTTTTGCCTAAAATGATTTTTTAAAAATCCCAGCTGGCGAGCGGGTGGCCACTGCTAGTGTCCTTATCTTCATTCATAGATCAGACAGATGTCCCAAAAGATTGATGGAAATAATCCCAATTCATAAAAAACCCATAAGAACAATTACCAGTCTTTTTTAGTGTTATCAGCAAATTGCTAGACATGCTAAATTTCAAGCTCCAGGACTGGATAGACAGAGGGCATAATCAAGTAATGGCGAACCTTTTGGGCTCTGAGTGCCCAAACTGGAATTCACGTGCATGCGCCAGAGTACCAGAAACCTGAAGACCAGCTGGCCAGCATGTACATGCCAGTTTTTTGGCTGTCTTCAGGCCATTTTTCAAGCTGTTTTCAGGCTGTTCTTCGGACCATTTTTGGGTCATTTTCAGCCCGAAAATGGCCTGAAAACAGCCTGTTTTTTGGACATTTTAAAAATCATTTTTCAGGCTGTTTTTCAACTATTTTAGGCCATTTTCAGCCCGAAAAACAGTCTGACAACAGCCCCAAAAAAGGCCTGTTTTGGGCCATTTTTGGGGCCGTTTTCAGACTGTTTTTCGGGTTATTTTTAGGCGCTCCGGTGCCGATGAAGACCAGCAGGAAACTAGAATATGGACTAGCAATATTTTGGGACTGCAGACAAAAACCCCTGGTTCTTAATTTTGATTCCTTTAAAAATCTGATCCTCGCAAAGAGACCCATCCAACAATCCTGGAGAATAAGGGGAGCCACAAGTTAGAATAGGTGACTGCATTTGAATGTCTGAAGCCCTCATCACAAAGGGCAACCGAATCACATAGTGCAGCTAGCTCTTAGGTCAGAGGTGGGGAACCATGGCCCCTTTATGACTTGTGGACTTCAACTCCCAGAATTCCAGAGCCAGCCACAATTAATCCCGGCAGCACTAAAACCTTTTCAGGCTAAACCGACTGGCCCAAATCCTTTACAGGGCAGATAGATAGAAATTTATGCCAAGAAGCAAAAGCCCAGGAAAGAGTGCAAGCCAAATTTTTGAGACCAGTTATTATTGCACCCAATGGAACAGCAAACATCCAATTAAGGCTTGAAACAGGAATGTCACAATCCAGAGAGGTAAGAGCTTGGGGGAAGAAGATAAACCATTGGTGGAAAATCCAATTCTTTCCAATTGGACCGACTCTTTTGGTTTCCATCATTTCCCTTCGTTCTGGAAACAGTTCACAGAGCAGAAGTTGGCATTATGTGAGCTTTTTGTTCCACGCTACGACCAAGCAAAACAATTGCTGAAAGAGAATAAGGCAGGTCCCCCTGGGTAGCCACGATGTCGTCACAAAGGCTCTGCTCGAAGGCTTGAAAGAATGTTATGACACAGACAACAGGGAACATATCTCCACATGAGGCAGACCTGTCCATTGGCGAAAAAATATTGGGCAAAAAAGTGGCTAGAGGAAATGGTAAAACACCAAACAGATCAAAAAGCCAGAATTATTTCTATTAGGCATACTAACAGTGAAATATAATAAAAGAATTCAGTTCTTAATATTACATGTAATAACAGTGGCCAGAATCACATATGCATAAAATTGGAAGAATGGAAACATACCCACAGAGGAAATGGTAATAAAGAAAATGTCAGTTGGTCTTACCTGAATTGCATGTCTAGAAGCGGTCGTGGGAGGAGTCACCTGTGGGTATTAACACGGCCCATTTGCCCGGAGACTGGGGTAATGTTGAGGCCACTCCCTCTGCTTCCTCCTCGTGAATCCCCAGATTAACCGATGGTCCAGTCCAAGAAGAGCCTGGGAAGAAAGGGAACAAGAACAAAGGGCAACAACTCCCTCCCCACCAGGCCTGACTGACCAACAACTAATCTCCCTCAGGCCCCACATGCGCAGAAGTGCACCAACAGGTGGGAAGTGACTTTTTCCACGACCGTTTCTAGACATGAAGTTCAGGTAAGACCAACTGACAGTCTCCGAAGCGAGGCGCGGGAGGAGTCACATGTGGGACATACCCAAGCTAGATGTCCATGGAAAGGAATCATTAGGCCTGAGCCCCACGAGTGTCCAACACACCCTGGAGAACCCTCCTACCAAATGATGCCTCCGCAGAGGCAGAGGCATCCAGCCGGTAATGCCTAATGAAGGGAGAGGGCAAGGTGCAAATGGCTGCCCTGCATTTGTTTTCAATGGGCGCCTGGGTAGCCCAGGCCGTAGAGGTTGCTGCACTCATAGTGGAGTGCGCAGTGATGCCCCCTGGAACCGGGATCCCCCAGCCTTAGTGATGGCTAGCCTAATCCACCTGCTGATGGTAGCAGGTGATACCTTTGCCCCTCTGGTAGAAGCCTGGAAGGAGACGAAAAGCCTCTCCAACCTCCTGAAGGCAGCTGTGCGTTTGAGGTAAATACGCAGAGCCCTACGGACGTCCAGGCGGTGCCAGGACCTTTCCCTTTCTCTGGAAGGTGCCGGACAGAAGACTGGGAGCACCACCTCCTGAGCCTATGGAAGGGGCTGTTCACCTTGGGAAGGAAAGCAGGGTCGAGTCTGAGAACAACCCTGTTGTTGTGGAAGGTACACAAATCTGCCCTGGCAGATAAGGCATTGATCTCAGACACCTGCCTAGCTGAGGTGAAGGCTACCAGGAACACCAACTTGAGCATAAGGAGCTGGAAAGTTACCTCCCTCAGAGATTCAAAGAGCGCCTATGTAAGGGCTTGGAGCACTGTGGGAAGATCCCAGGTGGGAAACCGATGGATCACCAGGGGGGCAAAGATTATTAGCCTCTCTGATGAACCTGTTTATGATCGGATGCTGGGATAAGTTTTAGAACACACACACACACCATCCTGGAGGAACTCCAGTACCTGCGACGCTGATGCCGAGGTCGAATCTACCCGGACCGTCTTGCACCGTGTTACAAAGGAACACCAGGTCGCATTGTAAATGCATGTGGTGGACTTCTTTCTGGAAGCCTCAATGGTCCTGATCATCCTGGCTGAGAACTGGACCTCCCTCAGCTGCTCCCGCTCAAGCGCCAAGCAGTTAATTGGAGACACTCTGAATCTAGATGATTCAGACTCCCCTGGCGCAGAGCTACCTCCTCCCTGGGAATCCTCCAATGAGGCAGAACCGACAGACCCACTAGGTCTGCAAACCAGGGACGCCGGGGCCAGCGGGGTGCTATCAGGATCACTAGTGCCTTCTCTAGCACTAGCTTCCTCAGAACCCCGGGAAGGAGAGGGAAGGCGTAAAGGAAGCCTGACGGCCATTTGCACCAAAGGGCATTGACGTCCAATGCTCCTCAGGCCGGGAACCATGAGATGAACATCAGAACTTGGGCGTTCGATGGGGTAGCAAAGAGATCCATTGTCGGCCGATCGAATCTCTGGCAAATCCGCTCGAAGATGCTGAGATGCAACTGCCACTCCCTGTGGTCCACTGTCTCCCTGCTGAGCCAGACTGCCTGTCGGTTGTCCACCCTGGAGGTGTGTTCCGCCCGAATCGACAAGAGGTTCCTCTCCGCCCAGTTGACCAGTCAAACTGTGTCACAAACTGCCAAGGAGTGCTTGCTTGTTCACATGAGCCTTGGCTGC
The DNA here is from genome assembly GCF_051295495.1 of Thamnophis sirtalis. Lineage (NCBI taxonomy): Eukaryota > Metazoa > Chordata > Lepidosauria > Squamata > Natricidae > Thamnophis > Thamnophis sirtalis. The sequence continues at coordinate 76,736,809 of NW_028261382.1, forward strand.
CACGTTGTCCATAAGGACCAGGAGATGTTGACCGGCCACGGCCTCCTTGAAGTGTCGAAGCGCCAAGTGAATCACCCTGAGCTCTAATCAGTTGATGTTCTTCCGTAGATCAGTGGGTGTCCACCTACCCTGTGCTATCTGAGACTGAAGATGTTCCCCCCAGCTGAATAGGCTCGTGTCTGTAGTCAGAGTCAACCTGTCTAGTTCCCTGAAAAGGGAGTCCTTGGACAGTGCCGGGGGCATTCACCAACAGGAGAGAAATACTGGGGTGGTACCAGGACCTTGAAGAGGGCGTCGCTCATCCTTTCTCTCTGGTGCAGTAGCAGGAACTACTGTAGTTCTCTGGCGTGGAGGCGAGCCCAAGGCACTATCCCAATGCAGGAGATGAAGTTGCCCAGGAGCCTGGAGAGAAGGAGTACGGGAACAGAATGTGTCTTGCGGATCTCCCGGATCAACTCCAAAATACTGTCCCTACGCTCCTGTGACAAAAATACCTCACAAGCCACCAAGTCAATGATGGTTCCCAAATGTTGGAGCTTAGTGGTAGGGGTGAGATGACTCTTCTCGAGATTGATCGAGAACCCTAGGGTCTGCAGGGTGGCAATTGTGAGAGCCAGTTCCCTCTCAGCTCAGTCCAGCGTAGTGGCCAGCACGAGGATGTCATCTAAATAGCAATGTAACCGGCTGGGAAGGACCGGAGATGACCTGCAGCTACAGCTAACACCTTGATGAAGATCCTAGGCGCAGATGCCAACCCAAAGGGAAGGGCCCTGTATTGGTAATGCACACCCCCCCCCCCATATGCAAACCTAAGGAATTTATGGAGGTCCGGTGCAATCATGATGTGCAGGTATGCTTCCGTGAGATCAATGGATGTTAAGAAGTCACCCTGTCTGATACCCTCCAAGATGGACTTGAGGGAAGCCACCTTAAATTTCCGGTAAACCAGTCTGGAGTTCAACAATTTGAAGTTTAAGATTGCCCTCCACCTCCCTGAACTTTTAGGAACTACAAACAGATTGGAATAAAACCCTAAACCCCTCTCCTCTTCCGAGACCAACTCCACTGCCCTGATGTCTAGCAAATGCCGAATGGCCTTATGCATAAGGGAACGCTTAGCCGGATTCTTGGAGGAAGGGAAAAGACAAAACCTAGTCGGGGGATGGGAACAAAACTCTTAACTGCAGACCAAACTCAACCCTCTGAAGAAGCCATGCATCAGTGGTGATCCAACTCCAGCGATCCGCAAGCAAGGTAAGGCGACAGCCGCCAATTGGGTGATCCGATCCCAAATCACTTGTTCCTGTGGTAGGGATGCTGCCCCCCCCCACCCTTGAAAGGGACGCTTACTGGACTGTTGGTACCTCTACCTGTCCCTAGAGTAATGCCGGTCCCCCTGTCTGGGATATCTGGGCTGTTGGAAGCCCTGCTCAGGGGGTCGATAGGAGGACCTCCTGGGGTAGGGCGCAGGGAGTTGGTCAGAGCGCTTAGTCGTGGAAGGGAAGACCTTGCGCTTGTTCTTGTCCTCGATAAAGATAGGGTCAAGAGAGGCTCCGAATAGCTTGTCTCCTGTGTACTCCGCCCCCGGCAAGTACCATTTTGCCTGGGACTCTGCTTGCCAATTGCGCAGCCAGAGAAGGCGCCTGGAAGCCACCAAAGAAGATAGAGCTCTGGAAGAATACTTGACCGCATCCAGCGTAGCATCAGCTGAAAACTGAGTGGCCGCCATCAGCTTCTTGATGTCTTGCATTAGTCGCATGTCCGAAGTGGGGGTTCGATCACAAAGCTGTTCCAGCCAAAGCAGAGTGGACCTGTTGAAAAACAAAGCAGCAGCAGCAACGGCCCTGATTGCCCACATTGCGGCCTGAAAGGTCTTGTGCAGCACCAGTTCCGCCTTCTTATCCTCTGCCTTCAGACAGTTGGAAATATCACCAGTCACCACCGCGGAAGTGGAAGCCAGGCCAGCCACCGGGACATCTATAGCTGGAATCTGCAGTGCTTGGGCAAAGGTTGCATTAAGATTGTAAAACCTGCGATCATTACTGTCTGGAGTGGGAAACGTGCCAGGCTTTGCCCATTTAAATTTGAGCACCTCCATAAATAAATCAGGGGTAGGAATCTTTTCAACGTGTGGCTTATGAAAGGGTCCCTTCTTGGTCCCCCCACTGGAGTTGGAGGCAACAGCTGCTTGAGAAGGGGCTGGGGTGCTGTCCAGATGTGCAGTAGCCCTGGCCTCGCGAAGCAGGGAACCAAAAAAGGTGGGAGGAAACAAGCCAGCAATAGCAGGGGCCTCTGGAACCTGGGAATCTTCGTCCTCAGAGAAGGCTATGTCCTTCTGCCCCCCTTCTTTCAATCCAGACCTCATTAGCCGTGGAAGGGGAATCCGATCTACACTCTCTAGCTGCAGAAGATTGGGGTTCTCTGGATGACCTCGTGGGGTCCCATGAGAAGATTTTCATCTAGAGACTTGAAATTGATGCTGCATGCCCGATGAGATGCCCTGAGCAATGGCACGGGCAATCACATTCTGAAAACCTTCAGAAAGCTCTGGATAAGCTGGCGAGAGGCTAGGGAGCTCTGCAGATTGAGGAGCAAAGCGTGGCCTGGAGGAAACAGCTGCCCTGTGCCAAAGGGGTCTCCCCGATGTCCTGAAGACTGGGCAGGAGACAGAGGAGGGGATGGGGGCTAACTCCCCTCGCAGAGCCACGTGGGGAACCAGGAGAACCCAGTTGGACTTCTGGCAAGGGTAAAGGCCGGAGTGGAGAGCGTAACCTGGATGGGGAAGGGCTGATTTCCTCCTTGATCCTCCTACCAGCCACCCTGGTGATGCAGGGCTCCTTGCTAGGCGTTCTTCTCCTAGCAGATTTAGAGGTGGCCTTCATTGAGGTAGACCTCTCCATCGTTACGAGGGTAGTTCCACGGGAGGTCCCCTCGCCCGGAACTGAATCCCCTGACCTAGGGGCAGCCGCCCCCCCACTCCTCGTAGCATCCACCATCGCTTTACTCACGGTTGTTGCCTTCCTACTTCCTCTCATGCTGCCAACCGGCGTGAGCTTCTGCATGCAGTCCAGACTCCTTCAGACCGGCGCTACCCCCAACCACACCGCCGATCTGCGGCCTGAAGAGGCCAGCCCACCGCCAAACCAAAGGATCACCAGCAGAGCACAGGCCCGAAGAATCTTCACCAATCCCGGCGGTGGTCCTGGGCGCTTGCGGCAGCTGCAAACAAGCACGCCAATCTCCGCGCCTCTCCACGTACATCCCAAGATGGACGCCGTCCAAGATGGTGACTGCCGACCATGCAGTCCGATTGTGAACCGGCTCTAACCGAGCCGCTCCCTCAGAAACCTCCTGAGCACTCCACAACCCCCTCCAATGGAACCAGGGGTTGCGCAGACACGCGGCCTGGAGCCTCCCATTTAACCGGCCAGCGGCTTGAAGGCTCCCCAGTAGCGCAGCAAGCCCGACTTGTGCAAACAAAAAAAGGTGAAACAACACAGAGACGCAAGGAAGAGAGGTGGGAGGAACCAAAGGAACCTCGAAACCAATGGACAGTCAGATAAAGTACTCCTTCTGGGCCAAAGACTGAGGTTAATCTGGGGAGTCACGAGGAGGAAGTAGAGGGAGTGGCCTCAAAATTACCTCAGTCTCCGGGCAAATGGGCCATGATAATACCCACATGTGACTCCTCCCAAGCCTCGCTTCTGAGACTACTAGATTGAGACGAAATGAACAGGTTAACAATGGAAATTAAAGACAAAGAAGAAACAGACATTTAATATTTAATATGGGATATATGGTATAATTGGTTGGATAATAGATTAAAAAATTAAACATGAAAGACAATTAACAAGCCAGAAATAAATATAGGTATAAGGCTAGTTAGGAACGTGGTGGCTCAGTGGCTAAGACGCTGATATTGTCGATCAGAAAAGTGGGCAGTTCGGTGAGCTCGTTACTTGTCCCAGCTTCTGCCAACCTAGCAGTTTGAAAGCATGTAAAAATGCAAGTAGAAAAATAGGGACAATCTTGGTGGGAAAGGAACAGTGTTCCGGGTGCCTTTGGTGTTGAGTCATGCTGGTCACATGACCACAGTGATAAATATGATACTGTATGAATATGAATGTATGAATAAGAGATAAATGGTCGGGACTAGGAGATATAATACTATGTATATTGTAAAAATAGCTGATACAATCAGTATATCATTGTTGCAAAGATGAAACTGATGCAAAATGAAGAAAAATGTACAATAAAAACATTTTTAAAATGTTATGATTTAAATCTTGAGGGTCTGTGGCCACAAAAGCTATTTATGATGAGGAAAAAAATGAGAACCACTGGAATAAGGGATGGGGCATTTCAGATGGAAGTCAACTGGCTATTCCAACCTGGGAGAAAAGAGAGCCCTTTGGGAACTAGCAAGAAATCTACAAAAATCTGACTTTCCCCAAGTTGAAGATGGCATTTTTCAAAGCCAGGCATAATCTCTGACCATCAGCACTGCTGCAAGATACTCCAAAAACCCATTAACTGAGCATACCGGCCAATGTGGCCACAAAGAGCTCAAAATCCTGCAGCCTTCTGCCAGCGAAAACGGAGCTTGGGATGGCTGCACACTCTGTTTTCGCTGGCAGAGGGCTATCATAACTAAAATCCAAGCAAAAGGGGTGGTGGTGGTGGCCTGAATCCCAGCAACAGGACGTGTTCTGTGGAAGGCTCTCTGAAGAACCGTCAGATTCCTGCTGTATCGGGGGAGGGCTTTTTTAACCCCACCATAGCTGTCCTGGAGAGACAGTGAAGAGGGGGGGGCACAAATGGGTGTGGTTGGGGAACCTGCAACTCCTCTAAAATGCCTGCATTTGCCCCTGGACCCAAAGCAGGAAAGGTAGCCAACGCGAGCTACTGCAGCTGGAAGGCCAGACCAAGCACGGGAGATCAGGGTGGTGAGCATCTGGATGAGATAATAAGACTGCTTCAAAGTGCAACATTCCTGTAAATTAACTTTTCAACCTCTGGTTAAAGCTTTTTAAAGAGAGAGTGGCAAAAGAAAAGGGGGGAGCGGATATTACAAAGCTGTCCCTCCCTCGGGCCAGCAGCGAATGGACGGAGCCGTTAGATAGAAGAAAGGAAGTGATAGTGTCAACTTGTAAAGCGTTTCCATGACTACTATCGTTGACACAGGAAAAGGGAGGAGAATTCCATGCATACCTTTGGCCAGTCAGGTCTCATATTCCTACAGCTGACGTGTGAAATGTGCATGTTCATAGCCTGCCGCAGCACCTTATTGGTGGATGTGATTTATGACACAGAAGATAGGAGGGGATACAGGGGTAAAGTTCAAACACAATTAAGCGAAAGTCAGTTTCGGCTCCGCAGAAGAACATGCCAAAATGTTGACCATAATAAATGAATGGATTTCTTTTGAACTTTGTCTCGAGGCTCATAAATTAATTAGGTCATCTTTTGGAAACTTTACAGATAGACCTTGAGGACTACTTAAGGATGTTAGAAAGCAAATTGGAACCCCGAGGTCAAACACAACCCTGATGCAGACTTCAATTAAATCAGGTTTGACACCCCTGCTCTAAGAGACATCACGTCTGCATATAGTCTGCCCTTAGTAAGCAAATTTATGCTTTAAGTCACCCAGAGTCACTTCGAAACAAGTGGTAAATAAACTTAATAGATAAAAATAAAATAAAAATTTCCAGGAAGACCAGACAATTTCTGTATGAACCATGTTCTACAAAATTTGAAACCCGTTATCACCTATGCAATAGCCAAATTCTGTGTTGCTGCAATGAAAATAAGGCATAACTGGTTATGGAAATATATATTTTTGTTTTATTTACCATTTTAGATTTAACACATACTGGCTTATCTTGTTTATGAGGTGGTATTTATTTTACTGCATAGTGTGCTAGTAAAGCAGCCACATTTTTATTTGTGTTTCTTTCACCTTTTCTATTTTACTATGGTGTGGTAATTTTTTAAAAACTTTTTTTTCTGGTCCTTGACCAAATAAACATTATTATAAAACAGAGTCTCCAGTTGATGTGGGTGGTGAAACTGGGAAGGGCTGGAACAGGGCAATTCTCAGTTCCTGCTCTCTCTTGGAAGGCAGCCCACTGCAGAAGCTACAGGAAGAAGAGTTTGTCACACAGCTCAATTGATGGTTCATGGTGGAGAACGTGCCCTGAGAGAAAAGCCAGCTTATGCGCGTATTTGCACGGGGCGGGCACTCGGATAGTTCCTGGCCAATTCCAGTAGAGGTGGCAAAGTTTGAAAGTCAGCCTATTAAAAAACAGGAATGAGAGAAGGAAACTCCGGATTAGAATGCCTACTTCTATCACTTGGATCCATAATGTATTTTCTCGTTTGGGTTGACAAATCTCTAAACTCCAATATATTCCAATCAGTATATGTTCTTAAATGCTGCAAGGAAAAAACTGGTTGATTCCCCATCATTTCTTGGATTCATTTTACCCTTTGCAAAGGAAATCCCTCACTCCATCCAGAAAGGAAGTGATATATAAACACAGGGGTGAAATGCTCTGAAGTCTGCTACCGGTTCGCTTTGCTCACATGCACATCGCAGGCACTAAGAAGCCTTTTCCGAGTCTGCAAAAGTAGAACAGCGGGGGTGGGGGGGTGGGACAGCTGTGATGCGCAATTTAGATTCACTAGAAAGCTGGATTTCGTGCTTTCAGGTGAACTGGTAGTAAAAAAATGTAAAACAAAGTTCCAACGTTCAGGCGGCACAGCTGATTGTCACACAGCTGATCGTCGGAACTTTTTAAAGCATTTTTTTTACTACCAGTTCACTTGAACTGGTAGTTAAAAAATGCTTTAAAAAGTTTTTTAAAAGTTCAGACAATCAGCTGTGTGACAATCAGCTATACCGCGCGATTTCTAGCGAATATAAATATATAAATATTTTTACTACCTGTTCGGGTGAATCGGTAGCATTTCTTACTACAGGTTCGGGTGAACCATCCCGAACCGGTAGCATTTCACCTGTGTTTAAACACCTTTGTCCTGCTTCAAGCTTGAGAAGAAAAATATTGGCTAAAGAGCTGCATGGAAGCCCCAGGCAATTAGGCAACTAGGATACAGTTTTGGGCCATCCCATCACGTTGCAAAGAAAGGCATAATGCAGCTGGAGGCTCCCTTCCCAGGCAATTGATTTTTAAACCAAGAAGTAAGAAAATCCTAATTTCTCTCTCCTTTCATTCAGGTTGCTTCACTGACTATGAAACAAAGCTGTACACATAGTGGTTTCTAAAAATATATTTAAAATCCCATGAAGAAAAATCTTAACTTTCATCATTACAATTCCAACATCTTTTTGCTACATTCAGTACTTCTTGCTTTGTTTATGTATTCATTAGAGTCCTATTCTGCCTCCTGTATAATGAGAAAGCAAAATCTGAAACTGAGGGATAACATAACACTCACCTCTGCATGTGATCAGGAGTCAGATTGGCTGTATTCCTCACACAGACGTAGTGAGTAGGAATGCCGCAACCTTGTGGCGAGTAGTGGGCTATCAAGTAAAAGTCCACCCTAACAGGGAAAAAATAAGGGGAAAAAGAACAGAGTTGAACCTCTATCAACTTGTCAGCAGAGAAAGAATTACCGTATTTTTCGGTCGATAAGACGCACTTCTTCCCACCCCAAAAGTGGTGGAAATGTATGTGCATCTTATAGAGCGAATGTTGCCGAAGCCCCACCTACCCTTAGGCCTCTACCTCCCAGCAATTTGCCTTCTTGCAGCAAACAGCCTAGTCAGCTTCAGCACAGCCTGATTTAGCACAAGCAGTTGATTGGAGGTTGGATTGGCCTCCCGGAATATCGCCAATCAGCTGTAACAGGCTGCGGGGATCACCACTGGCCATCACCATCTCCGCACTCCCCATTTTCGGCCTCTACACACCCCATTTTTGGCCTGTTCCAGGTGGCGGGATCACTGCTGCCACTTTTCACTGCCGGAATGGGCCAAAAACGGGATGCACAGAGGCCGAAAATGGGGCGTGTGGAGGCGACCCCCGCAGCCTGGAACAGCTGATCGGTGATATTCTAGGAAGCAGATCCAACTGCCAATCAGCTGCTCATACTAAATCAGTGCTGAGGTTGACCAGGCTGTTTGCTGTAAACCCCATTCCTAAGAGGTCCGTAAAGGGGGCGTGCATAAGCGCACAGTGTGCCTACCATCCCTGTCCCCATTTATTTGTACTCATTTCCTTTGTTCATGTCCATGTTTATATTTATACCTGCTATCTTGTACATGTTTGACAAACTAATAAATACAAATAAAAAACCCAGTGTTTGCATTTACTGCAAAGCTGTGTCTATAGGGGGGAAAAAAATTATCATAGAGGAAAGGAGAAAATACAAACATTTTAAACTCCTCAAGTCTATGGAGATTCTCAGTCGTTCAAGTCATGATTGTCCCAAAGGTGAGACGGGAGGGGTTGGTTTTGTTTCTTTTTTCTACAGGCAACCGCGTTTTTTCTTTGAAGATGTTTTGCTTCTCAAGAAAAGCTTCTTCAGCTCAAAAGCACCTTTGGGTTTAAACTCCCCACTTCCCAGCAGCGGTTTCCAGAAGGCACTGGGAGATCTGGGGTGGGGGGAAGTGCTGGGTGAAAGCTTTTTCACTCACCAGTCTCGAGAGGTGGCTGTATGGTCTAATACTGTCCCTGGAGGAGGAGCTGAAAGTTGTTGACCAACTGATGAATAGATGTTGGTGCTGATTTGTTTCTGAACCACAAACACCACCATTTTAGGGTTGTAATTATTAAAAGCTTCAAAGCATTTCTCCAGCTGTGGAATTTCATAGCTTTCTACTATTTTCAGCTGGCCATCTGAAACTCCATCTCTATAAATCACGATCTTCTCCGGGAGATGATGGTTGACCTTCGAGAGAACAAACATTCAACAATCAGAAAGAGCTAACAGCTCATATCTAGATTTGATCCAGGAAATTACAATGATTTCTTGCTAAAAGTGGAACTGGTCCTCTCTTTTCTTCTGCCTGATCTGTAGCAAAAGAAAAAAAAATCTAAACTATAGGGAATCCTCAACTTACTGCCACGACCAAGGCCAAATTTCTGTTGCTAAATGAGACAGTTGTTATGTGAGTTTTACCCCAATTTACAATCTTTCTTTCCAAAGTTGGTAAGTGAATCACTGCAGTTAAGTTACTTTGTTGTTGTTACTTGCAAAGTCGTGTCTGACCCATCCCGACTCCATAGACAATGTTCCTCCAGGCCTTCCTGTCCCCTATCATCTTCTGGAGTCCATTTAAGCTCACGCCAACTGCTTCGGTGACTCCATCCATCCACCTCATTCTCTGCCGTCCCCTTCTTCTTTTGCGCTCAATCGTTCCCAGCATTAAGCTCTTCTCCAGGGAGTCCTTCCTTCTCATTAGGTGGCCAAAGGATTTGAGTTTTCTCTTCAGGATCTGGCCTTCTAAAGAACAGTCAGGGTGGATCTCCTCTAGAACTGACCAGTGGATCACCTTGCAGTCCAAGGGTCTTGCAGGAGTCTTCTCCAGCACAAGAGTTCAAAGTTACTTATACAACTGTGAAGTGAATCTGGCGTCTGCATTGATTTGTCAGAAGGTGGCAAAAGGGAATAATGTGATCCTAGAACATGGCAACTGTCATAAATATGAATCAGCTGCCAGGCTAAGTTTTGATCACAGGAATGCTGCAATGGATGTGGGGGAAATGGTCACAAAGCACTTTTCTCATGCCATCATCACTTTTAATGGTCACTAAATAAATGATTATAAGTCAAAGTCCACCTGCACTTAGGATGAGCTGCTCAGATATAAGCAAAGTTTGGGATGTGACCTATTGTACAGGAGGGAAAAGGACCAGCTTTAATAAAGAAATTGCTCTCTCTCTCTTTCCAGTTTCCATCCTAGCCTTTCCTCTAAAAGGATTCAGAAGAACAGTCCCTGGCGAGTCACTGAGAAGAAACCGGTGGAGCTCCTGTTACAAAGCACTCCTGTTTTCATCTACAGGCAGCCCTCGACTTACAACAGTGCATTTAGTGACTGTTTAAAGTTACAACGGCACTGAAAAATGTGACTTATGACTGGTTTTCATAGTTGCAACCTTTGCACCATCTCCATGGTTCATATGAATAGAATACAATAGAATACAATAGAATAAGAGTTGGAAGGGACCTTGGAGGTCTTCAAGTCTAACCCACTGCTTAGGCAAGAAACCCTATACCATTTCAAACAAATGGTTGTCCAACCACTTCTTATCAATTTCCAGTATTGGAAAATTCACAATTTCTGGAAGCAAGTAGTTCTGCTTAGAAATTTCTCCTCATTTCCAGGCTGAATCTCTCCTTGATTAGTTTCCACCCATTGCTTCTTGTCCTGCCTTCAGGTGCTTTGGAGAATAGCTTGACTCCCTCTTCTTTGTGGCAGCCCCTGAGATATTCTCCCCTAGTCCTTCTTTTCATTAAACTAGACATACCCGGTTCCAGCAACCATTCTTTATATGTTTTAGCCTTAGTTATGACCTTTGCTATATCCTGGGGTCTTGTGATCCCCTTTCGCGACTTTCTGACAAGCAAGGTTAATGGGGAAGCCAGATTCGCTTAACAACCAAATTATTAATTTATCAACAGCAATGATTCACTTAACAACTGTCACAAGGAAAGTCGTAAAATGGGGCAAAACTGGCTTAGCAAATGTCTCACTTAACAGAAATGCTGGGCTCAACTGTGGTCGTAAGTTGAGGACTACTTGTAAAGACAGCACAATGAAACAAATGTACCTTCTCAAAAAAAATATGCAAAATAGCTAATCTGGACATGCTTCTCTATAAATTCCAGAGAATTGGTAAATAATAGTTCATTTCTCACCTCATAGAATTTCTGCAAAGCAGCTACTAAACAGACTTTTAGGCTGTCTATTATTTCTTGATGAGGCGTCTGGAATAAAACCCTGGAATACCATTGTGTCACAATTCTGGTGGCAGAAAAGGATATGATATTAATCATGTTAATGCAAAGCATAAAACCTCTCAATTCAACATTAAGCCAAATTTTTTAATAAAGTTTTAAAAAAAACACTCTGCGAAAGGAATTCAAACAATTCTATTGGGGTGTAAACCCAATGAAAACAATGGAAAAGTAAAAAAAAAAAAAGGTTTGAATATTTCTGCCGCTCATTTTAAAATTAGGCAAAAATCTCCCTTACTCCCTTCATCCAATATGAACCTCAATCCCTTTCTGCTCATTGATTATGTATCATCAAGTCCATATATACCTGCTTTCCATTGAGGGCCTGTATACTGCACAAGCCAAAAAGAGGGCTGTGAAAATATCTACAGACAACCTGTTGACTTACCAGAACGGTCCTTCTATGTGCGCTGCGAGAGGAATCCAAGCATGGTTAACTTTGTCCATTAGCCTAGAGACTGAGTTACGTAATTGTTGACCACGCCTCCTCTGACTGGATTGGTCAGTTTTGTATGAAGGTCAGCCGTTAAAAGATGTGTATCAATTCACTGATGGCAGTAGCCAAGAAAGAGGTATCAACAGTCACGTCCAGAGTAAAGTCAAGTCATCAAGTCAGAGTCCTGAAATAGCCCTGGCCAGCCGAAGCCGCGGACAGGTTTGGATTCCCCTTGCAGCACACATAAAAGGACTGTTCAGGTAAGTCAACAGTCGTTCTCCTGTGCGCTGCTTGGGGAATCCAAGCATGGGACATGCCAAAGCAATTAAGTTCCAGGGCGGGAGCCAGGCTGGTCAGGGCCCTCTGGAGAAGAGAGCACCCTCTGCAACACTCGCCGCCCAAAGGAGGCCTCAGGTGAGGCATACATGTCAACCTTGTAATGTCTAATAAATGATGATGGTGACGACCAGGTAGCCGCCCTGCAAATCTCCTCCACTGAGGCTTGCATAGCCCAGGCCGCTGTGGTAGCCGCGCTCCTGGTAGAGTGAGGAGTGATGTGCCTGGGGACCAGCCAGGACTGGCTGTCGTAAGCAAGAGTGATGCATGCCTTTAGCCATCGGCCGATGGTGTGGGAAGACACCTTTTGCCCCATGGAAGAAGGCTGAAAGGATACAAAAAGTGCTTCCGACCTCCTGAATGACGCTGTACATTTCACATAGCGCCGAGGCGTCCTGCGCACATCCAGGTGATGCCACTGGCGTTCCTGCGGATGGGAAGGGCGGGGGCAGAAGTCCAGGAGGATGAGCTCCTGCATCCTGTGAAACAAGGTGTTGATCTTTGGAAGGAAGGCCGGGTCCAGGCAGAGGACGACTCTATTGGGGTGGAATATGCAGAGGTCCATGCGAACGGAAAGTGCCACCAGCTCAGACACCCTCCTGGCCGATGTAATGGCCACCAAGAACACTGTCTTAAGAGTAAGCAAACGAGGCTGATTGATTGGATGGGCTCAAATGGTGTGGCTGTGAGAGCTCTGAGTACCAGCGACAAGTCCCAAGTAGGGTAACGGTGCACGGTCTGAGGCCTGATGTTAGCTGCACCCTTCAGAAAAGATTTGACCCGTGCGTGTTGAGTCAATGGGCAACCTGTCTACGAAGTGTTAGGTGTAAGCCCTTGTCAAGTCCCATTTGCAAAAAGTCCAACACTTGAGGCACCAAAGATTTAATAGGGTCAGCCCCGGCACGACGGCACCACCTACAGAAGGCCTGCCAGGTGGCCTCGTAAATACGAGTCGTGGATGGACGACGGGCCGCCTGAATAGTGTCAATTACCTTGCTAGAGTAGTGAAGGCCAGTTAGAATAGCCCGCTCACGTGCCACACGGCTAACTGCAACAGCTGGGGGTTCGGGTGAATGAGAGCTCCCTGGGTGAGCTGGATCTGGTTGCCCGGAATCCTCCACGGGCGTGAGATTGAGAGATGCATGAGGTCGGCGTACCAGGGGCGCCGGGACCACATCGGGGCCACCAGAAGGACTTCTGCTTGTTCCGCCAGGATCTTTTGAATGACGAGCGAAAGGATCGGAAGAGGCGGAAACGCATAGAGAAGGCCGGCCACGGGCTGCGGAGAGCATCCACGCCCTCCGCCCCGGGGGTCTGGTACCTGGTGTAAAACCGGGGAAGTTGCGAGTTTTGAGGCCGTGCAAAGAGATCCACCTCGGGCTGGCCGAACCGGCGAGAGAGCTCTTGGAAGAGGGCGGGGTGGAGACGCCACTCCGCCTGGTCCACGGTGGCTCAGCTCAGCCAGTCTGCCTGTGTGTTGGAAATGCCTGAGATATGTTCCGCCCGAATCGATAACAGTCTGCCCTCCGCCCAGTGGTGCAGTTTCTCCACCTCCAGCATCAGGGATCTGGAGTGGGTATCCCCTTGGCGGTTGACGTGCGCCTTGGAGGCCACATTGTCGGTCCGGAACAGTATGTTGTTTGTTACTATGTCCCGGACTTCGTGGAGGGCTAGGCAGATGGCCCGAAGCTCCAGCCAATTGATACTGTTTCTCAGCTTGTGATCCGACCAGCGGCCCTGAGCAACTCGGTCCAAGGCATGGGCTCCCCACCCGAAGAGGCTGGCATCTATAGTGATCTGGATGCGGTCCGGTTCCTTCAATGGGCTCCCCTTGAGAAGTTTGGAGGAGGTCCACCACCGGAGAGATCTGAGAGGCTTGGGAGGAAGTCGAACCTTGATTTGGGAATAGCTGGTGTGGGCCCTTTGGAAGGGGAGCAGGAACCATTGAAGTGGGCGGGCATGGAACCGGGCCCAGGGAACAATGTCTATACAGGAAATCATTTTCCTGAGTAGCTGAGATAGGGTTCCCAGTGGTAAGAGTCTCTGAGTTAACACTTCACTCACCAGATGTTGAATGCTCTGTCGCCTGTCCTGAGACAGAGATACCTCGCACGTCTCTGAATTGATGACGGTCCCCAGGTGGAGCAGAGACCTGGTCAGCTGCAGGTGGCTCTTAGGGAGGTTCAGGACGAATCCGTGGTTTTGCAGTGTCCATTGTGAAGTGGAGATCTTGGAGGGCCTGGTGCCGTGATGAGGATAGGATCAAGATGTCGTCTAGGTAACAATTCACTCGTATGGGCACTGAACGAAGTGATGCCGCTATGACTGCCAGGAGTTTGGTGAATGTCCTGGGGGCCGATGATAGGCCGAAGGGCAGGGCCCGATACTGGAAATGGCGCCCAGCAAAATGGAAGTGTAGGAATCTCCGGTGTGCCGGGTGGATGGGCACATGGAGGTACGCCTCCTTGATATCGACTGATGTCATCATGTCGCTCTGGCGGATGGATGCCAAGATGCTTTTGAGGGATTGCATCTTGAACCTTTGATACTTTATGTACAGATTGAGCCTTTTCAAATCTAGAATGGCCCGCCATCCCCCCGAGCTCTTGGGCACTAGGAATAAAATGGAGTAGAAGCCTAGTCCTTCCTGTCCCTTTGGAACCTGCTCTATGGCCTTGATGGATAAGAGATGTTGTATCTCGGCATCCATTAGACGCCTCTTTACTTGGCACCTGGGTACAGGGCACTTGATGAATCGCCTCAGGAAGATGGAGAGAAACTCTAGAGTGAGGCCCAGCCTCACTACCTGGAGGGCCCAAGCATTGGATGTGGTCTCCGCCCACTGGTGAGCGAAGTCTAGAAGATGCCCGCTGATAGGCCCCTCCCCCTGTGAGTCACCGGTACCTCCGAAAGGACCAGTTGCTGGCTCCACAAAATGGCAGCCCAGCCCGAGGTTGTGCCTGGTTCTGCTGGCGACCCCTATCTATGGCTCCGGTACGATCCTGACCCCTGTCCTGAGGTTGGGTAAAGGGTCTGTTATAATGGGGAATATAGGGGGCGGTGTTGAAGCCCGAGTCGCCTGCACGAAAGGGCTGGCGTCTATTATAAGGCTATTGCCTCCTGTCAGCGCGCCTACTGGTGAATGGGAGCACCTTGCGCTTATCCCTAGTCTCAATGAGAATTGGGTCAAGAGCTGGCCCAAACAATGCCCCGCCCTTGAATGGGGTGGAAGCCAGCTACTATTTGGAGTGAATGTCAGCTTGCCAATGGCGGAGCCACAGTAATCGCCAGGATGCTACATTGGAAACTACGGCTCAGGATGCGAATTTCGCTGCATTAAGAGTAGCGTCCACAGAAAACTCCAAGGCCGCCATGGGGTTGGGAATATCTTGGTGAAGGCGCATGTCATCAGGGCCTAACCTACCCTGCAGTTGCTTGAGCTAGACCAAGGATGTTCTATTAAAGAAGGATGCCGCAGTAGCAGCACGTAAGGCCCAGGCCGCAGGCTGATGAGTTTTCCGAATGACTAACTCAGCCTTATGGTCCTCCGCTTTCAACCCTTCAGAAATCTCCAATGGAATCAAGGCTGGTGAGGCGAGGGCGGCAATAGGAGGGTCCACTGTGGAAAATTGGAGGATACCCTCCAATTCTGGGGTGGAAGTGTATAATTTCTTATCTCCATTGCTGGGCGGGGTAACTACAGTGGGCTGTGCCCACTGCTTTTGAACAATATTGAGGAACAACTTAGGGAATGGAATGACCTCCTGTTCTGACACCTGTTCAGCAGATAAACGTTCTGTTGCATCCAGACCAACTGCAGTGCTGGCCTGCATGGCAGCTCCACCCATGTTAGTGGTAGTTTTCGCCTTATACAACAGAGATTTAAATAAAGTAGGTTGGAATAAACCAGAAGAAGTAGACTGGTCCTGAGCCATCCCTTCATTGTCTGAAAAATCAATGTCTAATATTTCCCCTTCTTCCACCAAGGCTGAATCCTCACTATAAATTGAGGTAAGAGGCGAAGGTGGGTCTGCCTGAGGATTAGGTAAATCTGCAGGCGCAGCAGCAGCAGCAGCAGCAGCAGCAGCAGCAGCAGCAGACGACCTGGGGCCCTGAACCCTACAATGTAACTCCGCATCTAAACCCTTGGAGATTGCTGCAGAAATCACATGGTATAATTCTGGGGGAAGGCCTAGGTCCTGGCCTCTGCCGGCCTCAGGCCTGCAGCAGTAGGTATAAAGGTGGCTGAACGTGGGGGTGTGGGGGCCGAGGCCAGGCTTACTTCCGATAGACTTGGAGGGGATTGAGGCCCCAATCCCCCCTCCTCTAAGGTTGGAATTGGAGGTAAAGGCAGATCAGGAGACCAACCTTGGTTCCCAGGAATATGCAAGGGGGAAGCGGGAGAAATCCGCTGAGGGACTAGCACAGGGGGTGAGCCGCTAGCCGGCCCAAAGGGCTTTTCCGACGGTTTGGATTTATCCTTGCGTTTATAGGCTCTATCTGGAGCCGAAGACGAGGTCCGGGGCTTTTGGGTGGAGGCCCTGGTGGTGGCCCTGCTAGCCCTTGAGTGGTTTCAGCCTCAATCGGGGGCTGGGGAGCATTAATAGGCTCTACAGTACCTCCGGGAAGTGGTAAATCTACCATGCTATTACAATTGAGTAAATGAAAAGGCTCAATCTCCACCGAGTCAAACCGTTTGAAACACCAAAGGTTGATCTCACTCTGATAGCTAACTGCACCATGCGACTCAGAACTGCTGCACGCAACCTCCTCACACCGAATGACCAAGCAAGAGAGGGAACGAGGGAGAGAGCCATTGGCGTAACGTCGCTGCCTGGCACGAAAGCGAGGACACGCCCCTTGCTGCTGTCCCGTGTGCGTGAAAACAGGGCGCCCAAAATGGCAGCCGCAATTTCGGCCCGACATTCAAAATGTGCCATTTGAATAGCTGCAGCTGCCAGCTGTGCGGCGGGCCTGCCAGCACCGCAGCGGACATGCGGCGAACTAAGCGGCCCGAGGGTTCTCCAATGATGATGATGAAGAATCGGGAAATTAGACCACACCTGTCAGGGCAGATCGTTCCCTGAATCAGGCGACGCGGAGCGGCGAACCGACCCCGAACGTGCGTGGCAGCTGAAAGAGCGGTGAACTGACCCCTGATCAAAGCTCAAGGCAAGCAGCGGCGCGGTCCCTGCACTGCCGAATCTTCAGTCGCTAGAGCCTCGGAGGGCGATCGCAACGAGGTGAGTGCTACAACTGGCAGCGAACTGCCGTTTTTCACTCCGTGCCATAAATTCCTTAGCTAAACTACTCACACACTTAAGGGAACGAAAACAAATCCATGGAATCCTTGAGAATGTCGATTAGTCTAGAGAGAAATTGATATACATCTCTTCAGGCTGGACTGGGTTAAAAAAAGTGACCCATCCAGTCAGAGGCGGCGTGGACAACAATTACGTAACTCAGTCTCTAGGCTAATGGACGTTAACCATGCTTGGATTCCCCAAGCAGCGCACAGGAGAAGAAAACTCTCCCCAACCCCGTGAAATTAGTGGCTCCTGGGAAACGATCAGGATTAAGACCTGCTGTAATTGGTTCCATATCCAAGACAAGAGAGGGAAGATTGAGGATTCTCTTTCTGAAGTCAGCTGATGAGAGATGGTGGAACACAAGGAAGAAGGGTGGAGAAGGCTGAGCAGGGGAATCTGTGAATTAAGCTTAGCTCAGAAATAAGCCAAGCTGCTAACTTTTGACAGGAAGGATATTGTTTTCAAATTTAAAAAACTGAATATATAAATCACCAGGGCATATTTTATCCTCAAGACCAGAAGTATCAAATTCTTGGAAATCAGTCTTCAGAGCTGAAGAAGCTTCTGGAATGAGAAGCAAATCATCTTCCCCAAAAAAACAGAAAGTCCAGTTGCCTCCTGAAAAAGCACCTTTGGTCCAGTTGCCTCCTGACAAAGCACCTTTCTGGATGACAGAATCTCTACAGACTTTTAGCCATACAATTTGGGATGAACACCCTTTGAATGGTGTGGGAGTAGGGATGGATTTCCAGAGAAAAAAATTGCAGACTACAGGAACCATTTGCACCACTCAGGTGACCTTGTGGACACAGATAAACCTCCAAGTGCTTCAAGGACCCTCTAAAAGGATGCAAATGACCAGCTGCCTGTAATGAAAATAAATCCTTCCATTCCCCACCATCCAGTCAGAACTGAAGAAGCTTCTTGGATGAAAAGCGAAACATCTTCAAAAGAAGAACAAGAAAGCCCAGTTGTCTCCTGAAAAAGCACCTTTGGGGGAACCATGACCTGGAAGACTGAGAATCTCCACAGCCATTCAGCCATTCTATGTGAACTCAAGCAAGGGCCCCAGCCCTAGAACAGACCCATAGATCTGAATGCCAAAAAGTTGTCAGAGTGCACTTTATAGTAGTCCAGCATATCTAGAATAAATCTTAACATTGTTTTTAATTTGTCTTTTGGTTAAGAATCCATTTTGGCCTGGATAGATACATTTATTCAAGTATCATTTTAATCTTTCTGCTATTATTGGTGCAAATATTTTATATACATTTAATAATGATATAGGCCTGTAGTTCTTTTTCTGTGTTAAAGGTGTTGTTTTTGTTTTTTTAAAGAGGACACTTACGGATTGATACTTGCCACAAAGCCCACAACTGAGCGCTTCCCCCTGCTGGGATCATGATACACGTCTATGCCAATTACCATCAGCTGTTTCTGGAAGGAAGAACAAGGCGTTACTCCCCACATGCACATCTGCAAGGGATATCCAGCTAGATAGGCAGACAAACAGGTGTGCTTAAAGGTTTCCTGCCCATTTGTTTTATTTACACCTTCATTTATTTATTTTTATAAACAACTCAAGGCAGTGGACATAACTCACTCTCCTTTTTTCTACTTTCCCCACAACAACCCTGCGATGTAAATTGGGCTGAGACAGAGGGACCTGTCCAAAGTCACCCAGCTGGCTTTTGTGTCTAAGGTAGGATTAGAACTCAAGAGTCTCCTGGTCTCTAAGTCTGGTATTCTAACCATTAAACATAAGAGTGCTTTTTCAAAAGGCAATTGGACTTTATTTGACACCCCACCTCCCGCCTTCAAAAGATTTTGCTTCTCATCCAAGAAGATTCTTCAGTTCTTGGATGAGAAGTGAAACATTTTCAAGGGGGGAAAAACAAAGTCCAACTGCCTCTTGAAAAAGCACCTTTGGGGCAACCATGACCTGGATAATAGCTCCCTCTTGTGCATCCAACTTGAGAATACGGGAGGGAAAACAGTAAGCAAGCAAGCTGGACTGTCATTTCTAACCTCAATAGAGGCCTGCAAAACAGCAATCCCTCTCCTACTTCACTACTTTTGGGGCCCTGGTCTCTGCACAATACTGGGCACTTGTCTTAATAGCATGGGAGTTTCCCCGTGGCTCAGCCAATAATTCAAGTTAATCTTGACTCCTGATGACTACAGTAAGAGTGTGTCTCCCTTTTCTTATCACCTTCCATAAAAGGACCATGACAAGATATTTTCACAGCTGACATTTTTGGTATGTTTAACAACAAAACATGATAAATAACTTTCTCTCTATTCACATACATTAATGTGTTATCCATTTTCTTAAGTATAAGCACTTCAGGCAGCAAACACTGCCAAAGACAGTAGCATTTCTACTTTTCACATTCCAAGAGAAAGCTCTCTTCTGTAATAGCAATAATAGACTTAGACATCTGCCTGGAATCCACACTGCATATTGGACATTAACACAATTGAGGGAGTCCAGAGGTATTTCACCAGAAGAGTCCTCCACTCCTCTGCTCACAATGGAATACCTTATGTCACCAGTCTTGAAATTTGGGGCTTGGACAACCTAGAACTACACCGCCTAAGGTCTGACCTAAGCGTAGTACATAAAATTGTCTGCTATTGTCAGGTAATGAGGATTTAATATCTGCCAGCTGATGTAAGGTTGTACACTGTAAACTGTAAGCTGATGCAATGAGGATGATTCAGCAATATATGGTATCGCCTCTTTAAGTCTCTGGTAGGGTCCACACAAGTCATTTACTTTTTAAAGAGGTGTCTATATATAGGTTGTCATTACAGGGCATCCCTCTCTCTCATTGTGTGTCTCATTTCTCTCCTTGTGTCCGAGCTGAATGGTAAGGAATTTATCTACCATGTGTTTGTCTGTATTTATGTATATATAAACCACTATTAATTGTCTAAAGGCTCTGTGTTCTGCGTGCTGAGTTTTGCTCCTGGGTTTATCTCATAATAATAGACACGTTACCAAAACTCTGACAGCTACAACATCCTACCTGTCAATGACTACTTCAGCTTCAAACACAATAATATACGGGCAAACAATAGATACAAACTTAAGGTAACTTGCTCCAAACCTGATTGCAGAAAATATGATTTCAGCAACAGAATGGTCAATGCCTGGAATGCTCTACCTGACTTCGTTGTTGTTACATCCTCAAACCTCCATAACTTTAATCTTAAACTGGCTAGCATGGATCTCTGCTTCTGGTTGATGCTCTCATTGGAAATGTGGCAACTGTTGCCATTGGGGGGGTCATTCTTGATGCGTAAATAATTGTTCTTAAATAGTAGTGGATGATAGGATTAAGGCTAATATTACCGTATTTTCAGAGTATAAGGCGCACCTTAATTTTTGGGGAGGAAAATAAGAAAAAAAAATCTCCCTCCACCTACCAGCATCTATCGGTATTCATCTGGCTAGTGTCCTTAGCAAATAGCATGGTCAGCTTCAGCACATTAGTTTGCAGGTTGTGTTCGCGCATGTGGGCTTCATTGGGGCTGCTCGTTGCAGGGAACTCCAGTAAGTAAAGCAGGAGAAATGCGGATGTGGTCAGACAAAGCAGCAGCTGTTCTGGGTTGCCACGTTTTCAGCTCCAAACACTCCATTTGAGACCTGTTCAAAGCTGCAGGGATTGCCAAAGCACCTCGCCACTAGAAAACGTAACACAGATAGGTTGAAAATGTGATACGCGGAGGTGGCGATCAGCAGCAATGTACTCTGGTGATCCCCGCAGCCTTCAACAGGTCTCAAACAGAGCGTTCAGAGGCTGAAAACACAACGCGCAGAGGCCAAAAACAGAAGCCACAAAGGAAGCAATGGTCTGTGGCAAACCCTGCAGCCTGGACCAGGTATAAAACATGAAGGCTGAAGGGTGGGGGTCGGCGGCTGGGTGGGGTACATTCGATGTATAAGATGCAGCCAAATTTTCATCTTTTATGGGGGAAAAGTGTGTCTTATACTCTGAAAAATATGGTAATGTGTTTTAAGCATATCAGTTGAATTCTTTGGTGGGATGTTTTGTACATCTTCACTTGTCTCTTTTTGAAAAAGCATCTTATCCAAGCAAACTGTAAGAGGACAGAAATGACCCTGACCACTGTTCTCTACCTGACATATTCTTTTCAAGGCTCCCAACTTTCAGCAGGTTATAATTAAGTGAAAGGGGATGTCTAGAGAAGTGAAAGGAACTGAGAAAGATGGATATTAATAGTGCCACGTAAAGAACACAAGTATTCATACATAAAATGTGCAACATTATTTTAGAGAATTATTATTCTTACTGAATTAAGCTTCACTGAAGAGAAATAATGTCAGTATTACTTACCAATGGAATGTCCACACCCCACAGCTCTCCACCTAACTTGCAATTAATTTGCAACAGAATCTTCTGGGCTATACTTCTAAGTTTAGTATACTGGGTTGTAATGGTTCGAACATTAATAACCTGTAGCAATTAATGATTGGAATTAATAAATGCCTGGACAAGAAACAAATGTTTCTCTTTCAACAATTCTCAGTTTGATTATTGCATAAAATATATTTTAAGCCATTCTACTTCGAGCTTAATTTCATCAGGAGTACCCTTTCCTAACTTCATCAGAAGGGTTCTAACTTCAAAACGTGAAACACTTCCACTAAAATCAGAAGGGCATTTAAATATTTCTTATGTTAGAAACAGCCCTTTCAAAAATCAAAATTGTTAAAATTTCATATTTTTCACATCTAATTACAAGCTGTGAGTTTTAATATATTTACAAGGCAATAAGAGGTTATTATTGCTTAAAGTAAGCACCGTTCCCCCCCCCTTACAAAAAATTAAGCCACCATTCAACAAAAAATATTTAACATATTTCCGAATATAACACCTTTAAGTTATTAAAAATATAGGGTTTAACCAGGTTTTCTCCATATTTACATTTTTAAAAAAATCTGATTTTAAGGATCCGTTTATTAAATTATTGAATTCTCAATTCGCAATGAAAAGCTAAACATTGTTGACATTCGTTACCTGAACATCATAAAACTCTAAATCACTAGAACAGTGTTTTTCAACCTTTTTTGTGCAAAGGCACACTTTTTTCATGAAAAAAATCACGAGGCACACCACCATTAGAAAATGTTAAAAAAATTTAACTCTGTGCCTATATTGACTATATATAAAGTGTTTTTCCCACGGCACACCTTACACTATGTCACGGCACACTAGTGTGCCGCGGCACAGTGGTTGAAAAACATTGCACTAGAACACAAAACTGTCCAAAGCTCATATACGAACTATGTATATATAAACAGTATAAACTGTTTCCTGTTACACCTCATGTTGGGCCTCAAAGACACTTCGGAGGCTCTTCATAAAAAGGCAGGTGATCAAACAAGTAATATTACCATCAGTAATTCAAGCATTTTTACAGGCTCAAGAGACAACTATTTGGCGTACCTGGGAAGGAACCGGATTATGTACATTACACAGCCTTTTAATGGCCCTGTACAAATCATCTTTATTTCCTGTGATAATGCAAACGACTAATTGTATTGATCCCTTAATAAAGAGAAAGGACAGTAAGTAACCAGCTTGCAATAAGACCATTAAATACCAGTATACCACTATGGGTTAGACATACTGGGAGGTGGAACTAATGTCATTTATTAATTTACATCCTGCTTTTATTTCATGCAACTCAAGACAGTGAACTAGTTAGTTAGTTGTTTACTCTATTGTCATTGTACATGGTACAATGAAATTAAATGCCGTCTTCAGTGTACATTATAACTATAAAAATAAAAACATAAACATACATCCTTTACATTCTATATAATTGAAATTGAAAGCCTGATATTGCACTATACAATAGAATTCAATATAGGTACTGCTCTGGGATAGAAGCTGTTTTTCAGCCTATTTCTCCTTGTTTTTATTATCCTGTACCATCTGCCAGATGGTAATAGTTCAAAAAAAGGGTGCCCAGTATGAGATGAATCTTTAAGGATGTTTTGAACTTTCTTAAGGCAGCGGGAGCTATAAAGTTCTTCCAAAGACGGGAGAGGGCAACCAATGACCCTCTGGGCAATGACGTTGACCCTCTGGAGCGCTGTCTTATCTGCCACTGTGCAATTGGCAAAGCATACAAAGGTGCAGCAAGTTAAAATACTCTCTCTGGTGCAGCGATAGAAGGGCACTAGCCCTTCTTGCAATTTCCCCACAACAAAGACTCTAATAAGTGGGTTAAGAGCCTCCCAACCCAGAGTCTCCTGATTTCTCAGCTAGCACATTAACCACTACACCAAATTGGCTCTTGGCCATTACTTTATGGTCGCAAAAATATTTCAAACCTTAATGCCAAACGACAGTGGTACCTTGTTACTCAACTGCTTTGAAACTCATCAAATTTGATACTCAACGCACTTTGATGTGAAAATTACATCCCTGTACTCATTGTTTGTTTAGTACTGGACATACAAGCTAGAACCTTGTTGGTGTCGACTGCCTTGTGACTCACTACATTATTTCTTAAGGGAAAATTGTGTTTTGTTATTCATAAACCAATTAATGATTGGTATCAAGGTAGCACTGTATATGTTTGTTCATATTTCAACAAAATATGAATCCATTAGAAGGCAAACTGTTGAGGCTCAGCAGCTTCCTCCCAGGAAAGGTTTACCAAGATCAGATTCTAGACATTTGCTCTATCCATCCCAACTATATATTCCTCTTCCTTCTCCCTTCCTGTCTTAATATTCTGTATCTCAGTATACTTTATTTGAAAGCAAGATCAATAAATGCTGCAAGGGGGGGGGGGGAATATAACAGGAAACCACCGTCATAAAACCACAAACCCATAAACTCACACCTCGCTACTTAGCAATGATTTGATAGCTCTGGCATATGTCTCTATTCGGTCATCTTTCAATTCTTTCCAAATAGGTGCCGCTAATGAGATTTCAAGTGCTCCTGAGATTTTTTGCAGTATGCTGACTAGTTCGTGCGCTTGCTCCATTGCCCGCTTTGGGTAAAATAGTGCCCAGAAATGAATTGGAACCTAAGAAATAGAAGAAAAAGCAACATACTTTTGACACTTGAAACAAGACACCTGCTAAAATGTAATGGCTTCCAAGGGATTTGAGGATAATAATATATTTTTTTACTAACAGAGTCCTCGACTTACAACCATTTGTTGAGCGACCAAAGTTGCAATCGCACTGAAAAAAGTGACATATATTTACTCTAATAGCTGTTCCAGTAACCTCATGGCCCTGTGATCAAAATTCAGGGTCTTGGCAACTGGCATTCATTTATGATGGCTGTAGTGTTCCAGGGTCACATGATCAACATTTGTGACCTTCACAGTCAGCTTCTGATAAGCAAAGATAATTGGTGAAGCTGGATTTGCTTAAAGTCGTGATTCACTTAACAACTGCAATGACTCATTCATTCGTTCGTTCGTTCGTTTACTGCCCGTCTCCCGGTGAGCTGTGGTGGCGCAATGGATACAATGCAGTGTAGCAGGTTAACTCACTGCTCACTCCAGGTGTTCCATCCTGACCGTCTCAAGGTTGACTCAGCCTTCCATTCTTCAGAGGTGGGTAAAATGAAGACCGAAATTGTTGGGAGCAAGAGGCAGACTCTGTAAACTATTAGAGGACCGTAAAGCAGTACATAAGTCTAGGTATTATTGATATCTTGCCTTGGGAGCGACTCCAGGTGCCTTACAACATTAAAAGCTATAAAACTGTAACTGCTGGTTTACGATCCCAAAAGGCAAATGCTATCCACCATTTCAATTTCTTCAGTATCAATATTACAGCTGGTTATTAATCTTCTTTATGTTTTAGCCATATTTTTCACTGTGCCCTTTGACTTTCATTACCAGAGCTTGAAGGCTCTTTGCATTTTCAGTTAACAGACTAAACAGTTGTCAACGTAATACAAGTTACTGATATTTCTTCCTCTGATTTTTAAAACCATGCTCTTCTTCTTCCAATCCAGCTCCCCTTTTCCCCATTGCTTGTCAGGTGGTCACAAAAAGTGATCAGATGACCCCAGGACCATGCAATCATCATAAATATGAGTCAGTTGCCAAACATCTGAATTTGGATCACATGACCAGGGGATGCCGCAATATTTGAAGACAATTCTTGCCACAGTTTTTAAGCGAATCACTGTAGTTAAGTTAGTAACAAGGTTGTTAAGTAAAACTGGCTTCCCCACTGATTTTGCTCGTCAGAAGGTCGCAAAAGGTGATCATATCATTCCAGGACAATGCAACTGTCATAACTGTTGTGGCCCAGTAGGAGCTGTTGGAGCTGCCACCAGACTCTGACAGCGAGGGGCCCTATGAGTCGGCTCTGGAGGATGTGGAGGACCCTGGACAGGGTTCCGACTCCGAGCAGGGCGCAGAGAGACTGGTTGGCCACCAGGTGGCGCCTGAGCCTTGGACCAGTGGGGAGGAGACAAGGGAGAGTGATCCAGAAGCCAGCAGTGAGTTGTTCCTGGACGCACGCCATCGAAGAGCTACTCGGCGTCAGAAACAATTACGCAATTACAGGAGGTAATTGTGCTCAGCTGGTGGTCATTAGGCTCCTCTCCAGCCTATAAAAAAGACTGTGACACACCCCTCTTGCAGAAGTCAACGCATTGACTAAAGAGAACGTAACTAACTTGGCAGGCTGGATTGCTGCCAAGGTTTGTCTGAATTGCTGCCAAGGTCCTTTATCTGTTTGTTTGCTTGGCTTTCAGCCACCAAGATTTTGGCTTCTTGCTATTAAAAGTACATTCTAGTTAAGTTTGTCTCGGCTTTCGTTACTGGACGGAGGAGGGGGTCAGAACACATAACTATGAGTTGGTTGCCAAGCATCTGAATTTGGATCATGTGACCATGGAGATGCCATAACAGTCCTGAAAAACAGTCACAAGTCACATTTTTCAGTGCAGTTATAACTTCAAATGGTCACTAAATGAACTCTTGTTACGTCGAGGACTACTGGTGTATATTGAAGAGAATGCTGTTACACCCTACAGAAGAGTGCCCCACACCCAAAGTTAAACTTACTGCAGAAATGCAGGAGTCTCTGCTGATTTCTTTAGTCCAGTTTAGGTCTTCCGAGGTATTGAAGGAGGACTTCTTCAAATTTATTCTTTCCATGGGAAGGACGCGTCCTGTGGTCTGAAACAAACAAACAAAAAGAAAACAGTCAAGCTGTATACAAGGCTAGACATGTGACAGCCCTCGGCCCATTTTAATCCCAGAGCTAAGCACCAAATATGTCTTAAAGCAGCTGTTCCTAACCTTTCCAGCTTGGCGGCCCTGTGCAAGTGTGTGTGTGTGTGTGTGTGTGTGTGTGTGTGTGTGTGTGTGTGTGTGTGTGTGTGTGTGGCAGGTGGACGCACAGCTCCATTTGTGTGAGCATCAGGCACACAGGCCCTCCATGTACGCAAATGGAGCTTTGTGCCATAACAGAGGGCGCTTGCACTTTCGTGTGAAGCTCCATTCGCATGAGCGGCTATTTCACAGATTTAAAAGAGGCTCAGCAAAAGCGTGTTGTGATTTTCAAACTCTACGAAGTTGTACAAGGCAGAACTGCGAGACTGAGAATTTGTTGCTCTGCCTCCTCCATCTCACAAGAAGTGATTCTGGACATCGTATAAGCAAAAACAGCCACTTCAACATCTCACTGGTCCCCTGAAACACTCAGGCTGAGACAAAGCCAGATCTTTATGACCTTCCAGAAAATGATCTCCCTACTATCCCCTACTTCCTTTTGTTGGTTTAGGTTAACTACATTATAGAAAATAAATAGCTAACCTATGTATTCTTTTCTCTTTATTTTGCAATTATTTTTCAGCAGCAAGGACACTGTTGGCGAACCTTTTTCAGGTCTGAGAGCCAAAATGGGAGAGTGCGCATGTGGGTGGGGAAGCACTGGAAACCAGCGTGCCAGAAAGGTGATCTTTCAGTGTCCAGCACATGCATGCACGCCGGCCAGCTGGTCTTCTCGTGTGTATGTGCACCAGAAACCGGAAGACCAGGTGACCATGTGCATGTACATGCCAGAAACAGAAGCTCAGCTTCCCAGTGCACACATGTATGCCAGGGAACTGCTCTTAGTTTCCGGTGCTCCCACGCGGACAAAGACCAGCTGGCCAGCACGCATGTGCATGCTGGAACCCGGAAAAGCAATGGGTGACGGATGGTGTGCCCAGAAAGATGGCGCTGCACGCCACTTCCGGCACGCGTGCCATTGGTTCGCCATCACAGATCTAGGACAACTGTTAATAACAGAAAATAAATAGGTCATCCATTTCTGCAAAGTCCTAAGAGTATTTACCCAAAGGTAGCAAATGTTGGGCCCTGATCAGAAAGTTGTGTAAGATTGATCCCTGAATTTGTCACCTCATTCCTGCCTTGAGCTGGTGGACAGCACCTGACCTACTTTGGCAGTCATTTTAAATCTGATTATTAGAAGCTCAAGGCAACAGAGTTGAAGAATTAAAAATCTTTTAAAAGTTACAACTCACAAAAAGGAAGAGGTTTTTTCCCCCTATGACTACTCAAACGTAAAGCTTATTTTTGTTTCCTTTCCCCACCTGTCATCTTGATTCACCAACCACTCCATGTCTAACTTCTTGAAAAATGCAGGCTTCATAGAGATGTTCTGTACTACAGTACAAATTAGGGGACTGGTGACTAAAACATATGAAGAATGGTTGCAGGAACTGGGCCTGGCTAGTCTAGTGAAGAGAAGGACCAGGGGAAACAAGATAGCAGTCTTCTAATATTTGAGAGGCTGCCAGTGAGAGGAGGGGGTCAAGCTATTTTTCAAAAGCACCTGAAGGCCAGATAAGGTACAAT
Organism: Thamnophis sirtalis; assembly: GCF_051295495.1. NCBI lineage: Eukaryota > Metazoa > Chordata > Lepidosauria > Squamata > Natricidae > Thamnophis > Thamnophis sirtalis. The sequence continues at coordinate 76,764,766 of NW_028261382.1, forward strand.
GGATGGAAACTGAACAAGGAGAGATTCAACATGGAAATAAGGAGGAATTTTCTGATAGTGAGAACAATCAACCCATGGAACAGAAGTTGCCTTCAGAAGTTGTGGCAGCTTCAACCCTGGGAGCTTTCAAGAAAAGACTGGACTGCCATCTGTCAGAAATAGTGTAGGGTCTGCTTGGGCAGTGGGTTAGATTAGATGACCTACAAGGTTCCTTCCAACTCTGTTAACCTGTTTTTTTAAAAGTTGAATTTCAGTTTTAAAAGTTGAGGGAGTCACACTGGGGAGAGAATTGTTCCTTTAAAAAAAAACTGACACGGTTCAGCAGCAGACCTTCTGTCTAGGATCTTTAATGCTTTTTATGACACGGGTTGATTTATTTGAGGAAGCACATTTCCCCAACTACACCAGCTCCTCCCATCAGCTCTGGCAAGAGAGACATGCTCCAGGTTCCCCCTCCAGGGAACTGCACTCCATAAGGTAGGTCTTTTCCACTGCGGGGCCCACATCCTCCTCCCAAAATGAGGTAATCTTCACCTTCCTTAATCTCTTCTTGTCAAAATCATTTTTCATAAAATAGGCAGGATCCCATCTGACAAAGCTAACACAAAGTTTCCTTACCCTATAGACATCTCCATGCAAGAAAAGCCCCCACCGGGACAATTCCTTATGGGCATTCTCATTCTTCTCAATTCTGCTCAGGAGTTGGAGCAAAGAGGCATGATGCTGTTCAGGACTCATGTTGACTTTCTGCGTAAGGTCCTGAGCAGAGTGGACACAAGAGGGGGGGGAGCAAGGGGGGGCACTTTAGCTTGCATTCAAAAAAGGAAGCATACACAAATTACCAGCAAAGCAAGAGTTTGAAGGAGGAGCTTCCCTCTGGTAATCCAACATTAGAAATTACATTTGGTCTGGACATTTCCCTCCTATAACCGGGCAACATCGGATTATCGGCTAGTTGCACATAAAAAAACAGATTTGGGGGTGTGTGTGCACACTTATTGGTCACCATCTTGAGGGTTTTTTAATCACATCCTGCAGACACCTCTGAACAGAATCCTTGACTTACAACCAGAATTGAGCCCAACCTTTTGCTGCTAAATGAGATAATTAAGTAGGCTTTATCCCACTTTATGACCTTTCTTGCCACAGTTGTAAAGTGAATCGGTGCAGTTGTGAAGTTAGTAACACTACTGTTAAGTGAATCTGGCATCACCATTTGGCTTTGCTTGTCAGAAGGTCACAAATGGGGATCACGTGACCATGGGACACTGCAACGGTCATAAATATGATCCAGTTGCCAAACATCTGGATTTTGATCATGTGACCATGGGAATGTTGCAACAGTTGTAAGTGTGAAAAATAGTGATAAATTACTTTTATAGTAAAGCCACAATTTCTTATACAATAATTAACACGCTCTGATACTAAGGAGTTCTACTCCCCCTCCCCACCGGAAAAGAACTCTGTTCCGACTACCAGTTGCCTCACATTCCGTTACCTCAGTTCAAACTGGCAGTTCCACTCCTTCACTCAGGAGCGGCCTGGGGCTCCTTACAGTACTAAACATCGGTACCTCAACAAAATGTTTACATCTTCCACCTGTAAAACTGCTTCTGGACTCAAGGCAGCAGGAGCGATATTCCCTTATGTGTTTCATATATATTAGAAGTCCAATAACCTCTTTACAAGAAAAATACCATTGTTATCTTGTGATCTGAGTAGGAGGAGTAAATTGTTAGTGATTAGCAACTACAACTTTTGGCTGATTTGACAAGCTTAAAATGTCAGCCACCATTATGTCACTACATAGCCACGTGGGATCTGTGGGAGGCCAAGGGAATCCTTCTTCAAGCAGAGCGTGACGGGAAAGCTTCAGATGCTATTGAAATAACAAAATTAGGGCTCTGACTTAAAAGTTGGTGAGGCCAAATATTTGATGTAGTAAGAGGTTGAGAATTGTATAAACAAATTCCAATTCTGTATAAAGTATATAGTCAAGCACCTTCATAATTCTAAAATCTTTTCTCATCTTCTCAGGAATGCCTGTCAAGAAGGAAAGTTCTGGCACTAACAGGATTTCACCTTCCTGAAGCTGCAGGAAAATTAAAAACAAAACCTATTATCACACATCATATACAGAAATAAATCATTAATAAAATCAGCTGGGTTGATATATGCCATATACAGATTAGGTAGGAAGGAAGGAAAGGGAATGGTGACCAGAAAACCAAATAGATGGTGTGGGTTTGGTTTTTTAATTATCACAATTTTCTCTCCAAACCCTGTGAATAAACATTAAGTGATAGTCGGACTAGTCCAGGGCTAGCATAGTTAACACAAGAGCTAATAGCTTATGACTAACACTCAGAGATATCTTTTCTTAGCAGTAATAAACAGAACATTGAATAACAGAGTTGGAAGGAACCTTGCAGGTCATCTAGTTCAACCCCCAGCTTCAGCAGGAGACCCTATACCATTTCACATGAATGGCTGTCCAGTCTTTTCTTGAAAGACTCAATAGTTAAGACCCATCCTCTCTTCCTATTTGTTGCTGGAAGAGAGGAAGGTTGAAGTGCTTGACCAACAATTTCCAATATTATGCCAGCTGAATGCTTGTATTTATACAAGGGCTTAAGCTATAAGAGTGAGGGGCATCACAGCCTAAAGCTTCCCTCTAAATTAACTAATCTATTAACAAAAAACCCAACAACCTGCGGGGAATATCTGAGGGGGTGGGGTGATGGTGGGAGAAATCAAAGCCACACCCACCATGATATTTGCCCCATAGTAATTCCCATAATCCTCTGTCATAGCTCAAAAGTGTTCCTAGTCCAGGAACCTCGCCCAAGACAAGTCACATAAATCAAGCCATTTTAGTGAGGACTGCATTACAAATTGGTTGCTTCTAATTGCAACTGCTCAAATTATCACCTTTTCTGGAGGATTTTTTCTTTTTTCAACTCGGTAAATCAACAGTGGCTGGTCAAGTTCTCTAATGGTGATCCCATAATTTTTACTGGAAAGAGAATGTTATATGAATTCTAGGAAGAAAACAAAACTCACTTGATAATTTTAAATATCAACAGCTAAAAACCTAATAAAAACAATTCTAATTAAGCCAAAGTACTTAATGACTGATAATGGCTGACACTTTTAACAAAACCTAAGCAAGATACTGGATGTCTTACTCCCATTAATTATTTTCTTCTTCCCATCTTATCTCGACATTGCAGAAACACTGAATCGTAATCTTTTACCTGTAATACTCTAGAAAAGTGATTTCCTTCCCATCTGACATGGTGAAACTGTTCTGTGGTGTCTTGTTCCAATCAATGTCATCAATTCGGTAATTTTTATTATTGTAACGGGTAATTATGATGTTGCCAATAAGTTGCTTTGTACATTCGTCTTGGAAATTTTCCCGACTCTGTTGATAAATTCTATGCCTTTATGAAAACAGAAATGCTTCAAGTTAAAAATCAGGAAGGCACAAGTTGTAGTCTCACCTTGAGTTTACCAAAGAAGTCTGTTTACCCCACTGGCAGCATCCCATCTGCCAAATACACTCATCTTACCCTAACTTAGCAATGCTTTGGAGTTCTTGGTGCTCTCTGACCTTGGTTGTTTGCTTACAGATGTTTCATTAGCCAACTAGGTAACACCTCCAATGCAAGTGAGGGAAGGGTTTGCTGCCTGTTTATATTCAGTAGTTTTCCCTGTCAGTTTTGGTGACAGGGTTTTTACACTTGAGATTAAGTGTAATTTCCTATTTGGTTGTTCCTTGATTAGAATATTGTTTTTGGTCCGATTGGTGCTGCTTATCTGAATGTTGGTGGCTGGAGGGGATGGGTTATGTAGCCTTTTTGTTTCCTTCTGGGTTGTTTTTTTTAATTCTCTTTTGAATGGTGTGGAATGGTCTTACACAGCCAAATAATGAACTGCATGAGAGATACTTGGCATATTGGATAGTTCAATATAAACTTATTCTGAGAATTCTGCATTCTAAAGCACACAGGATCAACATCATCTTATGATTCTCTATGATGGCACCAGCTCTCTATAAATATTTAAGATATCATCATTTTTACTCACATCAAATTCAGGACTGAATCATTCCGGATAACCTTATGAACAGCATCAACCAACAAAAACAGGCCACCATCTGTCTTTCGGATACTGGTTGCATAGCCAGGCCATATTTGCAAACTTTGACAAAAATACAGAGGCTAATTTTTAGTAACAAACAGAAACTCTTTTATTAAAAGATGCAAATTGATTTTATAAACACAGTCATTGTTAATAATTGCTACTGTCTGTTTTCACTGTTTACAATTCCAATAAGTTTTAATATGCAACTGATTATTAAAATATACTTTCACAGAACAAAGACAAGTTATTACGTGATGAAATTGCAGCCCAATTTATTACTATATAGTTTATTATTATTAATGTTCATAGACTATCCAAAACTCACTAGGATTGAGGAACAAATAAATGAATAAAATAATCCACCCAAAATATGTATTATTTTAAGTCTTTCCAAAAACACAAGGCAGCTAATTTTGGTATACAGTGCAATTAGCTAAAGTAAATCAATTTGCCCCTATTGAGGTTTTGCTATAGAATGTGTGAAAATATATCAGCATCATACATTTTAAAAGAATATTATTTCTATTGAACAACATATTGTTCAATTAATCAAAGACAAAAACACTGTAGTGCACAAAGCAACATACCAACCTGTACTGCTGAAGAACAGTAGCACTGGTAGGATCATAGAAATTTCTCCCAACAAGTTTCATATCTAAAATCTTCATCACTCTAGAATAACATTAAAAAAAAACACCAAGATAAATATGACACTGGGAACAACAATTTATTATTACAGTCTTAGACCAGCGACCAGAACAAATAAAAGCACTCAGTATACATTCAGTTAAAACTTCTACTATAAAATAATAAATAACAACTAAAATCTATAATAGCAATAGCAATAGCAGTTAGACTTATATACCGCTTCATAGGGCTTTCAGCCCTCTCTAAGCGGTTTACAGAGTCAGCATATTGCCCCCAACAACAATCCGGGTCCTCATAATAATAATAAAATCCAGTGTCAATTATACATGGTCTGACTATAAGATAGTTGCAATCCCTAAACTGTAGGTTCAATGCTAAAAGGGAAGTGACTAAGCAGCCCAAAGGGTTTGCCACAATTGTTACATAACATCGCTATGGTGGAGAAGACATGTGTTTGCGACGAATCTCCAGGGCTGCTGCATAGAAACTGGCCACCTGCACTGTAGTTATAGACTGTTCATCCTTAAGCAGCCACTGGAGATAGGTAGTGTTGGAACAGCTATGATACTTAGCGGTTATTGGCAGAATATGTTTTTTCCTAATCTCTGTATAAAAGGAACCTGTAAGGATCATGTGACCCACAGTCTCCCCCTCTCCTGAGCCGCAAGGACAGAGTCTTTCCGTGAATGGCATCCTTTAATACTTGCCATATACGATGGCCGATGAAAGCACATGGCACCATGCGAGAAATGAGATTGCTGTTTAAAGCATGAACTCTTGGCACAGAAAATCTCTATTGTTCCAGTCCCATTACCAAAGGAGGCCAGAAGAACCTAGATTTTCTTTCATTTCAGGATTTCAAGACGAATAACTAAGCACAACCCAAAGTCCACTTGCATTCCAGCATCCAGCAGTGCAGCAGATGTCAAACGATCTCATTCTACTTTTCATCTCGAGTGGATCTAAATGCAGGCTCCATTCCTTTAAATCGGTGTGTGTGTGTGTGTGTCAAACTCAAGGCCCGTGGGCCAGATCTGGCTCACGGGCCCACCCAGGAAACAGCAGAGGACTGGCCCATGGTGCCTCTGCCAGTGGAAATGGAGCTTGGGACGGCCACGCATGCCCCACACCCAAGCTCCGTTGTAGGCTGCGAAGACCTCCTGCAACCCTCTGCTAGTAACGTTCCCAAACCCTCAGCACACGCCCCCCTCCCCAACTCCACTTTCACCGACAGAGGGTTGCAGGAGGCCTTCACAGCCAAAAACAGAGCTTGAAGGGGGGAGGAGCACATGTGGCTGCCAAGAGCTCTGTTTTCACTGGCAAGAGTGCTCAGGCCACCACAGACGCCCCCGACATGAGTGATGTCGAGATGGGCATGCCCAACCCTGATATGGCCCTCAATGAAATAGAGTTTGACACTCGTTTTAAATAATAGTAATGGTAAAGGTTCCCCTCATATATATGTGCTAGACGTTCCCCACTCTAGGGGGCGGTGCTCATCTCCATTTCAAAGTCGAAGAGCCAGGGCTGTCTGAAGACGTCTCAGTGATCATGTGGCCAGCATGACTAAACGCCAAAGGCGCACGAAACGCTGTTACCTTCCCATCAAAGGTGATTCCTATTTTTCTACTTGCATTTTTGCATGCTTTTGAACTGCTAGGTTGGCAGAAGCTGGGACAAGTAAGGGGAGCTCACTCCGTTACACGGAGCTAGGGATTCAAACCACCAAACTGCTGACCTTTCCCATTTACTTCTCGAGCCTGATGAGCAAGAGCCAAGAATCAAAAGTCTTCCCTTACCTGGGATCTTTGGTTAAAATAGGGATTGATCCAAAGGCCAATGGGGTTTTTTCTCTGCAGTCTACATTACAATATATAATCCTACCTATACTTTCTATGTGGCCACAGTTGTTATCCCAAATTGATTCCGATCCTGAATGCACCTCGACTAGATCAGGTTGCAGTAAAGTGTATAGGTAGTCCTTGACTTATGGACAGTTCATTTAGTGAACACTTAAAGTTACAAAAGCACAGGAAAAAAGTGAGTTATGACCATATTTCACACTTATAACTGTTGCAGCATCCCCATGATCATCATGGGGATGATCACCTGATCAAAATTCAGACCCTTGGCAACTCACTCATATTTATGACGGTTGCAGTGTCCAGGGGTCATGTAAATCACCTTTTGTAACCTTCTGATGAGCAAAGTCAATAGGGAAGCCCGATTCACTTAACAACCATGTCAATAACTTTACAATTGCAGTGATTCACATAAGGTTATAAAATCGGGTAAATTTCACTTAGCAAATGTCTCGCTTAGCAACAGAAACTATCTGTACTGCTGACAGAGAAAACTGCTGTACCCTCTTTCATGAAGTATGTAGATTAATTGAGATTAAGGTAATTTCAAGCACCAAGAAAAAGAACCAATCAAAATAATTTACAATCACTTCTTTTATCTGTACTGAAATGATAAGCATGTCAACTGGTCACTACAACATATATCTATTTAAAAATAAACAGAGCCTTGCAACCATTTATATTTCATGTAATCATCACATACTTGTTGCACAATGCAAAAATCTAAATCCCATCCTTTCTCTGCATAGTATGTCTATTTGTATAAAACTCCAGTTGTAAAATTTTCCCAATATCTTATATAGGACACTTGGCCCCCATTCATTACAGAAGGTCCACATTTCCTTCTGAGTAAACAGATACAAATTGATGGTTTAAAGTTGCACTGCTATATATTAAAATGAACTGGCTTTAAAATAAACACGAATGTTATATTTGAACGATTAATTGTGCAAAGCTTTTCTAGGTTAGGTCTATCGAGTTTTTGTTCTGACACATCAAATAAAAATGCTCACACTCATTCAATTACAGAGATTGGAAATGTTATCCATAGTGGTCAACATTCAGCCAATGTTGATAAATTCAATTAAAAGAAAACAGGTCTAAGCATTTTAACATTGGTATTTTGTATAACATTCATTTATTTTAAGAACGGCTGTACTTATGGGATGCTTCAAGTCCAGATGTGAAACAGCAGAAATTACGCACTTTCTGAAAATAACGTTGTAAAACGGGATACACAACTCTGAACTTGGTTCCAGAATTTTGGTCATCTGTATCTTTAAATTGACTTCCATTCCATCTGTCTTTCTTACACACTTCAGGTTAATATTCTAAAGTAGAAGAAATATATTCTATCAGAACTCAAATAGAGGTCAGTAAAAGACAGCCTAAGAATTCCAAAACAATTATGTTTACAAAATAAATTACAAAATAATCAGTTCCAATTCCTGCCAGTAAGTAAATGTTGCAGTAAAAAGATGTTATGTATAACTTAGCCATCTCAAGCTAAGAGTAACATTTCAGAGTGCTTTGTTTTCGGAAGTCTATCCACACAAAATAAAGACAAAATGAAACATAAATGAAAAGTGAAACAAACCAGTTTATAACTATGCCTTATTTTGTTGCTGTTGAAATTGCATATTGTATTAATATACTTATTCTTTTGCCATATTGCTGATTCTCAACTTTTCTGTTATGAAAACCCCTTGAAGCATGAAGATTGGACAACTTTTTTTCTTAATGGGTACAGATGCCTTGAAGAGATACCCTTGAAAGCAAGCTCATGCTTAATATAATATTAACAGAATAACAGAGTTGTAGGAGACCTTGGAAGTCTAGTCCAACCCCCTCCTCAAGCAGGAGACCCTAAATCCATTTCAGACAAATGGTTATCCAATCCCTTCTTAAAAACGTTCAGCGATGAAGCACCTACAACCTCTGGAGGCAAGTTTCTCCACTGATTAATTGTTCTCATTGACAGGAAATTTCTCCCTAGTTTTAGGTTGCTTCTCTCCTTGATTAGTTTTCATCCATTGCTTCTTGTCCTGCACTCAGGTGCTTTGGGAAATAGGTTGACCCCCCCCCCTTCTTTGTGGCAGCCCATTAGATATTGGACAACTGCTATCATGTCATACCCTAGTCCTTCTTTTCATGTTCTCTTTTAAGAAAATGTTAGAAAACAAATCAATTTTAAATCTTTAATATTTTCAAGGTTACATTGATGAAGATGTTGAGACCTTTGTTTAAGTCCTGTTTAAAATACAGAAAGCTAAATGACTTTGAACTAGTCTCTCTCAGCTCAACCTATCTTACGGGAGTCCCAAAAGTGATTTTTCAAGAGGCAACTGGACTTTTCTGGTTTTTCTTTGAAGATGTTTCGCTTCTCATCCAAGAAGACTCTTCAGCTCTGAAGAAGCTCCTTGGACGAGAAACAAAACATCTTCAAAGAAAAACCAAAAACTTTAGTTGCCTCTTCATAAAGCATCTTTGGAACAACCATAATCTGGATGAGTGAGAATCTCCATAGACTATCTTATGGGATAATTTCAGAGATGGCATTCAACCAGTTCTGACCGGTTCTGGCAAACCAGTAGTGGAAGTTTTGAGTAGTTCGGAGAACCAGCAAATACCACCTCTGACTGGCTCCACCTCCCAAGAGTGCCAGCTGATTGGTTGGGTCTTCTGTTGCTTTGCACAGGAGAATGAGCTGGAAAGCAGGTTAGTGGGATGGGGAGGGAATGGGTATTTTACAGTATCCTTCCCCTGCCATGCCCAAGCCACACCATGCCCACACAACCACTGGATAATTTGTGAAGGATGGTATAGGAGGGGACATCACCCAAGGCATCACAGGACAGGTAGATCATAATTGTATTAAGAAACATCTTGAGCACAAAGTTATCCACTAATATAATAGTCATAGCCACAGCTAAAATGTAGAGTGAAATCCTTTGAGATATTCAGATATACTGTCATCTGCTGCTATTGGAGAAATCACAAAATAACCTGGAAAAAGGAGAAAGGAACTGAGTCCTTTGGCTCATTTCACAAGGAGCATTTCAATCTTATCAGGTACACTTCAGTTGCAGTATAATTCAAAAGAATAAATGAACAGGGCACAATTCAATTCCAAACTCACAGAAGACTAGGAAAACATTCGGACGTAGGACACACTATCACCATTTCAATTCATATTTTTTTAAAAGTATTTATCTTCATGAACTAAAAATATTTCAAGCTCAGTATCAGCTTGGTTATTCCTAGAAGACAGAAAAAAATTCAGGTGGTACTCCATCCAAATAGACTGGGGGTTGGACAACTAACAAAATAAGGAGTTGGAATTAAATGCCAGTGTCAGATAATATTGCAGCAAACTCTTCTGTTTTCCCCCTCAATCTTACTTGAGGCAACTTGATGGGCAAATAGAGAAGAAAGCCATCAAATGCGGAAATGTCTCCTATCACCGACTGATGCTCCTTCAGCATCCTAAGACGCACACTTTTACATTCCATGTTTGGGCTGGAAGACAAGAGGAAAATCAAGAAAAAACAACAATGGGTGGTACATTTTTATCAGGAAAAAAATAAAGAATGTGTATTTCCAGACAGAAATATCCACACAGAAAAAAACTGTCACAATTCATTCCTTTGTCAGTAGAAAGGCAACCTCTAGATGCTGGTTGGCTATGCTATTTCACTGAAAGACAGCATCAAGGAAGAGCTGTAACTATTTTCTTTTTCAGTCTTGGCTTCAAAGAAGATGCATGGCCTTTCGGCTGCATTTCTACAAGAAAATGTTCAGATTCCCTACAGCTTTACATTATTAGTGAAATATATCAATGGACAGACAATTTGGGGGTCCCTCCAAAAACTTTTAACACCCATAGTCAAATTACTTAGATAAAATGGCTGCCCTTGGATGCAATAAATATTTGGGTTCAGACTAACCATCTGGACAGGTGCCTTCTTAGCTCATAAAGCTGACAACTGGTACTTTCGAAAGCACCATATCAAGACAGTCACAGGGTTTAGAAAGTATGAAAGATTTTCCACATAGCTTCAAAGGCTAGAAAACACGATTTATATTCCTTTAAATTTTAGCATATAAGATGTGGGAAGAAGCATCAATTGGACTGCAACTTAAGAGAACAATTTGAATAAAAGATATTGGATCTTCTGTCCACATTGTTATTGAAGCCATGGCAGACCCCAAAGCAACTGCCTTCAACTGTGGAGGAAAGAGTTAAGATTTAAGAACTATTACCTGAATGTCACATGGTACTGATACACAGCTTCATTTTTACAGTGTATTTGAATCAGATTCAATGCCAAAGGAATTGCTACTCCTTTTGACCCTTGCTTCTTAAGCGGTTCTCTGGAAGGATGAAAGTGTAACTTATATTAATTTCTCTGCTTCATTTAAGAGAAAGACAGTGATGAAGTTGAACCTCATGAATACTGTATCTGGTTCAATAGTGCATACTTTCCAATGTTCAAATAATTAGAATAGCAATAACTGGGAATAACCATTTTTGGATGAAAGGTGTGCTAAAATTTGGCATTAGCAATTTATATTTTTACATAAACAAATACAATTCAGTGTATACAATAAAAAAGATGCATCTGTCAAGAACATCTATTCTTAAGATTGTTGTGGTCTGCCAGTGTCCTGCGGAGCTGGCAGCAGAGTTGGCCAACGAGGAGATTGAGGAGGAACATGGGCCAGTCCGGGAGTCTGGGGAAGGCTCTGAGGCAGAAAGGGGACCAGGGCCATCTGGGAGTTACTGTATGTGCTGCCTCCGGAGCCTCCAGAGTCGGACAGCAGCAAGGCAGAGGAACCGGCTCCCCCTGTTCCCAGTACACGCATGCACAGAGCTTCCAGAAGGCAAGAACAGTTAAGACAGAAGGGGTGACTCGAGAGTAAGGCTTGGAGATGATTGGCCCCCTCCCATAGGACATAAAGGAGGAACAAAGGTACATGAGCCTTTGAGTGTGGCCTTGCCAAGCTAATTGCCAATTAAGTCTTTGGCAGTGTTTCCAGGAAGATAAAGGTGGGTGCCTATCAGCCTTATCCCGAAGGACTTTGGCAGCCTACTGTAGGTTACAACTATTTGGGACTCATTATGGGCTGTGAATGAACATAATTTATAGCCTTTGAAATAAAAAGAGAGTTTTGGGGACTAAGCCTGTGCTTTTTACTGTATCAGGAAGCCTAGGTCAGAACATAAGATATATTTTGACACCTCACCCCTTTGTCCAAAACAGGGGTATATTTCTAGAAGCAATTTGTATATGCTTGGCTCCTTGGACATACTTCTACCCCACAGTCCTACTCCAGGCCCAATTTCTTACTTTTTTTCTAGACAAGCTGGGGGGGAAAAACATAGCTTATCTTCTCTAAAGATTTGCACAAATCAGAAGTTCATCAGATGTTGTTACATTCAGAAAACTCAAAGAAAAAAAACATTTCTTTCGCTTAAGCTATTGATTTTCTGTTTGTATCTACTCCAAACAGAGCACATGTATAGCCAAGAGCTTTTGGGTTATGGCTATCTGAGATACTTGTAATTAATGCAGCACAATAACTTAAAGCATTACTTAAAAATAAGTTCATTTCAGCCAGAGTGAATTTGTTTTAAATCAGGTCGATTTAAATCACGTTTTAAATCATGATTTAAATCACTAGTAAAAAGGCTTGATTTAAATTAACTCAATTTAAGTCATAATTTTTAAAGAGCAACTGTCATCTCTGTCCCGCAGCGGCTCCTCTGACCCATTGTTGACTCACCATCAGTCCCAATGTTGCAGAATATGCAGCCTCATGCTACATCACTAAGCTCCATTTCATGCTGAATAAACTAAATTATTAATGTATCTTGAATAGAAAACTATCTTTGGATAGATTTTTACTCCAAAAGCATTTTATTGAAATAAATGTGATAAAAGTTTTTAAAAAATCCAATTTAAATTTTAAAAATCCATTTTTAAAAAAACCACTGATTTTTATCCACCCTGATTTCAGCAAAGAATGCGCTGAAGAATTACAAATCCTTAAAAAGGTGATATTTCCAGTACCTAATCAATTTCGTTGTATTTAAGTACAATGACAATAAAGATTATACTTATACTTACCTTGAAAGAAATCAGTCAAGGAAAATTGTTTCTGTTTTCTAGTAATTTGAATTAGGTTTCTGAATCTGAACAATCACTCCCCAGTCTCTAATCTTCTCTTCTTACCAGTACAGGAATATTATTTTATTTATGCATTTGTAAATTAATGTAATCAAGGCTATTATAAGCAACATGCAAAAGCAAGAACCACTGCCAACGTAATAGTAACAATCCCCAATAATAAAGCTACATTATATAACTACAGTAAAATTGTAAATAACAAGATTACTCCTGGCCCTGAAAATGCTTGCCAGGTCTGAGTTTATGGTTACGTAGGCCTCAATCCTCTGCCTCTTTTATAGCACTCTAGGATATCTCTTTCATGTGCCACACTACATAAGACATATATAGAGCTGCCAGAAGGGAGGAAGAGCCAATGGGCAGGAGGGAATTGGATTTGAAGAAGTAATTACCGTATTTTTCAGAGTATAAGATGCACCTCCCCCAAAGGTGAAAATTTGTGTGCCTCTTATACACCGAATGTAGCCTCACCCACTCACCGCCCCCCACCCTTTGGCCTCTGCCTCCCAGCAATTTACCTCTTTGAAGCAAAGGGGGGGGGGACTTCAATAAGCTATAGCAATCCCTAACAGCTGATGATCGGGAGAAATTGAAAGTGAAACTAGCTGTTTGCTCCACATGGAAAATTGCTGGGAGGCAGATTTTTTTTCTTGTGCTAATCAGGCTGTTTGCTGCAAGGAGGTAAATCAACAACTATAAGTGCCTATAAAATGTTCAAATTGTTAGACTTATTTTTTAAAGACTGCTTTATTATCGTTCTAGACAACTTAACAAAATAAAGAGGCTTTTTAAAATAAATGCTTTATCTGAAGAGGCCCAGTGCTATTGTTTTAAAAAGTGCTATTCTTTTAAATAGCAGAGAATAACTATACTTCCAGAAAGCACATTTTAACAGCGTCTGTACAATTATAGTCTGAAAAATAACACAACAAACAGTGTATATTGTCTGTACTGTTTGTTGGAAGGAGGCAAATTGCTGGGAGGCAGAGGCAGATATTTTTCTCTTGTTTTCCTCCCCAAAATCTAGGTGCGTCTTATACTTTGGAGCATCTTATACTCTGAAAAATACGGTACATAATCCTGAGAAGATGAAGCATTCAAAAGAAATTTGTGTAGCATCAAAAACTGTTGAGCTTTCAAAATTCTGTTATTTATTCTATAATAAGAAAGAATACAGGTAGTCCTCAACTTACAACAATTCATCAACCGTTCAAAGTTACAATGGCACTGCAAAAAATGTGATTTTCCCTTGTGCCCTTACTCTGCTGAACACTTAATCCCCACAGCACTGTCTTATGCCTAAGGATATTTAACCACATAGTAGGTCTCTATTATTATTATTATTATTGTTATTATTATTATTGTTGTTGTTGTTGTACAATTGTATCACAGCGGCCAGTTGTTTCGCCGGATTTGGCATTGGTTACTAGTCGGGCCCCACCCAGGGGCCTAGGACGTCGTAACGTATTTTCGTAATATGCGTGCAGATCCAAGCAGTGCGGCTTTTTGCATTTGATCTATCACCTGGTATTGCGATGTCTATGATTGTGACCTTATTTTTCTCAACCAGTGTGATGTCTGGTGTATTATGCGCCAGTATTTTGTCGGTTTGTATACGGAAATCCCACAAGATCTTGACCATCTCATTTTCGGTGACTTTTTCAGGCTGATGTTCCCACCAGTTTTTTGCTGTTTTGATATTATAATTTTTGCACAAATTCCAATGGATCATTTGTGCTACTGAATTGTGCCGCAATTTATAATCAGTCTGCGCGATTTTTTTACAGCAGCTGAGTATGTGATCAACAGTTTCATCAGCTTCTTTGCAAAGTCTGCATTTGGCATCATCAGAGGATTTTTCGATTTTGGCCTTAATGGCATTTGTGCGGATAGCTTGTTCTTGCGCAGCCAGGATTAGTGACTCTGTTTCTTTCTTTAATGTACCTGTTTTTAACCATAACCAAGTTTGTTCACTGTCCACTTTATCTTTTATTTTTTCCAGAAATTGGCCATGCAGTGCTTTGTTCTGCCAACTCTCCATTCTTGATTTTATCACATCTTTTCTGTATTCTTGTTTCGTCTGTTGGGCCTTCAGTAGATTTTTGTTCTTTACTTCGATTAATAGATGTTCTTGACTTTCTTTTAAATAATCAGCCAGTGCATGTTTTTCTTCTTCAACTGTTTGCTTCACTTGTAATAATCCTCTGCCACCTGATTTTCGGGGCAGATACAGTCTATCAGTATCACCACGTGGATGTAAACTGTAGTGCATTGTCATTAGTTTCCTGGTTTTTCGGTCCAAAAGGTCCAAATCAGCTTGTGTCCAGTTAACTATACCAGCTGTTTATCTTATAACTGGTATTGCCCAGGTATTTATGGCCTTGATTGTATTTCCACCATTCAATTTAGATTTCAAAATTTTCCTAACTCTGTTGGTGTACTCTCCCCTGACAATAGTTTTTACTTCTCCATGCTTGATGTTATCCAACTGCAGAATGCCTAAGTATTTGTAGGCTTCATTTTCTTTGCATTTATTTAGTTGGCCATTGGGCATTTCAATTCCCTCAGATGCAGTGATTTTGCCCCTTTTTATGGATACAGTGGCGCATTTTTCCATGCCAAACTGCATTGAAATATCGGTGCTGAATACTCGGACTGTGTTTGTCAATGATTGGATTTCTATTTCTGACTTTCCATAGAGTTTCAAATCATCCATATATAGTAATATATAGTATTATTATTATTATTATTATTATTATTATTATTATTATTATTATTATTATTATTATTATTATTATACAATTGTATCACAGCGGCCAGTTGTTTCGCCGGATTTGGCATTGGTTACTAGTCGGGCCCCACCCAGGGGCCTAGGACGTTGTAACGTATTTTTGTAATATGCGTGCAGATCCAAACAGCGCAGCTTTTTGCATTTGACTGATGGTGATTTTGTCAATTTTTAACTGTTTTAAATGTAATTCCAGTGCTTTTGGAATAGCACCCAGTGTGCCAATTACCACTGGAATTACCACTGCTGGTTTGTGCCATAGTAGTTGAATTTCAATTTTTAAGTCCTGGTATTTTGCGATTTTTTCATGTTCCTTCTCGGCGACCCTGCTATCACCTGGTATTGCGATGTCTATGATTGTGACCTTATTTTTCTCAACCAGTGTGATGTCTGGTGTATTATGCGCCAGTATTTTGTCCGTCTGTATACGGAAATCCCACAAATCCCAAATCCCAAATGACCATCTGATTTTCGGTGACTTTTTCAGGCTGATGTTCCCACCAGTTTGTTGCTGTTTTAATATTATAATTTTTGCACAAATTCCAATGGATCATTAATCGCAACAACAGAATTGTATCACAGCAGCCAGTTGTTTTGCCGGATTTGGCATTGATTACTAGTCGGGCTCCACCCAGGGGCCTAGGACGTCGTAACATATTTTCGTAATATGCGTGCAGATCCAAGCAGTGGATTATTATCATTATTATTCTCATCTTTCTTATTACACACTCCTATTGGTATCCATGACATCACTTTGTTGTTTGTATGTACACAGAGCTTATGCACTGGAAACAAATTCCTCATTTACCCAAACACACTTAGCCAATAAAAAAATACTCTATATCAAAAAACCAGTCCCACCTCATTTGCTGATCTCAGCATTCAGCATTTATTACACTTAAAGGAGTTTGGCTTTGTTGCTTTCTTCATACTATTTCTCACTTACTTTTTATCCACAAGCTCATCCGAAATTACAGCAGGAGGACTAGATTTGATTGATGGTGCTGGAAGACCTTCCACAGGCGAAGTGAAGGGGCTTGTGTAGGCTCGGCCACGCCCCAAGATGTTTCTTTTGTCAAGCCCCAAAAATGGCTTTTCACTTTCCACATACCTGGAGAAAATTCAAAAGGGGAACAAAAAAGATGTCTAAAAAGCACAAAGAAAAAATTTCTGCATCATTTTAATGCTTTTAAAGCAGAGGTGGAGGGCAATAGCCCTTTTATGACTCATGGACTTCAACTCCCAGAATTCCTGAACCAGCTTTAAAGCAACGTTTTGATTTGTATCTCAGTTTTATTTATACATTTCAAGGTGGCATGCATAATACTCCTTCCTCCTCCTATTTTCCCCACTGTGGTGTGTGGGTTGGACTGAGAGGGGCTGGCTGGAAGTTACTTAACTGCCTTCTGTGTCTAATGGAGGACTTTCAGTTTCCAGTCCAACTCCTTATACACTCCTAAGGAAGTGGAAAACCACCCAAGGCAGATCTGGAGGGCAGAGGGAAACTGCTAAGGTGTGAGCAAAAGTCAGTTCATATCAGAATTGATTTGTCCCATTTATTTTCTTAGCCTAGAAGAGACAAGTATTTCAAGGGCATTACATATACCGTATTTTTCGGACTATAGGACACACCGGTGTATAAGACGCACCAAGATTTTCAAGAGATAAGTAAGAAAAAAGGTTTTTGTCCTCCCCGGCCCCCAGGAGCACTATGCAGGCTTCAGCAGGGCTGGGGGAAGGCAAAATGCCCCCCTTTTTGCAAAAACCGGCAGAAAATAGGCCGTTTTTTGCAAAAAGCAGCGTGTTTTTACCAAAAATGGGATGCAGGGGTGGGGCTTCAGGAGGCCAAAAATGGCTGTATTCCATGTATCAGACGCACCAACATTTCCATGTTTTTTTTTGGGGGGGAGGTGCGTCTTATACTACAAAAAATACAGTAAATATTACAAAAAAATGCAGATACGTGTGCAATGTTCACGTTAGATAAATCTCACTAATATCACTTCATGACTTTTACTACTTAAAATAATACATCTTCACGACTCAGAAAATAAGACAATTTTGTTGTTTTCTTTTCCAAAGCAGCCATTTTTCAGAAGGTATGTAGTAAGGCACAAAATATGAACATTTGCTTTCACATTATCTGTGTCATTACCTATGCCACAACATGTTTCTGCTTAAAATAAAGGCACCCATTTTTACCACTGAAACTTAAAACTATACCAACCAAAATAACCAAATTACAAGGTTTTTAATGCAACTCGCCATTTTTATCAACCACCTTGACCCCAAGATGGCTTAACTCACTTGCCACGGCCAGAAAACACCTGTTCCACCTTGCTGTCTCCAGCTAGTCCTGCTCTCAAGCCTGCAAACATCTGCGGTCCCAGGACATCTATATTGGGCTTCATGCTCATGTCACCCATTCCTCTCCCTGCAATGCCTCGGCCTGAACAAACTGCTTGAAAAACAAAGTCAAGATAAATCACAAGTTCTTCTTACACTTCCAAAGAGAATCACTGTGGTATAAGGAAGGAAGATCCTGTTGTGGCCAGCCAGCGGCCAGCAGAGCTGGCAACAGAGTTGGACAGTGAGGAGGTTGGGTAGGAGCATGGGTCAATCCTGGAGGCTGGGAAAGGCTCAGACAAGGACTCTGCGTCAGAGGCAGAGAGGGGGGCCAGGGCCGTCTGACAGTTCTCAGCTCCTTTCAAGCTAGATAGCAGTGAGGCAGAGGAACAGCTGGAGCCTGTGTTCATGCACAGAGCTGCCAGAAGAAAAGAACAGCTAAGAAATCAGGGTCGCCTTGGGAGTAAGGTGGAAGGTGATTGGCCCGTCCCACAGGAAATAAAAGAGGAGCAAAAGGAGAGTGGGCTTTTGCAGGAAACAATTCATTCGTTCGTTTGAGACTCTGTGAGACTAAGTGAGACTCTGTGCCCAGTCTTTCCTTGCACAGCATCTTATTTGGAAAATATTTACATGGCAGCTTTCCAAGATAGACAAGGTCATAACTACTTGCTTGAAAAACTGTTTGCCAGGCCTTGCTGAATGTGACTGAGAGGAATTCACATTCATTTAATAAAAGGGGTTTTGTCGGGACCAGGATTCTGCCTCATGTTTTTTGGGGAAGCCTAGGTCAGAACAGATCCTAAATAGCAAGAGAGCTTACCTGAAGGCGGCCTAGGAGCTGATTCAAGACTAAGGCCCTGAACCATGGACGACAATGTTGGAACAGTCACAAAAGGCTCCTGAATTAAAAGAGAACACACAGACTTTTACTATGCACCACAAAGCCTTAATTAAGCTTGAAAATTAAGAGAAACAAAACATGGCAGGGA
This sequence comes from Thamnophis sirtalis, assembly GCF_051295495.1. Lineage (NCBI taxonomy): Eukaryota > Metazoa > Chordata > Lepidosauria > Squamata > Natricidae > Thamnophis > Thamnophis sirtalis. The sequence continues at coordinate 76,783,739 of NW_028261382.1, forward strand.
AAGGATCTCCGGCTCTCTAAAGCAGTGAGTACTTCCGTGCCTACAAGCTTTCAAATAATACAGGAAATACAGATAGTCCTCAACTTACAACAGTTTATTTAGTGACCATTTGACATTACAACAGCCCTGAAAAAAGTGACTCACAACCACTGCAGCAGCCCCATGGTCATGTGATCAAAATTCAGACACTTGGCAACTGACTTATATTTAAGATGGTTGCAGTGTCCCGGGGGTCATATGATCACCTCTTGTGACCTTCCCAGCCTGTTTCTGACAAGCAAAGTCCAGGAAGAAAGCCACATTCGCTTAACAACTGTGTTACTCACTTAACTACAATGATTTAAGAAATATAACAAGATCGTAAAGCCACATGTCAAGGTGTTGGTTATTACCTTTAAAGCCCTACATGACTTAGGGCCAGAGTACCTTCGAGACTGCATACTGCCACATACCTCCCAGCGGCCAGTTAAGATCCCACAGATTGGGCCTCCTTCAGATGCCGTCAGCCAGACAGTGTCGGCTGGCGGGCCCCCGGAGGAGAGCCTTCTCTGTGGCTGCTCCGACTCTTTGGAATCAGCTACCCCCAGAGATCCGGACCATACCACTCTCATGGCCTTCAGGAAAGCTGTTAAAACTTGGCTGTTCCGGCAGGTCTGGGGTGGTTGACCTCACCGTTGAGGTCCAGCCCCGATTAGAATGAATGTATGAGGTGTTGCTATTTTAAACTGTTTACTTTCGTTATGTGTTCGTTATGTGTTTTTTTTTCTTTTCTCTTTTCTGTAAGCCGCCCGGAGTCCTTTGGGATTGGGCGGCATATAAATTTTATAAATAAACAAACAAACAAACATTAGCAGGATGTGGTTGTCATTTGGCCGATTTTCTCAGGCTGCCGTCTCTAGCTAAATGATCACAAAAAACAACACTTGCCCTAAGAAGTTTAGAGACTGAGGAAGAAGATGGAGAACAGACCCCTGCTGCCGTTAAGGATCCAAGCAGGGGAAGGCTGGAGAAGTGGGGCTATAGTTTGACTGGTCTGTTCTTGACTTGTAAGAAAAGATTGCATCTGGGAGGTTATAAAGAGGTTGCGTTGATCACTTTGGTGTTGCCTTCTTTTGCCTGGATGAATTTTGGGTGCCTTTTTTTTGTTTGTTTTAGGCATTTATGAAATAAGTCTGTCAAATTTTTAACAGGAAGACACCTGGAGGGTAGCAAAGTTTTGAAAGAGTCATTTGCAACAGACACTGCTTTAACTTCAAGTTTGCATGATTGTCAGTCTTCTATGGACAGGATGCTGAACAACTGAGCTAGGCCTTATTCATCTTCCATGGGATCAGACGATGCTTGTATCTTCCCTTTAATTAGATCAAGGACATTGGGAAGGTCGTGAGCATTCTGCTGTACAGATAGTTGCTGACTGGTTATAATCTCTGGAGCTTATGCTATCTGCTCTTGTGACCTTGACTCTGCTCCCAGGATTCAGCAGAGGCCGTACACTGCTATTGTGAAAAATATTTATATGTACTTTGAAATCCCCTTGGAAATGTTTGCATTTAAGGATCATTGAAGAGAGTGCAAGATAGCAATAGCACTTAGACTTATATGCTGCTTTACAGTGCTTTTACAGCCCTCTCTAAGCAGTTTAGAGTCAGCATATGGCCCCCAACAATCTGGGTCCTCATTTTACCAGCCTTGAAAAGATAAAAGGTTGAGTCAACCTTGAGCCCGATGAGATTTGAACTGCCAAATTGCAGGAAGCCAGCAGGCAGCTGAAGTAGCCTGTAGTACTGCACTCTAACTAAAGATGCCTAAAAGCCAACATTCTCCCAAAATGTTTCCATCTAGGAAGCCAAGAGATTTGAGTAAATTTGGTGGAAGATACTGTGGTGAAGCTGTTGTGAGAGGGACTTGTACTCCTCATCTATTTTGCACCTAGTGAAGTCTTGTGCTTCAAACGCAATAACATACGGGCAAACAATCGATACAAACTCAAGATAAACCTCTCCAAACTCAACTGCAGAAAATATGACTTCAGCAACAGAGTGGTCTATGCCTGGAATGCTCTACCTGACTCTCTTATTATATCCTCAAACCTCCACAGCTTCAACCTCAAACTGTCTACCGTGGACCTCACCCCATTCCTAAGAGATCCATAAAGGGAGCATAAGCACACCAGCATGCCTACCCTCCTTGTCCTACTGTCCCTATTTATTCATACTCGTTTCCTGTGTTGATCTCCATGTTTATACTTATACCTGTTATCTTGTATATGTTTGACAAACTAAATAAGTAAATAAATATGTATGTGCTGGAGCAACTGGGTTGGTAACATGACAAATGAAGTTGCATGTTATTTTTTCCACTATAGCCTTAAGTACATCTACTTTTTGAATGATATTTAGTAACTGACCAAAAATTGCAATATTTTTCAGAGTATAAGACACACCAGAGTATAAGACACATCAAGATTTTGAAGAGGCAAATTAAAAGTTTTTCCACTCTGCAGACTTCCCAAAAATGTCCTGTTTTTCACAAAACTGCCCCGTTTTTTTCAAAAAAGGGGGCATGAATAGCCTTTAGGAGGCAAAGAGTGCTCCTGGGGTATTGGGGGGGGGGAGGGAAAGTGAGCAAAAAACGGCCCATTTTTCACTCATTTCTGCCCTTCCCAGCCCCAAGAAGCACTCTGGAAGCCTCCTAAAGGCTATGCACAGCCATTCTGGTGAAGGGGTGGGGTTTCTGGAGGAAAGAAAATGCTGTATTCAGTGTATAAGACGCACCCAGATTTTCAGCCTCTTTTTGAAGGAAAAAAGTGCATCTTATACTCTGAAAAATACAGTAATTGTTTTTGTAGTCAAGAGGCAGTTCTTAGCAACCAAGTCCACAACAGGTTTAAATTATTTATGGTTTTAAAAGTGTCTGCCCCTTTATCTCCTACAGGAGCCTGATCTTTTGAGCAAGGGAAACCATCCACTTCCCAAATAGGGAATATGATTTATTGGTGGAAATGGGGGGTGAGGAGGAGACTTGCATACTATGTCTTTCGGCTGAAATATTTAATTTCAACGGTATCTTCAGTTTCAGCAAAATCATGCATTTTACGAAACCAACTGCCTATATACTATTCCAGCCAAATGAGTAAAATACCAATCATTCAATAGGCTTCAGGCTCAATCTACCGTATTTTCACAACTATAAGCCGCACTGAAAATCCTAAAATTTGATCAAAAACCGGCAGTGCGGCTTATAACCCGGTGCGCTTTATATATGGAGCAGTTTCCCTCCCCAGCGCCCAGGCTTTCTCCTCAGTTCCTGCCTGTTCCTGCCTCCCATTCCTTCCACCATCTGAGCAGTTTCCCTCTCCAGCGCCCAGGCTTTCCCCTCAGTTCCTGCCTCCCGTTCCTTCCACCACCTGAGCAGTTTCCCTCCCCAGCGCCCAGGCTTTCCCCTCAGTTCCTGCCTGTTCCTGCCTCCCGTTCCTTCCACCGTCTGAGCAGTTTCCCTCCCCAGCGCCCAGGCTTTCTCCTCAGTTCCTGCCTGTTCCTGCCTCCCGTTCCTTCCACCGTCTGAGCAGTTTCCCTCCCCAGCGCCCAGGCTTTCCCCTCAGTTCCTGCCTGTTCCTGCCTCCCGTTCCTTCCACCGTCTGAGCAGTTTCCCTCCCCAGCGCCCAGGCTTTCCCCTCAGTTCCTGCCTGTTCCTGCCTCCCGTTCCTTCCACCGTCTGAGCAGTTTCCCTCCCCAGCGCCCAGGCTTTCCCCTCAGTTCCTGCCTGTTCCTGCCTCCCGTTCCTTCCACCGTCTGAGCAGTTTCCCTCCCCAGCGCCCAGGCTTTCTCCTCAGTTCCTGCCTGTTCCTGCCTCCTGTTCCTTCCACCGTCTGAGCAGTTTCCCTCCCCAGCGCCCAGGCTTTCCCCTCAGTTCCTGCCTGTTCCTGCCTCCCGTTCCTTCCACCGTCTGAGCAGTTTCCCTCCCCAGCGCCCAGGCTTTCCCCTCAGTTCCTGCCTGTTCCTACCTCCCGTTCCTTCCACCCTCTGAGCAGTTTCCCTCCCCAGCGCCCAGGCTTTCTTCTCCGATTGGTTTTAATGGGGAGGTCCGATGGAATAGCGCTTAATGGGAGAAGGATTAATAGTTTCTCGGGTTCAAGCTGCGGATTCTAACTTTCACAAAGGGAACTAAAGCTGAGCAGGTAATTGCTTTATTAAAGCCGATTCAGTTTGCGGGAGATATTTGGTGCGCTTCTTTGAAAATCTCCCTCCCAATTCTGCCCAACCCCTCCCCGACCTTACTGGACGAACGGTGCGGGGGGGGGGGGTGTATCATGTAGTGCGGAGACCGAGGAGTGGCAGATGTTGCAATTTCGTTAATTTGTTTGTTTGCGCGCGCGGATGAATGTTGCAAAAAAAACGTGCGGCTTATAACCCGGTGCGCTTTATATATGAAAAAAGTTTGAAAAATTAACGTTAACTGATACTGCGGCTTATAACCCGGTGCGGCTTATGGTCGTGAAAATACGGTAATTCCTTTTTAGCACAAATTTATGTGGTATCAATTTCTACTGTAAATCTTGTAAATCATCTATTCACCTTTGGGGCACCTCTTGGTGATGGGTATCCTCTTTCTGCCTTGACTGTTGAAGGAAAGGTTTTGCCCCAAATTTCTGCAATCGCTCTAGCCTCACCCGCCTGTGGCTGAGATTCTGCCCTTTGCCCAGGCAAAGACATCTGAAACATGGCTCCACCTCGAAACACTGGCCTTGAGGGGTACATGGTCCTGCTTGGAAGAAAATATACATTTCAGGAAGATAGAGTACAAGCAGAAGTTGTGGGAGCTTCCTCACTGGAGGCTTTCAAGAGACTAGACTGCCATTTGTCAGAAATGGTGTAGGTTCTCCTTCTTGGGAGGGGGGGTGGACCACTAGATGACCTACAAGGGACTTTCCAACTCTGTTAATCTGTTAGCCCCATTTGCAGAAGCAAAAGGCATATATAGCAAACCAGACTACATAAGTTACAACAAGGCCGCATAGGAGCATCCTATAGAAAACACCCCCTAGCCAACACTATCTTGTCCACTCTAGAACATAAATAGCAGAGTTGGAAAGGTCCTTGGAGGTCCTCTACTCCAACCCCCTGCTTAGACAGGAAACCATATATCATTTCAAATAAATGGGTGTCCACTCTCTTCTTAAAAAACCTCCAGTGTTGGAGCATTAACAATTTTTGGAGGCAAATTGTTCCACTGATTGATTGTTCTGTCAGGAAATTTCTCCTTAGTTCTAAGTTGCTTCTCTCATTGATTAGTTTCCAATACAATATAGACCAGGGATGTCAAACTCACGCCGTCACAATGTGATGCATCACAACTTTCCCCCCCTTTGTTAACCGGACATAGGCATCTGTCCTGCAGTTTGACACACCTGACATAGACTAATAAGATTGGAAGTGATCTTGAGGGTCATCTAGACCAGCACCATGCTCAACCTTATACCAGGGATATCCAACCTTGACAACTTTTAGGACCTGTAAACTTCAACTCCCAGAATTCCCCAGCCAAGAGTTGGAAGTCCACGAGTGTTAAAAGTTGCCAAGGTTGGACACACCTGCCCTTTATCATTCCGGTTAAATAGCTGTCCAATCTCTTTAACCTTTAACTTTTGTCCTTTTTTTTTTTTACTGTGAGCACATCAGCCCATGTTAAAAATGAAATACTGTTGCCTGCTCTCAAGAGAAAATGTATTATCTATCCAATCACATACTGTATATACATATGCTATACACACACACAAACATATACATACATATATACACATACATATACACATACACATACAGTATATAAACATACATACACACATCGCTAGGACTCGCTGCCTTAGAAAAGTGAGGAAAATCCTCAGGGACTACTCACACCCTGGTCAGCACTTCTTTACCCTCCTACCATCAGGAGGAGAAACAGAAGCATAGTGAGCGGTACAAACAGGTTCAAGAACAACATTTATATGTGGGCTGTCAGACTCCTGAATGCAACATAACATCGTAAGTATGTAATATAATAATACATGCCGGCGCAACATGTTCATATTGGTGCAATATATTTTAATGTAATGTTACGCACATATATGTATAGAGGATTGTGTGTTGTTTCTCCTCAGTTCTAAGTTGCTTCTCTCCTTGATTAGTTTCCACCCATTGCTTCTTGTTCTACCCTCACACACAAAGACATATACACACACATAATCAATCCATCCGTCCATCCATCCCTGGCCATTTTGAATAACTCGGCGGAAAGAGGAAACTTGAGGGTTCACAAGGTTGATGCCTTATGGAGCAAAACTGTGATTGAATCTGGATGTCGCGAGATCCCGAATGAAGCCTCCAGCCAGGCGCCCACCGCTTACCCGGGCGTTGCCTCCTTCAGAGGGGCTTCCTTCCGAGTAGAGCCAAGGCCTTCTCTTCTCCCTCGGACGAAGCCAGCCAAGCTCCCCACCGGCGCCCCTGCCTGGAGCCCTCAGAGGCCGCTGCTTCGGCCCGGCACGAGACCCAACTCACCCTCAGGCAGGGAAGAAGAAGAAGAAGAAGCCCCTTCCCGACCAGCTCACGCCACGCTGCCTCGAGCGCGAGCCGCACCTTCACGCCTCTCCTCCGGCAGCTCATTAGGTGCGGCACATGCCACTCCACTGTCCTTGCCCTGCTATTGGGGGAGACCTCGCGTTCGGTGCCTGCCTCCCTTTTTGGAGCCGTCCAAGTCTAATCACAGCGTGGGGGGGCAGCCGAAATAATCCTACTCAAAGCGGCTGAGCCGGCCCCCCATGGGAGAAAGACGTATTTCTTTTTTTTTATTTCCTTGAATTTATTTTAGTAAGGATGCTCGACTAATCCTAACCCACTAAGTCTGTCTTCTCCCGAACCTCTCTTTAATGGTACGGTCCATTCCTGAGAGGAAGGGAAAGCGCAGAAGCGTGCCCGGGGAGTGCGGCCGTTTTTTTTCAAACAGGCGCTTTTTTTCGTGGTGGCTGTTCTGAGCAAGCGCAGAGTTTCGGTTTGAAGGGGCGTGGGGAATTGAAGTCTATTGCTTGACTTCGTCTTGTTGAGGGGTAGTTGGGTTGTTTGATGTGACCAAGACTGTGACACTGTTATTCTTCTAAAGAAGCAATAACTTAAACCACTTTTTTATTCTGCAAACAAAGACTTTGTTGCAAATACAAAATAATATTTGTAGCTCGAGATTGAACTATGGCAGGGGTCCCTAAACTTGGCAACTTTAAGACTTGTGGACTTCAACTCCCAGAATACTCCAGCCAGCTGGCTGGAGAATTCTGGGAGTTGAAGTCCACAAGTCTTAAAGTTGCCAAGTTTGAAGACCTCTGAACTATGGAGTCCTTGGTGCTCTCTGGGCCTGGTTGTTTGCTTGCAGACGGTGCATTACTGACTAGATAGTACCTGTTGCTCATCAAGCTATGATGGGTTTTATTAGATGATCATTTGCAGCCTTGTTGCTGTTTCTGTGATCTGCTTTGCTATGCATGTCTTTGGCTTCTGCAAATAATTAGATTGTAACATTGTAAGAGGTACACTGATGAGGTTACATAGTTGGGTAATGAAACGTCTGCAAGAAACAGCCATGCTCAAGAGAGCACCAAGACCCCACAGATTTGTTCATATTCATTTTGCTCTTTTAATTATCCACTTTCAGCATTTAGGGTAAGCATCACTCAAATTCTGCTTCAATCAGGAGCAGAAACTGAAGCAACCTCACCACATGGTACAACGTGAACAGAACATTTTATCTTTTATATGCAAATATTTAGGGAATTTTTTTAAAAAAGTAAGTATGGCAGGTGGACATTCAGATTTGCAAATTTACTATGCCATACCTAGAATTTGTATCTGCTTCTGTTCATTTAGGGTTTCAATGCCAATTTATACAGGGATCCCTAACTCTTGCATGCAATCATGGCTTGTTTGCTTTTGGCTCAGCGCGGAACGCTCAGGAATAAAATGTGGATAAATAAGCCATGACTTACTGCTATCAATGAACCCAGGTTTAATATTTCTAGAGAATCTTACAAGTATCTCTGTGGGTGAGTGCATTATGGGCTAAATGAACAATTGTGTGGAATTTGTTAAAATATTTAATGATTTCTCAAAGTTACAGGAAATCAAGGCAGACCTCTCTCTTTTTCTGTCAAAAAAGTGAATATGGTGGCCATGACCATGCAATGGAGGCCTCATCCTTCTTTAACCTTCTTTGTGTATACTTAAAGGGACAGTGCTTCCATTTCATTTCACATTCCTATAAATGTGTGTTAAACCTAATTGTCAATTATTTATTATCTTTCCTGACATCTACATTTCATTTTAAAAAAAATTATTTACAATCCAATAGAATGTTTGAAATCTATTATATGTATGTATGTATGTATGTATGTGCGCCAAATACCACTCACTCATCACGAAATCTCCAGAACTGTAAAGCCTACAAACGTGAAATTTCACACATATGTTGCTCTTGGTTTCCAGGTGCTCATTAAGAAAAGGATATTTTGAAACAACTCAGATCATTAGTATTTCTAAAACAGTATTAACATGCTCTGATGCTAAGGAGTTACACATTCTACATTAATTTTCAAGTTTTAAGTGTCAATTTATCAAGCCTGATCACATAGTTTCATAGCGAAGCATGGGTATCCACATAGTAAATTATATATATAGTGAGACAATTCTCTAAAAATAGAGCAGATGCAGAAAAGGGCTGGTTTCTTTTGTCCCTGCCAGCCAACACTCTTTGCTGATGGGGTCTGCAGCATGCGGGATCTGCTATATCGAATTGGATAGGTAGAGACTCTTGAAAAAAATCACAGTTCCTCAGGTAATCCAATCCTGAGCCATATAAGGCTTTAAAGGTAATAACCAGCACCATTTGCTTTTGAAAATTAAGAGCCTTGGTAGAATTAAGGATATAGTAGTAGTAGTAACTAGTAGTAACTGTGAGAGGGATCTTGGAGTCCTAATGGACAACCAATTAAATAGGAGCCAGCCGTGTGTAGCAGCTGCCAAAAAAGCCAACACAGTTCTAGGCTACATAAACAGAGGGATAGAATCAAGATAACGTGAAGTGTTAATACCACTTTATAAGGCCTTGGTAAGGCCACACTTGGAATACTGCATTCAGTTTTCGTTGCCACAATGTAGAAAAGATGTGGAGACTCTAGAAAGAGTGCAGAGAAGAGCAACAAGGATGATTATGGGACTGGAGGCTAAAACATATGAAGAATGGTTGCGGGAATTGGGTATGTCTAGTTTAATGAAAAGAAGGTCTAGGGGAGACATGATAGCAGTGTTCCAATATCTCAGGGGCTGCCACAAAGAAGAGGGAGTCAAACTATTCTCCAAGGGACCTGAGGGTAGAACAAGAAGCAATGGGTGGAAACTAATCAAGGAGAGAAGCAACTTAGAACTGAGGAGAAATTTCCTGATAGTTAGAACAATTAATCAGTGGAACAACTTGCCTCCAGAAGTTGTGAATGCCCCAACACTGGAAGTCTTAAAGAAGATGTTGAGTAGCCATTTGTCTGAAACGGTATAGGGTTTCCTGCCTAGGCAAGGGGTTGGACTAGAAGTCCTCCAAGGTCCCTTCCAACTCTGCTATTGTAGTATTATATTATGTGGCTCAATTATCACAGGCAGTTGTAATACCAGCATGGTGGCTTATATGTATATGAATGAATGCCTGAATGCATGTGGGGTGGGGAGTTTGTTTGCATGACTGTGTTTTACTTTTTAAAAATGCAGACAGCAACTCCGACTTCACTCCAACACATTTTAAAACCAGTGACAAAGCAGTCACATCCAGAAACTGAAGACCGCCCTCCAGTAGAGGAGTGGTGGTGGCAACAGATATCTGATGCAAAGTAAAAATGTAGGGGCAAATATATGATGCCATTCCATATGTGACACCAGGAAGGCATCATTTTCACTTGCTATGGATGCCATTGCAAGGAAATGACTTATCTCACTGAAAGTCCTTTGAAGCCCTTTTTGTATGAAAGTTCATACAAAACCTTTGCAAGACCAATTCTCAAATACAGCTCATCTTCCTGGAATCCACACTGTATATCGGACATTAATACAATTCAGTGGGTCCAGAGGTATTTCATGAGAAGAGTCACCCACTCCTCTGCTCAACAATAGAATCCCTTATGCCACCAAGCTTGAAATTTTGAGTTGGGACAACCTGGAACTAGACTGCTGATGGTCTGACCTAAGCATAGTACACATAATTGTCTGCTACAATGTCCTACCTGTCAATAACTACTTCAGCTTCAACGTCAATAATACATGGGCAATCGATACAAACTCAAGATAAACCGCTCCAAACTCAATTGTAGAAAATACAACTTCAGCAACAGAGTGATCAATGTCCGGAATGCTCTACTTGACTCCATTGTTACATTCTCAAACCCCTGTAACTTTAACCCTAAACTGTCTAGCATGGACCTCACCCCTTTCCTAAGAGGTCTGTAAGGGGGCATGCATAAACACACCATTGTGCCTTCCATCCCTGTCCTACTGTTCCCATTTATTTGTATTCATTTCCTTTGTTCATTTCCATGTACTGATATTTATATAAGTTTATATAAGTATACTTATATAATTATATAACCAATTTTGTTGTATTTAAGTACAATGACAAATAAATATTAAACTTATATCCTGCTATCCTGTACATGTTTGACAAACGAAATAAATAAAATTAAAATAAAAAGTCACCCAAGTTCAAGAATCAATTTTCCTAGAGTAATTCAATTTGAATTACTCGACTGCCATGTATATGACTCTGTAAGCAGAAATTCTGACAGCAAACTAAAAAACAAGACAAAAACTGGCAACCAATGTGCAAAGCCAGATTGCAAAAACCCAAGCAATCATTAAGTGGCAACAAAGACATTAAAAAAAAAATACTCTCACATGTCTGCCATTTAGTCATCTGGATTCTTGCAACTCATGTATGGTAGCCCTAAAAAAGGAAGGTAAGGAACGGTTGTGTCTGAAGAAATATAGGTAAAGGTTCCCCTCGCACATATGTGCTAGTCCTTCCCAACTGTAGGGAGCAGTGCTTATCTCCGTTTCAAAGCCAAAGAGCCAGTGCTCTCCGAAGAAGTCTCCTTGGTCATGTGGCTGACTGCGGATTAAATGCTGAAGGTGCAAAGAATGCTGTTACCTTCCCACCAAAGGTGGCTCCTATTTTTCTACTTGCATTTTTCAAACAGCTAGGTTGGCAGAAACTGGGACAAGTAACAGGAGCTCACTCTGTTAGGCGGCACTGGGGATTTGAACCACCTAACTGCCAACCTTTCTGATCGACAAGCTCAGTGTCTTAGCCACTGAGCTACTGTGTCCCTTTCTGATGAAATATAATTAATTTCAAAGCATTCTCCATGCATATAAGTTTCTTCCCTACGGGATCACAAATTAATCTGCAAAATACTGAAATAATGTGTTCACTTAAATTCTATTTGGTTCAGTGATACATATTCTCAGGTAAATAAGATCTCAACCTTCACAGCTTATCCCTACGACACAGATAGGATATCTCTTGTGATACCTGACTACAGAAGTCCCACTGAACTTGATAAAGTTACTTCAGAGTGTGAAATGTTCCTCAATTAAGATATCTTTAGCCAAAAACTTGGGAGTAAATCCTGCTGAATTCTGTTCTTCTTCTTTCAGAATTAACATGAAATAAGCAGCCATGGGCAAACGGGGCAATATAAATTTAATCATCAATAAAATAAATAAATAAATAAATAACAGAGATGCCTTATTAAGGGCTTCCCATACATCCTCCATACAAACCAGCACATGCTTTTTCTAAACAAGGGCAGTCAAATAAGCAGTCCAGAGAGGGAGGCTTAAATCTCTGGGCTGAATTTCCATTTTAAGAGATGACGTTTTGTTTTTTAAAACCGGGGTTGCTTCTTATAAAAAAAAAAAACACTAAAGCAAAACTCAGCTCTAGCCTCAACTATGTTGTTCCGTTCATAGACAGCAGCCAGCGGCGTTTGATTTCAAGCCCCATCATCATACCCAGAAGTCGGGAGCAGTGAAGTAGGAAGGATTCCCCCCCCCCCCGGCTCTTGTTTCCGCGCGAGGAGTGTACTGTGTAGCCGACTGGAAAGGCGGCGAGAACGACGGATGGGTGAGTCTCGTTCTTCCTTTTTGGGCCGCTGCGCGCTGCGGCCTCGTCCCGGCGTTTTTCAGCACCATGGTCAGCAACGCTACTGTTGCGAACGGGGAGACGTGGGGGGCACAAATTAAAGCCAATAATCCTGGGGACCAAAACACCAAGTCCCCGTGGATATCGGCCTTAAAGCTGCCCCTCCCGATACGCCACAAGATTGCGCACAGACACACACACACACACACACACACACACACACACACACACACACACACACAGACAGACACGAGATCTCACTTAAAACAGGGCGCCTCGTCTTCCAATCCTACCCTCCTCCTGGGATGTCCTGAGGGGAAGCATCAAGTAATATGGCTTACGTGATTTCTCCCTCTATGCTAGACCTCCCCCCCCTCTCTCTCCCTCCCTCCCTCTCTTTCTCTCCTCTGTGTGTGTGTGTCTGTGTGTGTGTCTGTGTCTGTGTCTGTGTTTTAAATTATTTTTTAACATAAACCCACAAGCAACTTCTCTATTTATTGAAAAATAAAAGAGTAAGCCCTGATTTTGCAAGCTTCTGTATTTCATTCCAGCAAAAACATATAAACCAACACCGAACAAGCCAAAACATGGCTTACTTAGGGAATAGCCCAATTTGTGGTGCAGACATGGGAACTTATTTATTTATTGACTTATTTATTCTTATTTATTTATTGACTTTATTTATTGATTTATTTATTGACTTACTGTATTCTATTTATTGACTTACTGTATTTTATTGACTTATTTATTGACTTGTTTATTTATTTATTGACTTTATTGACTGACTGACTTACTGTATTTTATTTATTTATTAACTTATTGACATTGACTTATTTATTGACTTATTTTATTTATTTATTTATTTACTATATATTTTTTATTTATTTATATTCCGCCTTTATTATTTTTTACAAATAACTTAAGCTGGCGAACATATCCAACACACCTACTTCCTCTGCCTCCCCCCCCCTCTTAAAACTACAACCCTGTGAAGCGGGTTGGGCTGAGAGAGTCACCCAGCTGGTCTTTTGATAAAATAAATTCCAAGATGAAAAGCACAGTTGGGAGCATTCAGTTATTATTCTGAATGTTACAAAATCAGTAACATCCTTATCCCAACCTAAGACAGGGCTTTGTCAAGTGTCCAGCCTTGGCTGACTCAGGTTTGAAGTGCAATTATAAAAATTATATATAATTATATAATGTATTATATCTACATCTACATCCATCCATCCATCCATCCATCCATCCATCCATCCATCCTTACAATTTTATACAGTATTTATATTAATTTATAATTTATACAATATTTATATTATTGTAGTGTAATATAAACCAACATCTCCACATAGCATCGTGCTGGGAAAGCAGGATGTATGGGGACCCATAGACTGGATATGCCACAACTAACAATTATAATTTGGTTTGGATATGTTAACATTATGTTTCCATTGTTGGGGGCAATATATTGATTCTGTAAACTACTTACATAGGGCTATAAAGCACTGTCAAGCAGTATACAAGTGCTATTGCTATGCTATGCTATTCTTGCCATGGGGGCGCAAGGGTTAAAGTGCAGTATTGCAGGCTGACTCTGCCCACAGCCCAGAGTTTGATCCTGGCTAGCTCCAGATTGACTCAGCCGTCAATCTTTCTAAGGTGGGTAAAATGAAGACCCAGATTGTTGGGGGAAATATGCTGACTCTTAGAGAGGACTGTAAAACACTGTGAAGCAGTATATAAGTTTAAGTACTATTGCTATTTGTATTTGTTCACTCATATTATTTCAACTATAGACTGCGGAGAGTCTTTAAGGATTCAGGAGTCTGGATGATGATGATATGGCATAATTTTTACATAATCACAATTAGAGATGTAAGGTGATTCAATATATTAGGCTGAAATATGGTTGGCTATTTTGTGGCTTAGTGTATCTTACATATCAAACCAACATTGTTACTTTGGAGTATTGTGAGAACCCAAGCAGTCGGGACTGCCTTACATGGAGCAATCTATATCTAGATCAATTTTAGTGACTGAGTACAACCCTAAAAGCTTTTAGACAGGAAATTCAAATTGTATTTGGAAGTTCTAAGAGGCGTAATCTGGGATAACACACAAACACTCTACGGGTGAGCGATTATTCATTTCCATGATGTTATAGCATGGGACTAAATGAATAATGGGCAAAAATATAATTGAAAAATTGATATTGCATGATCCAAAATATTCTAGATCAGGCAGGGGTGGGATTGAAAAATGTTAGCAACTGGTTCTCTGCCTGGTTGCTGGGTGGGAGTGGCTATGATGAATGTGGTCGACTTGGTCTCCTACACCATGGCGGTGGCGGTGGGGGCATTTTCACACTCCCTAGGCTCCAGAGGCTTTCTTCAAGCCTCTGGGAGGGCAAAAGCAACCTAGAAGGCCCATTTTTTGCTCTCCCAGAGCCTCTGTGTGGGCCCTTACCTTGCATGATGAATGGGCTGCGTGGAGACTCCTGGGAGGGAAGGACAGGGTGGGCGGGGCCAGCCAGTCCTTCCAACTACTGGTCTGGCAAATCAGATGCAAAATTAGCATCCGGATCAACCAAACTGATCCAAACCAGCTGAATCCCACCCCTGAGATGAGGGCTGTCAAACTCCCGGCCTGCAGGCCAGATGCGCCTCACGCTGACCATACCCGGTTTAGTGAAGGGGAAAAAAAACTCCCAATATGTCACATGATGCTGCCATGGCGATGCAGGTTTGGCACCCCTTCTCTTGATAGAGACCTGTGCTCATTTTACAATGGGCAGATTTTTATTGTCTAATTTTAATCATTTAACAGCAGTACTAAATGCTGATGAAATGGCTTCAGGAGTTTATCTTTCTATGCTAACCTCTCCTATCTCCGTACCATTTTAAAATAATAATTTAGGTTCCAGTTTGGGAGCTAGAAACACTTTGGAGATATTGCTGGGGGATGTGTCGAAGGACTTCCTGACTCGTCCCCTAACCCGGAATGAAGCCTGTCTTGTTCTTCTCCGTGTGGCCGTCTTTGGAGCCACCACCTACTTCAGTATAAAGTGGGTCTCAGATGCCCTAGACCCAGCCCAGAAGCAAAGAATCCAGTTGAAGAAAAGGGTATGTATGACAAGTATGTTTTGTAGCTGGGTTCCCATGGTTAAATTAGAGCCACTACTGAATCTTGATTTGTCTAATATTTTTGACAAGTTCTAACAAAATCACTACATAGGGATGCAGTGGCTCAGTGGCTAAGACACTGAGCTTGTCGATCAGAAAGGTCAGCAGTTCGACGATTCGAATTCCTAGTGCCGTGTAACAGAGTGAGCTGCCATTACTTGTCCGAGCTTCTGCCAACCTACCAGTTCGAAAGCACATAGAAAGTAGAAAAATAGGAATCACCTTTGGTGGGAAGGTAACAGTGTTCTGGGCACCTTTGGCATTTAGTCATGACGGCCACATGACCACAGAGATGTCTTCGGACAGTGCTGGCTCTTCAGCTTTGAAACAAAGATGAGCACCAGCTCCTAGATTCAGGAATGAGTAGCACGCATGTATGGGGAAACCTTTACCTTTACCTTTTTAACAGAATCACTGGTCCTTCTTAAACTCTTTTTTGTTTGCTGTGTCCTAAGTGGCGTTTAAAAAAAGCAGAAACAAAAACACTGCGATGGGTATTAGAATCATAAAACAATCTACTTATGAGCCACAATGGCGCAGTGGTTAGAGTGCAGTACTTCAGGCACTTTCTGCTGACTGCCGGCTGCCTGCAATTTGGCAGTTCAAATCTCACCAGGCTCAAGTTTGACTCAGCCTTCCATCCTTCTGTGGTGGGTAAAATGAGGACCCAAACTGTTGGGGACAAGAAGCTGACTCTGCAAACCGTTTAGAGAGGGCTGTAAAACCATTCTCGCTAGATTGAGGGCAAAGGAAGTAGGGGACGACAGAGAATGAGGTGGCTGAATAGAATCACCAAAGCAAGAGGCGTGAGCTTAAATGGACTACCGAGAATGGTAGAGGGCAGGAAGGCCTGGAGGAACTTTGTCCATGGGGTCACGATGGGTCGGACATGACTTTGCAACTAACAGCAACTAAATATATATATTTGAAATCCTAAAAAGTTGGCTTCTATGTATCCGAATGTACAGCCTAAATGTTGGAGGTGTGGTTCTCTCGATGCTACATATTATCATATATGGTGGACCTGCCAAAAGGTTAAGGCATTCTGGATAAAAATATGGTGGGTCATGCAAAATATTTTTAAAAGAAGGATAAAGTTTATTCCTCAGTTATTTTTACTAGGTATATGTACTGACTTTACAGTGGTAGAGACTAATTTGATTCTGCACCTAATAACGGCAGCAAGACTGTTGGTGGCGCAATACTGGAAGAAGGAAGACTTGCCTACAATCCAAGAATGGACATTGAAAGTCACAAACTTAGCCAAGATGGCTAAAATATCGGCATATCTTAAAGATCACTCAAATGAGAGATATAAACGAGACTGGAAAAAATGGATTGACTATATACAAAATAAATACGGGACCAAGAAATTCCAGTTAGCCTATGCTTAAGATCAGAAATGATTTAAACTGTTAAAAGTTAGCTCAGCAAGAAGAAGCTAAGATCAATGTAGAGATGTCATTAATTTCTTTATTTCTTTTTTCTCAATAGATTTTAGACTGTGTTAGTTAAAAATCCATACCGTGTACGGGTTCTGGGAAGTCGGGGGGGGGGAAGGAGGAGGGGGGTTGGGGGGTTGGAGGGAGGGAGGGGCACACACAAAAAATTGTACTTCAATGTCTTAATGATTGATGAATGATGAAATATTTGTGTTTTTTAAAAGAAATAAAATAAATATTTGTGATAAATATATATATTTGAAGACATGGCAGGTTAAATTCCAGATTCTGTAACAGTGAATAAATAAGAAATAAAATAGGAAAAGGAAAAATTATAAAGAGGCTTCTGATCTTTTTAACAGCTGTTACAAGCATTATAAGTGGGGGCTTTCTCAAAATAATTATGCTCCATTCTCATTGCCTGTTTGATGCTGCTGAAAAAAAGCCGCTTGCTTCTCAGTGACCGTGTAGAATTATTATTATTATTATGAAAGACCGACAATCATTTTCCGAGGCCATGCTGGGCACATGTGCTGAATATAATAAGGACCAGTCAGCAATTAAAGCTCATTAAAATGA
Source organism: Thamnophis sirtalis (assembly GCF_051295495.1). NCBI lineage: Eukaryota > Metazoa > Chordata > Lepidosauria > Squamata > Natricidae > Thamnophis > Thamnophis sirtalis. The sequence goes on from NW_028261382.1 coordinate 76,801,149, forward strand.
AAGTGCCTCGTTAAGCCAAACAGCAGGTTTCAACCTTGCAATTATGCCTGCATTTAGTTCCCCCTTTTTTTATCTCCTCGGACAGGCGGAAGACCTGATGAAGCAGATTGGAATAGAAAAGCTGAAGCTGACGGAGCACGAGATGAACATCGTTGCTCATTTGGTGGTTCCCAGGGACATCAAGGTAAGAAGAGGGAGAACTGCTGCTTCCCTGGTCCCAGCATCAACTGTGATGTGCGATTCTATCTGCGGTTGGCTGGACAACTAGAAAGAGCAGTTGGGCCCTTGATTGGCTGCTGAGCAAACTCAAAAGAGACGGTGGTGGCAACAGCATGGAAAGTCTGCTTAAACGAGATTAAAAGATTAACAGAGTTGGAAGTGACTTTGTAGATTCATGATGGCAAACCTATGGCATGACTGCCAGAGGTGGCATGCAGAGCCCACTCTGTGGTCACGCGTGCCATTGCCGGCTGGTCTTCTGATTTTCAGCCAGCTGGTCTTCATGGTTGCTGGAGCACCAGAAAACAGCTTGAAAATATCCAAAAACCAGGTTGTTTGGGGTGGGTGGGTTCCTGGGCCTTTTTTGCGTCGTTTTCAGGTTGAAAACGCCCCAAAAATCAGCTTGAAAACAGCCCAGAAAAGAGTTTGAAAACGGTCCGGAAAACGGCCTGAAAATGGCCCTAAAAATGGGCCACAAACTGGGGGAAAAGCAGACATATGCACGCCGGCCAACTGGTCTTCAGGTTTCTGGTGCTCTAGCGCATGCACATGCACACACATTCCGGTTTGAGCACTTGATCCCGAAAAGGTTTGCCATCACTGTTGTAGGTCATCTAGTCCAGGGGTATCTAACTCAAGGCCTGCAGGGTGCTTATATCTGGCCCACAGGGCTGACCTGGAAATAGCAAAGGACTGGTCTACAGTGCCTCTGGTAGCCAATAGGGCAGGGGTGGGTTTCAGGCGGTTCGCGGCGGTCCCCGCAAACCGGTTGGTCGGCGAACCCGGAAGTAAGTAACTTCCGGGAATGCCGAAGGATCCACCCGCCCGCCCGCATTTCTTACCCGGTTTTGACGAGTTCTGCGCTTCCACGCATGCGCAGAACGCATACAGCATCTGTGCGATCCTCCAGGAGCAGCTGGAGCATCGCACAGGCGCATACCGGTTGGAACGGGGCGAGAAACCCACCCCTGCAATACGGGGTGTGGGAGGGGGGCTCACACAGCCTCTCTGCACGTTGTTTTCAGTCTTCAACTGCAGCACTCTGCTGGACAAAAACAGAGTCACACACAGTCACCCACACTGTGTTTTGGCTGGTAGGGTGCAGCAGGAGGCATCCATCCTGTCTCTCCCCTCCCTGGCCAGCCTGCGGAAGAGAATGCTGATCCAGCCTTGGAAGAAATCCAGTTTGATACCCTTGATCTAGTCCACCACACCCCGCCTATGCAGGAGATCCTACACCCATGATAGCGAACTTATGGCACGTGTGCCACAGGTGGCAGGCGAAACCATTTCTGAGGGCACACAAGGCATTGCCCTGTCAGCTGTAGCGCGCAGGCGTGCACTGGCCAGCTGATTTTGGCCTTGATTTTCGGCCATTTTTCTCCCTTCCTTTTCAAGGAAGCCTCCTGAAGTCTCCAAAGAGCGAAAAATGGTCCCAAAATGGCAACCCAGAAGTCAAAAAATGGGCCGTTTCCTGCCTCCGGAGGACTTCTGGGGGGCGTTTTTGCCCTCCCCAGGCTCATAGAAAGCCTCTGGAGCCTGGGGAAGGTGAAAACAGGTTCACCGTGCCATCACACGCCAAGGGCGTAGGGAGACAGGTGGGGTCGCATGTGCATGAATGGGGGGAGGATGCATAGAATTATGGGTGTGTGCACACAATCCCCCCGCGCTCCCCCAGCGATTCCCCCCACTTTTGGCATGCAATGGCAAAAAGGCTAGCCATCACTGCCCTACACCATTTCAGGGATGAAGCTGTTCTTACTAAATGGTTCAGGACCTCTTTCTTGTTTCAGTCCTCCATAAACTTGTCCTATTTTCAGGTCAGTTGGAATGATGTTGCAGGCTTAGATGAGCTGGTCAGTGAACTTCGGGACACCGTAATCTTACCTTTGCAACAGACACGCTTGTTCGAGCACTCCAAACTCTGCCAGCCCCCAAAAGGTACCCTTGGCATGTCTTCATTGTAGAGTCCCTTAGGGATCCAAATAAGTCATTTCAGGCCCTGCTCTCCAGCTTGTCTCAGTTTATCCCACGCCAATGTAATTTTTATTTTGTTGTGTACTCTATTGATGTCGACAGCCAAATATACAGAAGCTTTTAGGAAGGCCCCCAAAATTCAAAAATAGTTGGAGGAAGTAACAGAATGAAAAATTGACATGAAGCCTGAGCTGTTTCTTTGGGGAATAATAAAAGGAAGCAAAGAAATTCAATATATTATGCTTCATATAGTTACTGCAGCCAGAATCTCATTTGCCCAAAACTGGAAACAAAAACAAAAAATCCTCTCAAATGCAGAGATCATAACAAAAAAGGTTGCTAGAATGCACAGAAATGGATAAATTAACGATGAAACTAAGGGACAGAGGGGAAAGAGTATTACAAGATATGGAATAGGTGGTATAATTGGCTCAAAAAGAGATGTAAAATTAATGCATAATGAGTGTATAGAAAATGTAACAAAAGGAGATGATATATATTCAGAAATCAATAAAGATGTAAATGGATATAGGTTGTATATATTTTAAACATAATAATCACGAAACAAGGAGGTATATGTATGACAATAGGCCGTAGAATGGAAAAGTAGGAATTAGAAAAAGGAATACCGATAGTGGGAAGCTGTAAAAGTGTAATTGTGATTGCACAATTGTGATTCTAATGTTTAAAAATGCTGAATAAAAACGATATTAAAAAAGGAAGGCCCCACATACACATAGTCCTTGATGTAGGATCAAATTCAGCCCAACATTTCAGTTGCTAAGCAAGGCAGTTCTTAATTTAGCCCCATTTTATGACCTTTTGCCATAGTTGTGAATCGTGTGGTCGTTGAGCGAATCTGGCTTCCCGCATTGGTTTTGTTCATCAGAAGCTCCTAGAAAGGTTGCAAATCACAATTTGATCCAACCTCAGGAGGCTGTAACCATCGTAAATACATGCTGATTGACAGCACCTGATGTTTGATCATGGGACTATGGGGAATGCTGCAGTGGTCATAAGTAGGAGAATTGGTCATAAGTCACTGTTTGCGGTGCTGTTGTAATTTTGAACTTTGATTAAACGAATGGCTGTAAGTTGACAACTAGCAGTAGGGAAGTACTTCCATATTTCATTTTGTATATGGACCGATTGGTCCCAAGACATTAAATGTAAAGTGTTAATCCATCTGATTATTTCAAATACTGAGTGACAGAACAGAATAATAGTTGGAAGGGACCTTGGAGATCTTCTAGTGCAGTGATGGCTAACCTTTTTCTTCTCGCATGATGAAATTGCGCATGTATGCACAAGAGTGCGCATGCATGGCCACTCCCATAATGCCATGCACTCCACTCCCCTGCACATGTGTGCATGACCCCCCCATGCTCCCTCCATCTCCCCATGCATACGTGCGACCCAGCGGTGGGTTTCAGGAGGCACTACTGCTGGTTTGCTTGCGTGTATGGGTGCTACGCATGCATGTGCATTGCAATTAAAATTATTCTGCACATGCGCAGAACTTAAAAACAAGATGGCAGTGCCTACAGCCAAACCATGACCGCTTCAGCTGGAAGTGTAGCAGACAATTTTGTGTACTACACTTAGGTCACATCTTAATCAGCGTAGTGCTAGATTGTCCAAGGCCAACATTTCGAAACCTGGAGCCATAAGGGATTCTGTTGTGAGCAGAGGAATGGAGGATTCTTCTCGTGAAATATCTCTGGACTCGCTCAATTGTATTAATGTCCGATGTACAGTGTGGATTTCATGCAGACGAGCTGTATTCGAGAATTGATCTAGCAAAGGTTTTGTATGCCCTAATTTGCAGTACAATGTTACCGGAGATGAACCTTTGCTAAATTAGTTACCGTATTTTTGGAGTATAAGACACACCCGAGTATAAGGTGCAGCAAGGTTTTGAAGAGGAAAATTTAAAAAAAGTTTTTGCACTCCGCAAACCTCCCCAAAATGGCCCTTTTTTGCAAAAACGGGTCCGCTCCCCCCCCAAAGGAATGAATAGCCCTTAGGGAGCTTGCACAGTGCTCCGGGGGGGGGGGGGGGTAGGGGTGTGAAAAACGAAAAAAAAAACCTGGCCCATTTTTAGTTTAACAAAAAAGGCACGGATAACCTTTAGGAAGCTTATAGAGTGCTCCTGGGGGCTGGGGAGGGGGTAAAATTGAGCAAAAACCGGGCCATTTTTTTGCTCATTTCTGCCCTCCCCAGCCCCCAGGAGCTCTCTAAAAGCTTCCTAAAGGCTATGCACAGCCATTTTGGTGAAGGGGGCGCAGTTTTTGGAAGCAAAAAATACTGTATTCAGTGTATATGACGCACCCAGATTTTCAGCCTCTTTTTTGTGGGAAAAAGGTGCGTCTTATACTCCAAAAAATATGGTAACAATTGTTCATCTGACCAGGAAAATCTAAAGGCAGAGTCACATTCTTTTCCTGAATCAATATAAAGGCTCTTACCTTGAATTCATTAGGAGGTGGATGGTAGGAAAACTATGGGCCCATCTATGACTTTCCCTTTTTTGTAGGTGTCTTACTGTATGGACCTCCAGGATGTGGCAAGACTCTCCTTGCCAAAGCAATGGCCCAGGCCTCCAACTGCAGGTTCATCAATCTTCAAGCGCCCACCTTGATGGACAAATGGTACGGAGAGTCACAGAAACTCACAGCTGCCGTTTTTTCTCTGGCAATCAAAATCCAACCCTGCATAATTTTCATTGATGAGATCGGTAAGATCCCACTCTGTGGTTCTTATGTATCACATGGTTGTTGTTAGTTGCGAAGTCATGTCTGATCCATTGTGACCCCATGGACAACATTCCTCTAGGCCTTTCTGTCCTCTACCATCCTCTGGAGTCCATTGAAGCTCATGCCAATTGCTTCAGTGACTCCATCCAGCCACCTCATTCTCTGTCGTCCCCTTCTTCTTTTGTCCTCCATCGTTCCCAGCATTAGGTTCTTCTCTCCTCTAGGACTGACCGGTTGGATCGCCTTGCAGTCCACAGGACCTCGCAGGATGAGACACACTGCTAAACAAAACAGAGCAATATCTGGAGAAAAGTAGTAATTTAATTTTGTCAATCCATTATTTTAATGTTCTACCCATTTCCGGCAGATGCTTTCCTGAGGAACCGGTCCAGAACTGATCACGAAGCCACAGCTATGATGAAAGCAGAATTCATGAGTCTCTGGGATGGGCTGCAGACAGCATCTGACTGCCAGGTGAGGCTTGGCCCTTAAATCCATTAATGCAAATTGAATCCAACCCAGCTTTAAAAATATGGACCATTCGTTCTTCCACCAGAGCCATAGTTCTGTGCATTTCCCTGGTTTGCACATTTTGCTCAACCAACATACTGAAAAAAAAAGAAAACATTCAAAAATCACAAATAAATTAAAACTATGTGGTCCCTTAAAGGTTAACACATGGTGATGTGGTGACCAGTTTCAGCCATCATACTATAAAAAAAGATGTGAAGACTCTAGAAAGAGTGCAGAGAAGAGCAACCAAGATGATTAGGGGAATGGAGGCTAAAACATGATGAACGGTTGCAGGAACTGTGCATGACTAGTCTAGAGAAAAGAAGGATCACGGGAGACATGATAACAGTCTTACAATATTTGAGGGGCTGCCACAGAGAGGCAAAGCACCTGAAGGCTATTATAAATTTAATAAATAGAATAGAATAGAAATAGACAAGGAATAATGGATGGAAACTGAACAAGGAGAGATTCAACCAGGCAATAAGGAGAAATTTTCTAACAGTGGGAACAATCAACCCATGAAACAGAAGTTGCCTTCGGATGTTGTGGGAGCTTCATCCCTGGAAGCTTTCAAGAAGAGATTGGACTGTCATCTGTCAGAAATGGTGTTGGGTCTTCTGCTTGGATGGGGGATTGGACTGGATGACCTAGATTGTAGTGCTATATACATACATACATACATATATATATATATATATATATATATATATATATATATATATATATATATATATATATATATATATATATATATATATATATATATATATATATATATATACATACATACATACATACATACATACACATACATATACATATACATATATACACACACACACACACACACACACACACACACACACACACACACACATATATATATATATATATATATATATATATATATATACATATACATATACATATACATATACATATACATATACATATACATAGGTCTCTAGTTGTTCGGGTTTTCTCCCGCGTAGAATTGGAGATGTCTTGGCGACGTTTCGACGAAGTCTCATTCGTCATCTTCAGGCGGCTTCAGACTACTTCAGGTTTGGTGTTTCCAGGAGGAAACTCTGAAGTAGTCTGAAGCCGCCTGAAGATGACGAATGAGACTTCGTCGAAACGTCGCCAAGACATCTCCAATTCTACGCGGGAGAAAACCCGAACAACTAGAGACCTACATACTAACACCCGCGAAAACCTCAGAAATATATATATATATATATATATATATATATATATATATATATATATATATATATATATATATATATATATATATATATATATATATATATATATATATATATATATGTAGGTCTCTAGTTGTTCGGGTTTTCTCCCGCGTAGAATTGGAGATGTCTTGGTGACGTTTCGACGAAGTCACATTCGTCATCTTCAGGCTGCTGCTGACTACTTCAGGTTTGGTGTTTCCAGGAGTAGTGTGGGATCTTGGCTGTTTGTTCCTTATAACTGCTGGTAGGGGATTAAGCAGTTATAAGGAACAAACAGCCAAGATCCCACACTACTCCTGGAAACACCAAACCTGAAGTAGTCAGCAGCAGCCTGAAGATGACGAATGTGACTTCGTCGAAACGTCGCTAAGACATCTCCAATTCTACGCGGGAGAAAACCCGAACAACTAGAGACCTACATACTAACACCGGCGAAAACCTCAGGTCCAGTGACTCGCAACACAACAGCAGCCATGAGGTGACCATGATCACCACTTTCTGCACCTCAAAAATCATAAGATCTCCCCAAAAATAAGGCCAAGCACTTATTTTGGGGGTCAAAAGAAAATAAGACCCTGTCTTTTGGGGGAAACATGGTGTCTCTCTCTCTCTCTCTCTCTCTCTCTCTCTCTCTCTCTCTCTCTCTCTCTCTCTCTCTCTCTCTCTCTCTCTCTCTCTCTCTCTCTCATCCTATATCTATCTGTCTGTCTGTCTATCTATCTATTATCTATCTATCTATCTATCTATCTATCTTTCTTTCTATCTATCTATCTATCTATCTATCTATCTATCATCTATCTATCTATCTATCTCTATATATGTCTGTCTGTCTGTCTGTCTATCTATCTATCTATCTATCTATCTATCTATCTATCTATCTATCTATCTATCTATTTCAGGTAATGGTGCTGGGAGCCACCAATAGGCCACAAGATGTGGACCCAGCCATCCTGAGGAGAATGCCAATGACTTTTCACATTGCACTACCTGTGAGTAGATATGACTTCTCTTCCCACAAACCCTCTTCCCCAACCACCCACATTGCTGGATAGTAAGACTTCACCTCCAATATGGACTTTGCAAGATCCAGTCAGGTTCTTCGGAGAGAATGTACCTGAAATCAGAAGGTTTGTGGCAGGGAGGCCAAGATGGCCTCAGAAATTATTGCAGAAACACAGAAAGCAACATATATAGAATATTTCATATTTAAATGCCTCCAACACAGATAGGAAGATTGGAAAAAGCAGGAGGTCAGCCAGGTTAGTATAGTGGAGGTTAAGCAACAAAGCCTCACCTTGAGCCAGTCACTCTGTCTCAGCCCTAGGAAGGAGGTAATGGCAAACCACTTCTGAAATATTGCTAAGAGACCTGCGGGGACCTATCCAGACAGTTAGCAAGAGTCAAGACTGATTCAAAGGCACCAAATTTCTCTCTCTATCTCTCCTCTCATTTTTGGTGTCGTGTTTACAATACCATTCTCTGCTCCGACAGACCCAAAGGCAAAGACAAGATATCCTGAATCTGATTCTTGCTGGAGAAAATGTAAGTTTCCTGCTTCCTTCCCATTTTTTTCAACTTAGATCTTATTAAAGGAAAGAGCTGTGATCGTATCTGTTGGTGATACATATCTTGCTAAAAACCTTTTATGCCGTGGAATATGAGCTTCTGTTACAGACATATTGTTATCTTTCCTGGGGAAAGTTACTTAAAATTTGAGTATATATACCATTTGTTCTATTAATGAGAGAGAAAGAGAAGAAAGAAAGAAGGAAAAAAAGAATTACTATTAGAAAGGGGGGGGGGGTAAGGAAGTTTAAACACGGCAAGTACCGTATATTTTGGAGTATAAGACACACCAAAGTATAAGATGCACCAAGATTTTGAAGAGGCAAATTAAAAAAAAAGGGTTTTGCACTCTGCAGACCTCCCAAAAATGGCTCATTTTTCGCCCCCCATAGCCCTTAGGAGGCTTATAGAGTGCTCCTGGGGGGGGGGGGAATGGGGGCAAAATTGAGCAAAAACCGACCTGTTTTTTGCTCATTTCTGCCCTCCCCAACTCCCAGGAGCACTCTGAAAGCCTCCTAAAGGCTATTCATGGCCATTTTGGTGAAGGGGGTGGGGTTTCTGGAGGCAAAAAATTTGTTGTACTCAGCATATAAGACACACCCAGATTTTCAGCCTCTTTTTTGAGGGAAAAAACTCCGAAAATACTCCAAAAAATATGGTACATTCCACAAAAGGTTGGTCAGCATTCCACTTGACAACTTCAGTGTGGGAAGATTAAAGATATTGCCTTGAAAAATTGTAACAAAAAAGGAAAGAGCTGTGAAAAAACTCCTTCTACAAGTCCCTGATGTTACTGATAGGTTTCAATCTAGAGCAGCACGTTAAGTTTATTCATATTTTCGCACTAAAACCCGAAACCTTCGAAACACAATGGATGCTTGCAAGTAGTCCCCAGGCTGTATGTGGCTGCCTTGGGTTTAATTCTAAAAACTCATTCAAAGTTCTCGATTCGGATCTATGGTGAGACCCATTCAATCAGTGGTTCCCAACCATTTTTGGACCATTCCCCACCTAAGCATCTCTAAAACCTTGGTGCTCCCCCGCCCCTGGTGACACATCGTTCTTACTATTCAAAGAGTGAACTCCTACTCCCATGGAGGAAGCTTAAAAGGCCAGTAACTTGGTTTAAACAAGGTTCCAAAGAACATCCATGAAAGAGAAAAATAAAAGAACAAAAGAGAGTAGATTCTATGACACTCCCCCCACCCCCACACTACTCGTCCACTCGGTTCGAACCTTAGTGGGGAAATGCTTTGGAAGTTCAGTAGGTGGAGGTGAATCACAAAGGCCTGGCAAGGCCTATGCATGTGTGGTCCAGCCCCAGATTGCTCTGAGAGGAAAAGTCTGGCAAAACACAGCCTGGGAAAACACAGACTAAAAATAACTGTAAGTCTAACTATTTCTTAGTTAAACTTGGGCCCTGGTTCTGTATCCTCACTGCTGGGCTTCCCCCAGGAGCCATCCACACTGTCTCCCCACAGAGCAGCTCTCCCTACAACCACCCAACAGCAAAACCCACAGGAAAAAGAGAGGGGGAAGAGAGAGAGGGAGAGGGAGAGGGAGAGGGAGAGGGAGAGGGAGAGGGAGAGGGAGAGGGAGAGGGAGGGAGGGAGAGAGAGAGAGAGAGAGAGAGAGAGAGAGAGAGAGAGAGAGAGAGAGAGAGAGAGAGAGAGACTCTGCCAGTCCCACAATCCTTAGTGGGAGCACATCTGGTTGACTGGCAGTTGCTCCCTCCCCCCCGCTAGGAAATGCACTTTAACAAAGACAACAATAGGTAAATGAAACACAGCTGTTTCATCACAAATATATAAAAGCAATTAGCGGACTTTCAAAAATTCAGTTAATAGCTCATTTTCGAATTGCCCCCCTGTGGGGCCTGGTCCCCAAGTTGGGAACTACTGCATTAGATGTTCTTTTATATGTCCTACTGTTTGGATGATAAGGTGGTAATGGGAAGAAGTAGGTTGCCTATATATCTTCACTTAGTGTGAAGATTTGTTCGTGACTCTCAGAGAGTCCTTGCCAAGTATTTTCTTGTTCAGCATTTGGAAGATATCGGTCTGGCAGCTCTCCAAGCCTGATGAGGTCGGTGGTTGTAAATTTGCCCTTGAAAGACTGTTTGCTGGGACTTCGCTGGATGTGAATGCTTGGAATTCATATTAGCCAAATAAAAAGGGTTTTTTTCGGGACGAGTCTGGTGAAGATTTGATCAGAACAAAACCCATGTTTTCATTAACTGGGGATTTTTTCTCAGATGAGCAATGCTGTGAGCCTGAAGGAGCTGGCAGAGAAGACATGTGGTTACTCGGGCAGCGACCTCTGGGAATTGTGCCGGGACGCAGCCACGTATCGCGTGCGTGATTATGTCCGAAAACAACAAATGAGGCAGATCGCCCACCTGCTGCACTGCAGAGGGAGTGTGGAGGAGACGTAAGCCATCTCTCTTTTCTTGTCTAAGTGCTAATGTTAGTGCTATTGGGTGACTGGGGTAGTATTGCTGGATGGAATAAGTCTTTGCATCTATCCACCTAACAACTTACTCTTGTCATTCTTGGGGGGAAGAATAAATAAACTTAATTTCATGCAACTGCCTGGTGTTTTTATCATCCCAACTCAGGCAAACTTGGTAAGCAGTAAAAACATTTCAGCAGTTATGAGTTCAGGCATTGCAGTGGATGCTAAGAGCAAGGTGTTCTAGAGGGGAAGAACTAACAAGAAAACCTTTCCTTTCCTTTTTTTTCCATGCCCAGGGACTTGGAAGAAAACCCCTTGAGGCCACTTACTCAGCTTGACTTGCTGCTCGCCCTGGAAAAGATGAAGGAGTCCAGAGGAGCCTCTTCGGCAAGGCTGACGGAGCCACCTTTGGACTGAGTGAACGGGATTCCTCACTTGGAGAACAAAGATTAACCTCATTGAAATTGCTCTACTGCAGGGATGTCCAGCTTTGGCCACTTTTAAGACTTGTGGACTTCAACTCCCAGAATTTCCAAGCCAGCCAGCCATGAATTCTGGGAGTTGAAGTCCACAGGCCTTAAGAGTTGCCAAAGTTAGACACTCCTGCTCTACTGTAACTAAAGCTAAACAGAATGGGTAGCAATGAAGACATTCTTAAGAAAGCAAGTAGTGGGATGATTCACCAAGGAAAAAAATGAACATTATGCATGCTGGGTAGATTTTCACCATCTGAAGGGCGCTCCAAAAGTGCATGGGAGAGAAACTTCCAACATCTGGTGATGCTGCCTGAGAATTATGGGAATTATTGGGGTGCTGCAAAATTGACCAACATCCCTGTCAAGAAAGTCATACAAATCAAGAGAGCCAAGAGTATCACTCGTTGTTCATTGCGAAGTCGTGTCCGACCCATCGCGACCCCATGGACAATGTTCCTCCAGGCCTTCCTGTACTCTAACATCCCCTGGAGTCCATTTCAGCTCACGCCCACTGCTTCAGACTCCATCCAGCCACCTCATTTTTCTATTGTCCCCTTCTTCTTTTGCCCTCAATCGTTCCCAGCATTAGGCTCTTCTCCAGTGAGTCCTTCTTCTTTCTCATTAGGTGGCCAAAGTATTTGAGTTTCCTCTTCAGGATCTGGCTTTCTAAAGAGCAGTCAGGGTTGATCTCCTCTAGGACTGACCAGTTGGATCGCCTTGCAGTCCAAGGGACTCACAGGCGTCTTCTCCAGCACCAGCACCTAACCCTAACCCTTATGGTCCAACCTTCACAGCCATCCATTGCAACTGGGAAAACCATAGCATGTATCACTCATACAAAGTATGAGCATTCTTTATGAAGCAGTGCAGCTACTAACTAAAGGTAGTGTTAAAGTGGGAATAAACTAGCTGTGTTTTTTAATCTAATCTAATCCCTTCCTCATTTTCTCTGCCTTTCCTCCATCAAAAGGCCATGCAACAAAGCGCTAGCAAATAATGTTTCACAGCTGTCCCACCCACCCATTCAAGGTTTTGCACCAACATATAAGTAAAACATTTAAGAATTGAAAATATATCCCATTTTTTTAATTTGTTATTTTATGTTTTCTTAATCTGTTATGTGAAGGGCTTTTAAATCATTCCTGAAAAAAATATTCTTGCCCTAGATCCCACAGCTGAGAACCCATATACTTGTGATGGCAAACCTATGGAACGTGTGCCATCACACCAGCTCAGCTCCAACGTGCATGCGTATGCGCCTCCTGCCAGCCAGCTGGTCTTCCAGTCTCTGCCACGCATGTGTGGGGGGAAAGGTGCACGTGGGTTACACATACATGTGTGGGGCAAATGTGCAGAGAGCACTTGCATTCTATTTTGGGGGCTCATGCAGCACTCCCGTGCCCAGTCTTGGCTTCCAGGTTGGTGCAGGAAGCCTTCCAGGCCCAAAAAAGGGATCCGGGAGCACCATGCGAACCCCCCACGCCCCATTTGGGTCTAGAAAGCCTCCTGCACCAACCTGGAAGCAAATAATGGGCAAATGGGTGTTATGGTTAGGGGTTGCACATGCATGTATGGGGGGCGCATACACATGCGCAGGGGGTGAGGCACACACGGGGAGGTAGTGTGTGCATGCACGGGGACAGAGTGTGCATGGTGTCACGCACACATTGCATTATGTGTGAAGGCACGGGTGCGCGCTGTTGCACATTTGGACTTGAACATTATGTCCTGGTACTCATTGTTTGTTTAGTACTAGACGCACAAGCTAGAACTTGTTGGTGTCGGTTGCCTTGTGATTCACTGCATTATTTCTTAAGGGAAAAAATTGTTTGGTATACATTGTTTATAGTAATCAGCATGCTTCCCACAACCAATTAACAATGGGTATTAAGGTACTACTTATCCAAATTTTATTTGGCAGCTTCTATACTCAGTTCTGTATTTCCGGAAGCTGCACTTTAAAAATAAATAAATATACTTCAAGTGGGTGGCCCCAACCTCAGGCAGTTCTGGGCCATGCATTCAAAGCACATTTATTTATCGTTTTCAGACATAAAATAGATTTTATTTATTAAATTACTATATCATCTGTCCCGTACAAGGTGACTCTGAATTAACTGGGCAATGGACTGGCAAACAGCCACACTGAAAGGCTCAGCTATAACAGACACATAAGGGCAGATAAATTCTACTTCCCTGAGGTGATTTCCGATTTAGCCTCTTTCATATATAAGCACTCGGAAAGTTCATAATTTTTTCTCCTCTTTTATGCTGGTATAAATCTTAGCACATTGTATTGTTTCCATACACTGATATTTGAATAACATGTGTAAAATTATTAAATAGATTAGAATGTTGAGGGTAAAAAGACATATATATTCTCTCAATGTTCATTACAATTTAGGATAGAAATATTACTAACCTATTTTTTTAAACTTAATCGGTAGTTGGGTGCAACATTGAAAAAGGACTGCTACAACTCACATCAAAATAGAGGTTTTACATTTAAACTGATTACTTATTAAAGTTTTGTTTGTCCTGTGACTTTGTGTGTACTCGTGTATGTGTACAAGGTTAATAATTTCAATTGGTCTTAGTTTTTATTTCTTCTTTTCTATTTTCTTTGAAGAATAATTTCATTTCTTTTTCCATCATTTGTCTTTTGTAACATTTTGGCTCATTGTCCATCTCCATTTCTTCTTTTGTCCCCTCTATATAACTTTTATGGGGTTGTGATCTTCCCATGTGTTTGTTGTTATGTCTACTTCTTGGATGTCTACTCTCATTCCAGATGTCATCCACACCATGTCTATTCTTGACCACAATTGATGTGTATTTGAATAGAATGTATATTGCTCTTGCTATTTTAATTCTCTCCATACATCCTGTAGGTCTAATTCCTGTGCCATCTCAAAGAATGTGTTTGGTAGTGTTCTTCATTTTTTAAAAATTCTTTTACTGCTTCTGTAATCTTTTTAACATCCATAATTGCGTTGTAAGTCTCCTAATAAGCATATATTTTCATAGTCCATGTCTATTATTTTTCCATGTAATCTTTTGTAAAATTCTTTCTGCTTATTATTTGTAGCATATATTGCGGTCAAAAGTATTTTTTTCTGGTTTATTGATATCTCCACCATTAATATTCTTCTTCATCCACATATATTTGTTTCGGTTTTAACGATTATCTGATGAAGAGTTTTTATTTCTTATAGAATACCTTTTAAGTTTTACAGTCCACTAATCCTCAGTTAAAAGTTCCAATCACCTGTTTCTGCTTTTTTTGCAACCAGAATTTAATACAGCCAATGTTGTTGTTTTTTAAAGAATTTGGAGAGTACATCTTACAATAAGGAATTTAAAGATTTTTCCACTTCAAAATGCAAGAAACCACATGAAACACTTTCTTAAAGAATGGTCAGAGATGGCTTTGGAGAGCCCAGAAAATAGGTTAAGTTGAGGAAAACATACTTGTTTTCAAGTAGGAGAAAATGAGAAGTTGTGGATACAAGGATAATGATACTTGACTTCTTCATAAGCCTGTTTTTTTCTCTTCCCAAGTACTGGGTTTCGGCTTCATTGGTTGTTGTTGTTTGCTGCCATCTCATGGTCAGAGGGCTTCTGATATTGCAAGTGGAGTCTGGCCTCAATGTGGGAGGTGGGAGCTCAGTGGCTAAGACGCTGAGCTTGTCAATCAGAAAGGTTGGCAGTTCGGCAGTTTAAATCCCTAGCGCCGTGTAACGGAGTGAGCTCCCGTTACTTGTCCCAGCTTCTATCAACCTTGCAGTTCGAAACCATGTAAAAATGCAAGTAGAAAAATAGGAACCACCTTTGGTAGGAAGGTAACAGTGTTCCTTCCGTGCGCCTTTGGCGTTTAGTTATGCCGGCACATGACCACGGAGATGTCTTCGGACAGCACTGGCTCTTCAACTTTGAAACGGAGATGAGCACCGCCCCCTAGAGTCAGGAACGACTAGCACATATGTGCAAGGGGAACCTTTACCTTATGGTGAGAGGCCTTCTGATGTTGTAAGTGGAGTGTGGTCTCAACGATTGGGGAAATAATTCCTTACAGCACCTGTTGCCTATATTTGCCTGCAATTCAGTCTGCCAAATACCAGATTTCTGCAGAATATAGTGTTGTGCCAATGTGCTTGCAACTCTTACATTAGGGCTTCCAAGATGAGAAGACTCAGTCCCTCTGGGAGCTTAAGCCCAAATCCTGTTAAACCTACAAGAGTCTTACTTGAGTCACTGAAACAGGAAGCAGGAGCTAAATGCACCATCATGGAAGTCTGTAGAGATTCTCAGTCCTCCAGGTCATGGTTATCTCAAACGTGCTTTTTCAGGAGGCAACTGGATTTTCTTGGTTTTTTTCTTTGAAGAAGCTTCTTGGATAAGAAGTGAAACATCTTCAAAGAAAAAACAAGTAAGTCCAGTAGCTTCCTGAAAAAGCACCTTTGGGACAACCATGATCTGGAGAACTAAAAATCTCTAGACTTTTAGCTGTACAATTTGGGATGAATACCATTTGAATGTTGTAGTAGGAGGAATGGAGTTCCAGGGGAAAAATTACTACAGGAACCAGAAGCACCACTCAGGTGTCCCTGAGGACACAGATAAACCTCCAGGTGGCCTCAACAACTCTAAAAAGGCTGCAAATGCCTCATAGCCTTGATGGGGGAACTGCAGTAATCACGATTCCATGTATTGTACTTTGAGGGACCCAGTCTTGATCCTAAGACTTCTGATTCAAAAGGAGAATTTTGTAACTCGTATACTATCAGATGCAGATGCAAACAAAGACCATAATTGTTAGTTAAAAGTATGATGAGATATGCACCCATCCACACAAAACAAATTGAGCTGTTTTGATTCCCCCGGGAAAAGATGCATTATGATATCACAGGAAACGTATGTAGTGCTGTCGAAGAGTTCTAGAATGAACAGCTTGGAGCCTGTGAAAGAATGCTAAAGAGTTGTATCCAAGGCAACACTGGGAAAAGATCAAGTAACTTCTGAAGGGTTTTGTGTCCTAAAACTTGACTAAAAGTTATTTTTGAGATAGGTCCATCAACAGTGAATGGAAGTAGACTCAGCAAGCAGCCATCATCTTGTTTTAGCTTCAAATATATCATCTTCTTAAGGCCAGGTATACTGAGTGACAAAGAGAAGATTTTCAACCAACCAACAAATCAACCAACCAACAAACCAATCAACCAACCAACCTTAAGGTTTCAGAAGAGCCAAATTGGCCTATTCTAATAGGGAGACCTGAGTTTTTTCAAAGGTGCCTTTAAATGCAACACTCCCCAAACCACCAAATGACTTCTTGGCAAGGATGTATCAACAGTTTTATGAGAGATGGGCTATGCTGTGATGCCGCAGTTATCTCTGTATCACAACACCAGGTCTTACGTGCCCACCAAGGTGGCATCTTGGCCAAAATAACCAAACCGGAAATCCAAGCTCTCCTTGGTAGGAACAGAAACGTACTCCTCACGCAGGGTTTGACTCTGGGCGGCCACAAATGCCTGGTCATACGAGACAATCTGTATACCGATGCCCAGCAGCATACAATGGACCTCCGAACCAAGGTCTACAACAAGGACAAGAAGGACAACTGCACCCATGCCATTGCTGTGGTCCTGGTCAATCCAATTTGCCTAATCCTCATCGGTATGCATGGGATTCAGGGTGGGACACTCAATCTGAAAGCCTTCCAGACAGCCAAGCACATCGAAGAGCACTTACGCCAATAAACACACAACAAGCTTCTACCATTATGGTCAGCTACAGGCTCCTCTTTTGCCAGTCCAGCTTGCGAAGGATGACGTTTCTTTTTCCATCCCGTTGACGAGCGGGCAGGAGAGGTCGATTCTGGTAACTTCTAGGAACCTCCAAGTCCAGTGGGACTGATGTTTCAGACCCGATGACCTTAAACTTCACCTTCGAATGAGCAGAAGAAACGTCCACCTACAGCTCCTGGAGGCAGTAGCAAATCCCTGATAGGTCCTACTAATGACTGGTTCACGGTTGAGTCTTTCCAAAAATGTCTTGAATCTGCTCATCTGTCATCCTCAGCAATCCTGTTTCCTAGACGCCACCCTGGATTTACTCAACAGATCTTCTAGTCCTACCCATATACAGTACACTAACACGTTTCACATCCATTCCTGACTGCTTCCATTTCTATTTCAGATGTAGGCTTTCTGAAAACATTTATAAAGAGATTCCCCCCAAATACAGTTATTTTCCAGCCTATAATCTCACTTTGCAATTTGTTTATTTCTATCTTGCTTTGTTTGAATCCCTAACAGAGTGAGCCCCCATTGTCTCAGCTCCTGCCAACCTAGCAGTTTGAAAGCACATAAAAATGCAAGTAGAAAAATAGGAGCCACCTTTGGTGGGAAAGGAACAGTGTTCCGTGTGCATTCAGCATTTAGTCATGCCGGCCACATGACCACGGAGACGTCTTCAGACAGCGCTGGCTCTTTCTTAAGCTTTGAAAAGGAGATGACCACCGCCCTCTAGAGTCGGGAACGACTAGCACATATGTGCAAGGGAAACCTTTACCTTGCTTTGTAATTTGTTTACTTCTACTCTGGATATCAGCTAAGGCTTATTGCTGATGGGCAATTTAAAATGCAATAAATAAATGGGACTTTGTTAAGGGGAAACGGCTTAATTCTACAACTTTGCTGGCAAGAAGGCTCTTTATTGGACCGTTTCTCCTTGGCTTATAATGAAGAGCAATTGCTGGACACTGACCCTTAAGTGCTCTTCACTCAAGAAAACTTGGACAAAGTTCTCACTGCCAAATATTAATGAAAATATCAGCAGAAGTGTAGACGAACCAGGGGTGGGATTGAAAATTTTTAGCAACCGCTTCTCTGCCTAATTCGTGGCAGGGGAGAGTGGGCATGGTCGGGGATGTGTGTGATGTACTCGGCCTCCTCACGATAGGGGGGGGGTTGTTTTCATCTTCCCCAGGCTCCGTAGGTGCTCCATGAACCTCTGGGGGAGCAAAAACAGCCTTCCCTGGGCGCCAGAGGCCCGAAATGGGCCCATTTCCAGACTTCCAGTAGGCCCGTTTTTGCCCTCCCCAGGGTTTTGTTGACCATTCGGGATGGTGAAAACAGCCTCACTTGGACTCCAAAGACCCTCCAGAAACCGGAAACAGGCCCACTTCCAGACTTCCGGTAGGCCCGTTTTTCGCCCTCCCAGACCTTCCACACAGGCCCTGTACTTACCTGGCATGATTAACGGGTCGCATGGAGACTCCTGGGAGAGGCAGGGCCAGCTGGTCCTTGCAGATACAAAATTAGCATCCGGTTTACCTGAACTGGTGCGAACCGGCTGAAACCCACCCCTGATGAGGAGCCCTATAAAGGACATTGGTTTCTCTCTTAGCGATAATTGCTGAATTAATTGCGAAGTGTGGTTTCCATTGAAGCAGCCTTCCTCAGTCTCGTTTGCTCCAGCTTTGTTAGATTCCAATGCCTTTTCTGTTCCAGGAACCATGGTGACCTATTGTGTTAATATTGCCTTCTGTAATCAAACTAAATGAAGCATCTGCTGATAAAAGAAAATTCTCATTTTGAAAGGCAGAGAAGAAAAACATCCATGTAAGAAGATTATTACCGTATTTTCACGACCATAAGCCGCACCAGATTATAAGCCGCAGTATCAGTTAACGTTAATTTTTCAAACTTTTTCCATATATAAAGCGCACCGGGTTATAAGCCGCACGTTTTTTTTGCAATTACTAACGAAATCGCAACCTGCCACTCCTCGCACTCCGCACTACATGATACACCCCCCCCCACCGTTCATCCAGTAAGATCGGGGAGGCGTTGGGCAGAATTGGGAGGGAGATTTTCAAAGAAGCGCACCAAATATCTCCCGCGAACTGAATTGTGAAAGTTAGAATCCGCAGCTTGAACCCGAGAAACTATTAATCCTTCTCCCATTAAGCGCTATTCCATCGGACCTCCCCATTAAAACCAATCGGAGGAGAAAGCCTGGGCGCTGGGGAGGGAAACTGCTCAGACGGTGGAAGGGACGGGAGGCGCGAACGGAGAAGAAAGCCTGGGCGCTGGGGAGGGAAACTGCTCAGACGGTGGAAGGGACGGGAGGCGCGAACGGAGAAGAAAGCCTGGGCGCTGGGGAGGGAAACTGCTCAGACGGTGGAAGGGACGGGAGGCGCGAACGGAGAAGAAAGCCTGGGCGCTGGGGAGGGAAACTGCTCAGACGGTGGAAGGGACGGGAGGCGCGAACGGAGAAGAAAGCCTGGGCGCTGGGGAGGGAAACTGCTCAGACGGTGGAAGGGATGGGAGGCGCGAACGGAGAAGAAAGCCTGGGCGCTGGGGAGGGAAACTGCTCAGACGGTGGAAGGGACGGGAGGCGCGAACGGAGAAGAAAGCCTGGGCGCTGGGGAGGGAAACTGCTCAGACGGTGGAAGGGACGGGAGGCGCGAACGGAGAAGAAAGCCTGGGCGCTGGGGAGGGAAACTGCTCAGACAGTGGAAGGGATGGGAGGCGCGAACGGAGGAGAAAGCCTGGGTGCTGGGGAGGGAAACTGCTCCATATATAAAGCGCACCGTGTTATAAGCCGCACTGCCGGTTTTTGATCAAATTTTAGGATTTTCAGTGCGGCTTATGGTCGTGAAAATACGGTACTTTTAAATAAGCAGCTAGAAGGGACAGGCACCTTTTGAGTCTCAGAGTTCCTACTCCTTATCTGCAGTTTTTTCTTCTGGCTCCACTAGTTCTCTCTCCCCTCCTCCCCCAATTATCACAAAGTATATGTGGCTCCATTGTCCAAAAGCTGCTTTTGCTATGAGCGTCACATTCTCTGTAATTTTCAATCAATATTTGCACATGATTAATTTACTGTTTTATGTTATTCTCTTTATAAGGAATACTAGCTGATAACCCGGCATTGCCCAGGTATTTATCCTAATCCATACATTTGTCCTCAAAAATAATCCCGGAGCAATGTAATTTCTAATGTTGGATTTTCCCCCTTACCAGAGCGAGTCCCCTTGTGGAGTACGGTGAAGCCGTTACCATGGCAATTGCACTGCGCTGTACAGTAGAAGCCATTTTATGACAGTACGGTATAAGCCATTTTAAGACACAACAGGCTGTATCTTAACAGAATACACACACACCGAGGGATGTTAGGGGTGTCTTACATCCACAGTATTTGTTTCCAGAGAATAAGTCATCTGTGTACCAAGTTTGGTTGAAATTGCTTGAGGTGTTCCAGTTATGCTGCAACACACACACACACACAGAGCCATCTTTATATATATATATAGATAATCTGGGTGAGCCTGAGGGAGCGGGTCAAATGTATCCTAAGTCTTGAGTCCCTGAGTGCTCACAAGAGATCCAAATCCAGACCAGCTTGAATTCTTTCTATTGTTATCTCTCACTCATTTCCAATGACCATTAGTTGGTCGGTATCTTGTAGAGCGCTAAAGCTTGCAATAAACCTTTGTACTCCTTTGAACCGCTTGAATCTCCTGATTTCCCATGCGCTTATATCAAATACTACTGTCCTGCCTGGGTGTCCATTGACAGGTGAGATGAAAATATATTTCCTGTTTCCTAACCTCGTAGCTTCAAAGTACAAACTTATTCAAATTCCTTGGACCGTACACACGGAATCACTCCAGTCCGCTTTTATTTACAGATATATACAGATGATAAATAAATGCTAACAACTTGACCACAGAGTTGTGGCTCTCTCCAATTTGGTTAACCAAGATGATCAAATAAACTACCCAGTTGGAAAAAAAAAAGCCCCAACAGAGAAGTAATTCTTTGTGGTCAATGCTACTGTCCGCTTTCTCGGATTTATGATTTTCCAATTGCTGTGAAGAACAAAAACCCAAGCAGCATAAACACTTTAGTTCCTGCTCTCTGAAAACCTTTAAACAGTTCAATTCTCCTCTTCAGCAAAGCATGATGGAGAACAAAGGTAAGCAAATCACAACTTTCTTGCCATCACATCTGAAGTCCAAGGCAGAGTGCGAAAATAGAATAATTTTAAATCAGAGCATTGAATTCCTCAATAGGTGTGTTTGTGTGTGTATGTGTGTGTGTGAGAGAGAGAGAGAGACAGACATAGACATAGACATAGACATAGACAGAGAGAGAGAGAGAGAGAGAGAGAGAGAGAGAGAGAGAGAGAGAGAGCGAGAAAGAGAGAACACAGATGGAAGTGTTGGGAAAGAGATTTGGTTATAATGGTCAAAATATGCTTTTCTGATGACAAATCAATCTCTTGTTCAGAGACAGAGGAACTACCATCCAGCACTTCCCATCCCTCCTATCCCTGCAGGAATCTTTCACTGAGGCCCACAGGTACAGGGATGCTTGGCTGCTTCAAGCAGAGGGAATGGAATCCATAGATAGATAGATAGATAGATAGATAGATGGATGGATGGATGGATGGATGGATGGATGGATGGATGGATGGATGGATGGATGGATGGATGGATGGATGGATGGATGGATAGATAGATGATAGGTAGGTAGGTAGGTAGGTAGGTAGGTAGGTAGGTAGAGATAGATAGATAGATAGATAGATAGATAGATAGATAGATAGATAGATAGATAGATAGATAGTTAGATAGACAGACAGACAGACAGACAGATAGATAGATAGAGAGAGAGAGAGAGAGAGAGAGAGGACGAAAGTAGCCTTAAGAAAAAAACCTCACCAGGTGCCTGATGAGCTGGTCTGAACCACAAGAGATGTACAGGATATCTCACTACAGAAGACACAGTCTAATGTGTCTTCCCAAACCTCTCCCGCTGCACCCTTTTCTCCTACTGCCCTGTGTGGTAGTTAAGCTCCAGAAGGCGAAAGAGAAAAGGCGTCCTTGTATGATCTCCTACGGATGTTTGGAACAGCGACATCTTTTCTAGCATCTGCAGGAAAACAGCTGCTAAACAGGTAAGCTTGGCTCCAAGGCTCACGTCTTTCCTATTCTCCCCTTTGGGATTGTATCACCAGGTAGTGTGTGCAATTAAGTTATTAAAAAGTCATTACAAGGGTAAGGCAAGCCATATCATGTATGGAACTGGGAGGAAGGACGCAGCAACTCCTTGGCATCGGATCCTTTCCCCTTCCTCCAGAGGAAGATTCCAGAGCTCCAGATCATCTCTGACAACCAGATGTTCGTCAATAGTCTCGTTCCCATGACAGTTGCCAATCTCTTCAGGCAGAGTTCTTCCTGGAAGACGCTCCTATCTTCCTCAAACTCAGGGACAGGCACTCAAACTCAGGGACAGGGAGAGAGACCAAATCATTGCTGTTTTAGGCAGGACACGCAGCTAACCCTGGCCAGGAGTTTTGCAGCAGCCCTATCGATGCTTGTAGGCCAGCAAGGATTCAAAATCTGGAGAGCAAACCAGCTTGTGCTTGACGTGGCCTAGGACGATTATTTCGCCGCTCCGATTGTCTCCGATGCTGACCGACACCAGCTCCTTTGCCAGACCAAAAAAAAAAAGAACAATTACTCCAAAGCTTCTCCAAAGTAAAAAAGTAAAGTAAGTGTTAAGACCTAGTGTATTATACAAAGACGCACCAAGATTTTGAAGAAGTAAAATTTTTAAAGTTTTTGCACTCTGCAGCCCTCCCAAACCCTCTGCACGCCTCATTTTTTTTGCAAAAAACAGGGCATGCAAAGTCTTTAGGAGGCTTGTAGAGTGCTCCTGGGGGCTGGGCTGGGGGCAAAAATGAGCAAAAAAATGGCCTATTTTATGCTCGTTTTTGACCTCCCCAGCCCCCGGGAATACTTTCCAGGCTCCTCTGCATGTCCATTTTGGTGAAGGGGAGGGGGGTTGGGAGGCCAAAAATGCTGTATTCAGTGTATAAGACGCACCCAGATTTTCTCCCTTTTTTGGGGGTGCGTCTTATACTCCGAAAAATATGGTAATCCAGGAACCTTTGCAGTTCTGAGGAAGCAGCAGATTTTGAGCATCAGCATAAGCCAGTGTTTTTCAACCTTTTTTGTGCAAAGGCACACTTTTTTCATGAAAAAAATCACGAGGCACACCACCATTAGAAAATGTTTAAAAAATTTAACTCTGTGCCTATATTGACTATATATAAAGTGTTTTTCCCACGGCACACCTTACACTATGTCACGGCACACTAGTGTGCCGCGGCACAGTGGTTGAAAAACACTGGCATAAGCTATTCAGTAGGAGGACTCAGCCAGGTGCTCTATCAGCTGATTTCCCACCTGCAAAAACCCTTTAGAAATCTAAACAATTCCCAGTTGTTTAAATTAGACCAGAGCAAAATGGGAAAAAAAATTAAAACCTGTTCTATCTTGAAAGCGCGGGACTGATAATATCAGAGTATTTTTTTAAAATAATAACAATAAACAAGGATACTTGTTTAACTCCTCACTCCTTTCTCGTGCCAGTAAGACTTGATTATTTGTCAACCTAAACCCATGATGGAGAAGCTATGACACGTGTGCCAGAGGTGGCATGCAAAGCCCTCTCTGTGGGCACGCATGCCATTGCCAGATGCTCTTGGTGGGCGCCGAAGCACCAGAGAACGCCCCAAAAAACTGGTATGTGCGCATCGGCCAGCTGGTCTTTGGGTTCCGGCACATGCATGCATTTTTCAGTTTGGGCACTTGGTGTTGAAGAGATTCGCCATCACTGTTCTAGACCATCATTTCTCTATCTTAATTCTATTCTATTTTGATTCCTGGATGTTCCTGGAATTTTTCCTGCTGATCCAAACCCAGTTTTGGCATTGTTCTGACTTTGAGCAAGGAGCTGTCATCACTATTCACCCTCTAATGCATAGCTTTTTTTTTTTTAAGGATATTTGCATGTATACGGTTCCTCTATAATTTTTAGCTTTCTACTTACACCAGGGATGTCCAACCTTGGCAACTTTAAGACCTGTGGACTTCAACTCCCAGAATTCCCCAGCCAGTTATGCTCTGTCCATAGGTCTTAAGGGTTGCCAAGTTTGGACACCCCTGACTTAAAGAGATGCTTTTTGGAAAACCTGAAGGCAACTCGGGGCTATCTGGTGCCATTTGGAAGTGAGAGCATGGGACCAAATTGGGTGTATCCATTAAGATCCTCTCAATCAAAAGTCTATAGAGATTCCCAGTCATCCAGCTCATAGTACTCCCAAAGGTGTTAGATTATCCTTTGGGATAACCATGACCTGGGAAGCTCTATAGATCTTTAGCTATGCCCTTTGAGATGAACACCCTTTGACTGGTGTGGGAATATAAACGGATTTCCAAAAAACTGCAGACTACAGGAACCATTTGCACAACTCAGGTGACCCTGAGGACACCGATAAACCTCCAAGTGCTTCAATGACCCTCTGAAAGGATGCAAATGACCAGCTGTCTGCAAGGAGTATAAATCCTTCCATTCTCCACCACCCAGTCAGAGATGAAGAAGCTTCTTGGATGAGAAGTGAAACGTCTTCAAAGAAAAACCAGAAAGTCCAGTTGCCTCCTGAAAAAACACCTTTGGATCTCCCATCAGTCTTAATGGCTATTAAGTCCCTAAGTCTAGACCACACCCTAGGAAATGAATACTTCCAAATCATATCAACAGCACTTGGGATGAGGATGTCACCCCAGTCTTTTTCTAGCTGCCTGTTTCTTGCAATTGCTGTTCCCAGATACACAGCCACTGAACACTTTATATTTGGATTTCACATTGCAGCCCTGGTCAAAAGGGCCCAGCAGAGACTATACTACCCGAGACTTCTCAGAAAAGAACAACTGAATGAAAAAACTGCTGGTGACCTTCTACCGCTGCACCATAGAGAGTATTTTAACTTTCTGCACCTGTGTCTGCTTTGTCAATTGCACAGTGGCAGATAGGACAGTGCTCCAGAGGGTCAACGTCATTGCCCAGAGGATCATTGGTTGCCCTTTCCCCTCTTTGGAAGAGCTTTACAGTTCCCGCTGCCTTAAGAAAATTCAAAACATTCTTAAAGATCCATCTCATCCTGGGCACCCTTTTTTTGAACTATTACCATCTGGCAGACGGTACAGGACAGTAAAAACAAAAAGGCTGAAAAACAGCTTCTGTTCCAAGACAGTAAATACATTGAATTCTACTGTGTAGTGCAATATTAATGCAATATCAGGTTTTCAATTTCAATAACAGCATGCAAAGGATGTTTATTTTTATAGTTATAATGTACACTGAAGATGGCATTTAATTTCATTGTACAATGCAATGACAATAAACTAAACTAAACTAAATTAATTTGAAATGGCGTTTGAAGGGAGGCCACTTCCCACCAGAGCAAGGCATACCTGAAGAAAGGAACAGGGTGTTCCAGTAGTTACATCAAGAGTCACCTGGCCGAGGACAAGTTGCACCTTTCCTGATTTGCGGATCAGCAACTTCCCCACCTGCCCTTCGGAGAGATCCCCCAGGGTGCAGGTATTCTCTGCTTCCTTGGTCTCCTGAAAAAGCAGAAGTGGACAAGTTGAGGAGCTGGGAAGAGACCAAGGTTAGAGGATTTGGAAACTCCTTCTGCGCTCTCCCTTAAAAACATAATTACAATCCTATTTTCTTTTCTTTTTTAAAAAAACTTTACAAAATACACACACACAGAACTTAGACGTACACTACATTTACACAACACAGTACAAACAGGAATTTCCTGTTCCTTCTAACAGCAATTTCAAATCGATACAATTCTCCTTGTTACTTCCCCTTCTAATATATTTCATTTGCATTTCACCATTTTTAACCCTCTTATTTTACTCATCTATCTGCTATATTGATTACCTCTAATAAATTTAAACTCTGTTAATTCTCCTTAGCTTCTATTTTTGGCCTTTATTGGCTTCTTTCATTGCTTCTTGTTTCTTTCCTCCATCCACCTGTATCATTTTTCCCATATCTGATAATATTCTGTTTCTTCTTTTCCCTGGATTTCTTTTGTTAATTTGTCCATTTCGGTATAGTCTATAACCTCTCTTAATATTTCATCTTCGCTTGGTATCAATTTATTTTTCCATTTCTGAGCGAAGGCAATCCTCACCACTGTAATTATGTGTAAAATTACCGTATTTTCCGGCATATGACAACTTTTTAACCCCCAAAAATTATTTCAAAAATCGGGGGTCGTTTTGTATGCCGGGTATAAGAAAGGCCATACCAAAAAACCAAAAGAAAAGAAAAAGTAATGCCACCTTTCAATTGATAACCTCGGTGCTCCTCGCCTGGGCACATGAATGGATGGGTGCTGGGATGGCTTAGTAAGGTCTGGCTGGAGGTCTGGAGGAGGAAGGCGCTGAGCTCAAACTACAAAAGCCCGGCAGCGCAGAGGCCTTCAGCTGGCTCACGGGCGCCTGAAATTAGGGGGTTGTCTTATACGCCCAGTCGCCTTATACGGCGGAATATACAGTAAATACTGGATTACAATCCTATTTTCTGTGCCTGGACAAGTTGAATGCCAAGATGCCTATAGAACAGGGGTGTCAAACTCAAGACCCGAGAGCCGGATCCGGCCTGCGGGGTGCTTAAATCTGGCCTGCAGGGTTGGCCTGGAAATAGCAAAGGACTGCCTGCGGTGCCTCTGGCAATCAAAATGGGGGTAGCCAAAAACCCTTGCGTGCCCCTTTTTGGCTAGCAAAGTGCTGCAGGAGGCCATCCTGGCTGAAAACCTGACATGCAGGGGCCTTACACGGACACCCTGTGCCCCGCTTTGGCCATCAGAGTGCTGCAGGAGGCATCTGTCCTGTCTCCCGCCCCTCCCAACCTGGCCGGTCCACGGAGGAGAACTACAATGTTGATCTGGCCCTCAAATAAATCCAGCTTGACCCCCCCTGCTGTAGAAGCAAAAAAGGAAAATTCATTGGGGGGGGGGAGCTTCCTTAGCTTCCATTAATTATAAGATAATTAAGCTGATAAAAACCTAACGGGGGAAAACATCTAGGTTCAAGTATTGCCATCCCATCTCAAAATATGCCTTTGTAACTGAAACCTGGTGAGCAAGGGCCATGCACAGCCCCCCCTTCCCCTGTGCCCCCTTTTGGCGGTCAGGGTGCTGCAGGAGGCATCCGTCCAGTCTCCCCCACCCCCACCTGGCCAGCTCAAGGAGGAGAACTACAGTGCTGATCCAGTTTGACACCCCTGCTATAGAAGCAAAACAGGGAAATTCTTTTTGTAATAGGGGGAAGCTTCCTTAATTTCCACTAATTGTAAGATAATTCAGCTGATAAAAAAATCCAACTGTGGGAAAACTGCCTACGTTCAAACATTGCCATCCCATTTCAAAATACGCCTTTGTAACCAACGGTTAGACCACCGTGGTTTCTCTACCAAAATGCCAACCTCCTGGCTTCCATCCAACAGGCTTCCAGGCCTCCGTTTGCAGCCACAAAACGCCACATGGGTTGCAGTAGCACCTGCAGATTCCTGCTACTTGTTTCAGCAGGACGAGTACCTGGGTTTTCTCCTGCTTTATCACCATCATCTGCCCATCCTCGTTCTGCACCTCCGTCTTCAGCGGCTTCGTGTCCTGTGTGGGTGGCTGTCCCGGGAGCGTGTCTGGCAGCTGCAGGAAGAGCAGCTCTTCTTCCTTGGAGAGACTCAATCGCGGCAGCAGCTCCGCCAGGGAGACATCGTGCGGGAAGGGAGGAGGGGTTTTGGTGGGTGCCGGAGCCTGGGCACATGGCGTCTCCTCTTCGTCGTGGGGTTCTTCTTTCACTGAGAGCGAGTAAGCGAGCAAGAAAGAATCAGGATGAGAGGGGGAGACAAAATCATACGATGAATGTTGCAGGAATTGGGTATGGCCAGTCTAGGGAAAAGAAGGACTAGTGGGGACATGATAGCAGCCTTCCAGTATTTGAGAGGTTGTCACAAAGAGGAGGAGGTCAACTTATTCTGCAAAGCACCACAGAGTAAGCTACGGTGAGTTGGCCACGGCGAATTGTCATAGATCTGTGATGGCGAATCTATGGTATGGCTGCCAGATGTGGCACGTTTGTCCCTCTCTATGGGCACGCGTGGCATCAGCAGTTGCTCTTCTGATTTGCAGCATGCACATGTGTGCCGGCCGCCGGAAAACGGACTGAAAACAGCCAAAAATGCCCCCAAACAGGGCGTTTTTGGGGCCATTTCCTGGGCATTTTTTGGCACTCTGGTGGAAAAAACAAAAAATGGCCTGAAAATGGCCTCAAAACCACCCTGAAAAACAGCCCCAAAACCAGCCATAAACACCTAAAAAAGAAGAATGTGCATGCCAGCCAGCTACTCTTCAGGTTTCTGGCACTCCGGTGCACGCACACACATTCTGGTTTGGGCATTCAGTGCCGAAAAAGTTCACCATCACCGTCATCGACCCTGATTGTGCTTTGGCATAGCAGCAGCAAGACCCCTGCTTTTTGCCTTGAGCAATTAAGAGCATGAGTCCAACTGGTTCAGTATCCTGTTTTTTGTAGCAGCCTCAGGGCTGCTTCTGAAGACGAGAACACCAAATGACGACAGCCGTATCTCATGGTCTGTTCCCTTAGTAGTCCCTTGCCATCATAACCCCCTCCCCCCACCCCCACCTCTTCTCTTCTTGAAGGAAATTAAGAGGGAACAGGTTCTTCTTATACAATTTCAAGGCTGTAAAATGCCCCCTTTAATCTGCTTGACTCATCTGTTCCAGGTCAACCTGAGCCACCTACCTTTCACCGAAGAGACACCCGTTTCCGGCTCCTCCTCTTTATGGCTGACGTTCGAGAGCTTGCTGTCCTCCTGGTCATCCCCTTCTTCTTTGAAGAGCCAACCAGAATGCGCCAGCGGCAGCTGAACTGGCTTGTTTCGAATGTCATTTTTCAAGCCTGGGTCATCCAGGAACTGGAACCAAAGAAAGAGAGAGAGAGAGAGAGAGAGAGAGAGAGAGAGAAAACGGCAGGTTAAAAGAAGAGAACCATTCCTGGAGACTATTTTGCATGCTATCCCTTGAGTCTGTTTTCTGGACAATGATGATATAGGTGATTTTTCTTAATCATTCCTACTTTTTTTAATGAAAGCTGGCCAGTTTCAGCTTCTGAATTGAATGAACAAGCCTCTTCTGACCTAGGCTTCCCCAAAAAGCAGGAGGCAGATTCCTGTCCTGACAAAAATCCCTTTTACTAAATGAATGTGAATTCCTCCCATTCACTTTCAGCAAAGTCCTGGCAGTCTTTCAAAGGAATATTTATGACCACAGACCTTATCTATCTTGGAAAGGTGCCATGTAAATGTTTTCCAAATGAGGTGCTGTGCAAGGAAAGACTGGGCACATAATTTCTAATGTTGGATTTTCCCCTTTACCAGAGGGAGTCCCCTTGTGGAGTACTGTGAAGCCATTACCATGGCAACTCTACTGCGCTGTACAGTAAAGCCATTTTACGTAAGTACTGCAGAAGCCATTTTAAGGCACCACAGGCTGTATCTTAACAGAACACACACCCCAAGGGATGTTACTCTCTGGAAACAAATACGGGGGTAAGTCTTACCCCCCACAGTATTTGTTTCCAGAGAGTAAGTCATCTGTGTACCAAGTTTGGTTGAAATTGCTGGAGGCATTCCAGAGTTATGCTAGAACGTACACACAAACAGCCATTTTTATATATCTATATAGATTAAGAGTGAAGCACTTCATGAAATGTTTTGCTCAAACTGTTTTGAGATTAAACATTTTGCATGTTTCTACTTCAAGTCCAAACAGATCATTTGTTCGGGGAATATCATGTTATGTAAACAAAGGAAGTGCATATGGTTATCTTGATTGCAGAGTTTAGCCTGTATTTCATCAACAACTGGCAATGTATCAATGTGTGGAGAAATGTTTCCGTAAGTACATACTTCCTAAACATGCCCTTCATTCTTACAGCTGAGATCAGAAAGGAATAGAGAAACAACTATAGATGGGGAAAAAATTAACAGAAAAATGGCATCCTGTGTTAAAATCATATTAGATTACAATGAACTGAAACGTTTTCTATTTCAAGGAACATATTCAATATATACACCCTCAACTTCAGCTAGCAAAAGTGCCCACCAATGACTTAGAACAAGGATCCCCAACCTCTGGTCCATGGATTGGCACCAGTCCACAGCCTGCCAGGAATCGGTCTGTGCAAGCAAGTAAAACTCCATCCCTGCACATGTGGGATGCAGGCAGCATGTGAAATCACACACACACAGACACACACACACCAGTCCAAGCAAAAACCACTCTCCACAGAACTGGTCCACAGCATCCAAAAGTTTGGAGGCCACTGCCTTAGAGGCGGTGAGGATAAAGTCCATATTATTTCGGGGGTTTATGGATGGTTCTTCCAAATGTGGCCATCCCCAAACTCACATCATCTTTCTCCAACATGCGCAGGATCTTCTTAGTCTCTTCATCCGTCTCCCTCTTCTCTTTCTTTATGTTGATGATGTGGGATGGGCCAAAGTCAGACATATCCACAGACTTATCCCAGGTACCTGCACAGAAAACACAAATAGCATCACTGCAAGTGGCACATCTCACCGTGCAGCTTTGTGGTGCCTGGCTGAGAAGATCCTGGATGGCCAAGACGTTTCATTAAAAGTAAGTAAAAAAAAAGAGAGGCTTTATTAGAATCACAAGTGGATACATCTGCGTTTATGCAAACAAAGAAAGAGAAGAAAAGTCAAAGAGAAGGAATAAGGAAAAAGAGGATTCTGGAGAACACTGTGATTAATTTATAATCAATGGGACAGCTCTGTTAATGCAACAAGCTGGAGACACATTGACCATTTTCCATGATATTTGGTTTGACCAAGAGTTTTTGGGTAGGGGAGCATCACCCATTCACCCAAGGACGAACTAAGTACCGAGCTTAACCCAGCATCCTGTTACATTCTGGCAGCTTTTACCAACCAGAAAAATAGGAATCCAATCTATAAGTGTCAAAATTAATGCCACAGAGAATCTTGTCCACTTCACCCCAAATACCCCCCACTGAATACTGCCATTTCTGATGGACTTGCCCAACCAGCTCTTTAGGATTTCTAAACCGACCCTCAAGATGCACTACCATATTTTTTGGAGTATAAGGCGCATCTTTTTCCCTCAAAAGAGGCTGAAAATCTGGGTGCATCTTATACACTGAATACAGCATATTTTTGTCTCCTGAAACCCCGCCCCATCACCAAAATGGCCGTGCATAGCTCGTAGGCGGCTTTCAGAGAACTCCTGGGGGCTGGGGAGGGCAGAAATGAGCAAAAAACGGGCCGTTCTTTGCTCAAATTTCTCCTCCCCAGCCCCCAGGAGCACTCTATAAGCTTCCTAATGCCCATTTTTTAGCAAAAACTGGGCCCGTTTTTTGCTCCTTTTTGTCCCCCCCCCCCCAAACACTCTACAAGCCTCCTAAGGGCTATTCATGGCCATTTTTTTTCAAACTGTTTTTGGGAAGTTTGCAGAATGGAATTTTTTTTTTTTTTTTTAAAAATTGCCTCTTAAAACTTGGTGCGTCTTATACTCTGAAAAATATGGTAAATATTTCACAATTTATCCCATCCTATTGCACAAGTCTACTGGGATCCACACTGCATACTGTAATGGCTGAAGCTGGTAGGGGGGAAACCAGCGGGCTAAGAGTCTTGAGGAAAGTCTGATGAGTTCACAGTGAAAATTAAAAAGCCCAAACCAGGGGTCGGCAACCTGTGGCTCTGGAGCTTCATGTGGCTCTTTCATCCCTCTGCTGCGGCTCCGTCGCTCAAAATACCTCCCAACGACCTATAAGATCAC
This sequence comes from Thamnophis sirtalis, assembly GCF_051295495.1. Classification (NCBI taxonomy): domain Eukaryota; kingdom Metazoa; phylum Chordata; class Lepidosauria; order Squamata; family Natricidae; genus Thamnophis; species Thamnophis sirtalis. The sequence goes on from NW_028261382.1 coordinate 76,833,150, forward strand.
AGATTGGGCCTCCTCCGGGTACCGTCGACCGGGCAATGACGGTTGGCGACTACTCGGGGGAGGTCTTTCTCTGTAGCTACTCCGGCCCTGTGGAATGATCTCCCCGCAGAGATCCGGACCCTTCCCACTCTCTCGGCCTTCCGGAAAGCCATTAAAACCTGGCTGTTCTGGCAGGCCTGGGGCTGTTGACCTCAAAATATGGTCCAGCCCCACTTGGAATGGAGTGCATGGTGTGTTTTTAAATCTATCTTTTCTTTCCTTCTATTCTTTTTGATTTGTATTGTTAGCCGCCCGGAGTCCCACGGGATTGGGGGGCATACAAATGCTATTAAACTTTGAAACTTTGAAAATATGTGTCACAACCGCCAATGTGCGACACCCACTGGCACTCGATTTATTGAGCTTTTTGACCCCAGTAGATTTTGTGGCTCCTGGTGTTTTTTTTTCCTGTGAAAACGGATCCAAATGGCTCTTTGAGTATTTAAGGTTGCTGACCCCTAGGTCAAATGGTCAACCTCCATACTGCCCCAACTTAATCATTCCCAAACCTTTCTTTCTCATCATTTCCGCTGGGCCTTGCTCAAAGATGGAGTGCGACTGAATAACTTCTGGCCTCCCTCTGCCTCGTCCATGACTTTCCCTCTGCCGATCTCGATCCCGGTCCTTCTTCTCTTTTGTGGCAGAAAGGTCCTCCTTGGGCCTACCGAGAGGAAAAAAAACAACCCCAGAACAAATGTATTCAACTGCTCAGTGAGTCGCAATGGGTCGGACACGATTTCGCAACTAACAACAACAAAGTCTTTATCGATCATTAAGCAGTTCATTTATATTAATACACTAGCTGTACCTGGCCACGCGTTGCTGTGGCCCAATCTGGGCGTAGTGGGGTGGTGGGTGGGTGCTGCCGTTGGTCAGGACTCGGGGCTGCTGGGCCAGGCGAGGTTGGTTGGGGGAGATGGCCCCGGGACTGTCAGCCTCGTGGAAGTTGTTGAGCATCTCCTTGGAGGAGCTGTGTTCGGGCTCCCCTAAGTCAGTGGCCTGGGAGAGTGAGACGTCCAGGATCTCGGAGGAGGAGAAATCCTCGGTGTGCCGCCTCATGGGGCACCCAGGAGTTGCCCCAGCCCCGCTGCACCTCAGGCTGACACCGCCGCCGCTGCCCCATCGGAGCCACCTTGTCAAGGCCGTAGCTGGCTCGCTGTGGGAGGGGGGGTGGAGAGCACGCGTGGCTGGCCGGGCTGAGGAGATGCTCCGTTTCCGCCTCTTCTGGACCTCCGCTGGGCTGGCCGGGGGTAGGCCAGCTTAAGGGCAGGGGGAGGTGGCCGAGGGATGGCACAGGTGGCGCCCCGCCACAGACAGCAAAGGCCTGGCAGGAGGGGAGGGGAGAGAGGGGAGACCGAAGGGCTGCGGCTCCCCTTGGCGGAAATGGCCGCTTGTCAGAGGAGGGACGGAAAGGGGAAAGGGTGCGGATGCAGCCCAGCCACACATATAAAGGGACCGTCGGGACGAAGCTGGAGAGAGGCCGAACTGTTCCAAATATACTTTACTCACTAAATGAACACTATGGTAAATGACACAGCTCAATTCCAACGTAATGTCACACGAAATAATTAAATCAAAATGAAAATAAATTGAAATCTATGAAAATTCAATATAACAATGCAATCAGAAACATTGAAATGGAATCATGAAATATTTAGTATAGCTTGTGTTGCTTTTACATTCACCAGATGGCACTGGAAACATTGAAATGGAATCATGAAATATTTAGTATAGCGTGTTGCTTTTACGTCCACCAGATGGCGCTGGTTTTCAAAAAAGCATGTTTTTACAAAAAATCATGTTTTTACCTGTCACAGATGTGACATCTATGTAATATACGTATATAAAAACATTTGCGTATTCGAATGCAACGTTGCGTCAAAATTTCAAAGCAATCAGTGAGGAACTTTTGGAGAGTAGCGATTTTGAACAAACAACCATTACATTTTTATTTATATAGATTCCATGAAAACAGCATTGAAAGGGAACTTACTCTTCTTTGATTTTCCTGCTAATGATGTTAGGGGCAAAGGTTTTCTAAAAAAAAAAACAGGAGACAAGAGAACAAGCATCGATTAGGCACAATATTTTGTTTATGACATTCTTCAGAATACAGTGTGTGCTAAAATTGAAACTCCAATATTTATTTGATTTGATTTGTATAGCTACCCGTTTCATTTTGATGTGACATTAGGTAGCTTACAATAAAATATATAAATATACTTGAGATCTTCACATTTCTGAGGGAAGAGAATATTTTTAGCATTCTTCAGAGTTGCACTATTTGGAGAAGCTACTTCTTTAAAATATTTCAAATATTTTGAATTCCTTAACATTACAGTACTAAGCTCTGGGCTTCAAGGTATGCTTTCAGCTTAATCTTTATTATTAGGATTAGCTTTATTGATTAGCCTATAAGCCATATCAAAGCACAAGGTTCAAATGCATATCACCAATAAAATCCTATACAAACAATTTAAAATAAGAGTAGGGTAAAATACAATAGTTATAGGATAAGATACAATATAATTTAATACATAAATATGTAAAATGGAATAAAATGACATAAAATTATATTTCAGTGTCACCCTTACAATCTACCCCAATCAGTCCCACATATGCAGATCTAAACTGAACCATTTTGCTTAAGTCCTGTGCTGTGTTAAATGTTATTTTCAGATTCTGGCCGCACATAAGGTAAATTGTTTTGATAGGGGGATCCCAATGGGTCATTTGTTTGGTATATAGACTGAGGCACCTGTCTCTCACTCCCTTATACAAGCAACAATCAAATAGGATGTGAGCCAGGTCTTCTACCTCTGCTGCTCGGCAAATGCAGAGATGCTCATTGTAGGGTATAGAATGGAACCTCCCATATCTGACCATTGTGTCAAGCTGTTCGAATCTCGCTCGTGTAAATGTCTCCCTAAGATGTTTTGGCAGTTGTAACTTCAAATAGCTGTCTACTTGAAAAGTATGTTTGTATTTGCTCAGCTATTTCAAGTACTAAGATGGCTTTCAGCTTAATCAAAATTGACGTGTTCTCTTTGTTCTCTTTCCAAAACAAATGCCGACATCTCGAAATAGTTGAATACCAGCATCAGAAGACATCAAGTAAAATTGACCACTCGATATTGTAAAAATGCGGTGTTTATGTAGAGAATCAAATATCCTTGACATAAACAGTCACTTCACAATCCTCCAGATAGGTTGGTTATTGCATAACCAATTCAAAGAAACAAAAGGAACATTTAGAATCCAGAGAAAAGCCTCTTTCTATTTTTAAAAAGTTAATAGGTATCGCTGCTACCAAACTGAATGAGATCAACACAATGAAATAAAACTCCAAAGTCTACATTTCCCCATCTCTCACGATTGTTAGTATTCCTCACATCTAACAATAATGACCAAAAGTGGGACAGGTTTTGCCAACTAGAGCAATCTATGTTTCATGCAGATAAGCATCTGTGCCAAATACTTAGAAATAAAGAGATCCTGCTTTTCTTGAAAATAAGTGTCCATATCTTGTAATTAAAAGTCAGCATGCTTAGCTTTAATATTCTAGGTTTTGTTTTATTTTTACTAAATAGAGATTTAGTGAGGAATTGTCTCTCTGAGCTCAATAACTCTCATGTCACATGAGGCCTGGAACAAGGAATGGCACAGAAAATAGACTGTCTCAACTGATGATTTCACAGAAGAACCAAAACATTAGAAGAGTTCCACATAGTCAATATTTCATCTCTACTGGGGACAAAACATGCAGTACAAAGTAAGAGCAAAACAGGAGGGAAGAGAACTGTTTTCAATAGAACTAAGCTTGGAAAATAAAGAAAACATAAGAGGCTCCTATCTCAAGTAAAATTCAGTGCCTAATCCCGTGATGGTGAACCTATGGCACGCGTGCCAGAGGTGACATGCAAAGCCCTCTTTGTGGGCACGTGCGACATCGCCAGCTCATCTTCCAAGTTGTTGCGTGCAGGCACACCAACTGGCTGCTCTCTTCTGAGTTCTGGCATGCGCATAGACCAGCTGTCTGGCACGCATGCATGCAACGGAACCCAGAAGAGCAGTTGGCTGCTGCGTGCATGCGACATCACCAGCCAACTACTCTCTTCTGTGTTCTGATGTGCATGTGCATACACACGCGTTCCAGTTTCGGCACTTAGTTCCGAAAAGATTATCCATCACTGGCCTTATACAATCTATGCACTTTTTCTTGAACTTCTGGAAACCCCCCTGAAATTAACACATTGTTTACCACTTCCAAAGAAAAACATGAACATTATAGTGCAGCCTCAAGTTTGCAATGGTTAGATGAAAGAAGAGTCCTAAACTTCTACCTCCAACCTGGGAGGGAAGAGGGGGGAGAAAACTTTAGTTTGCTAGCCTATGTGATGTAGCCCTACTTACTTTTCAACACTTTTCACCCACTGCACCCTTAATCCCCCAATGTTCCACGTAGCTCCCACAATTGTCACCCGTACCCTGAGTCTATACACCACCAATGAGCCCAAAATATGTGTTGCTACTACTATGTTCATGTGGGAAGTGCCTAGCAAGGCTCTTTCGGGTTGAAAGGAGTAGCTGGTGACATCACCATTGTTCAGGGGATGCTCAAGAAAGCTTCTTTCATGTCCTCAGTATTTTCCCACCAAAGTGGTACCTATTTATCTACCTGTATTTGCATGCTTTCGAACTGCTAGGTGGGCCCAACAAATTGACGGGAGCTCATTCCATCACATGGCTAGCTCCCGGGTTTTGAACTGCTGAGCCTCCACTCTCAATGGTCTTCTGACTCTGTTCTAACAACATGGACCACTTCTGCACCTCTTTTTGTTGCTAGTGAGTTTTCTCTCATTTTATGACTTCTCTTGCCACAGTTGTTAAATTAACCTCTGCAGGTATTAAGTTAATAATATCGTGAAACTGATTTCCCAATGGATTTTGCTTGTCAGAAAGTTGCAAAAACTGGTCACGTGTCCCGAGGACAGGTCATCAGTCATAAATGCAGGCCAGCACCCAAATTTTAATCATGTGACCATGCTGCAACAACCGTGTGAAAAAAAATGGTCACGGGTCACTTTTTTTCAGTGCTGTTGTAATTCTGAATGGTCACTAAACAAATGATTGTCACTTCTACAGTTTCTAAGGAGGCACAGTAACGCCAGTCCATGAATGACGCAGCCTTAAGTTGTCCTATTGTGTGAATGTGTGTTTTGGGGTCAGTGTTAACTCCTGCAATTGCTGGTTCATTTCATTTCCTTGGCAAGGAAATCCCTTTTCAGAAGGGATTTGCCAGTGCCCCTTTCCTAAGACTGAGAGAGAAGGTCTGGCTCAAGATTATCCAGCTGGCTTTGTGCCCAAGCAGGACTAGAACTCACGGTCTCTGTTTTTTTGGCTTGGTGCGTTCACCACCACACCAAACAGACTAACTCAGTGGTTTCCAACATGGGGCAATTTGATTTTTAATGGGGGCAATTTGAACCTTATTTAAACCAAGTTAATGGCCTTTTAGGCTTCCTCCATGTGAGTAAAGTTCACTTTTTGACTAAAGTAAGAATTATACGTCATGGGGGGGGGGGGGGCATCAGGATTTTAAAGATGCTTGGTGGAGCATGGCCAAAAAAAGGTTGGAAACCACTAGACTAACTGCATCTTAGGAATTAAAAATGCTGCTGCAAGATACTTCCTTAGCAAGAGAGAGCCTTACCTTTTTGACCCCACCAAGGGTAAGATCTCGGGAGCGGATGGAGGGTAGGCGGCCTGCCGAGATTGGCGCGGGAGTCCTTCTCCCTATTAGCCCTCGAGCAGCAGGAAGTGAGGGCCGGGCACTCTCGGGATCGCCACTTGAAGTTCCTTCGGACATCTTGCAGGACCTGCCAAAGAGAAGAAGAGTTAGCTGGGGGGGAAAAAACCCTTCAAACAGGACAAACCTTCTCTGTTGCCCCCCACAGATGAGTAGGATGATGGGTCTCCATTCTCTGAAGCACCTTTCTGAGATGTGGGACCATTGCAGCCATCACTGGTACCCTGTGTGGACTGGGGATGATGGGGTTTGTAGTGGGGATGATGGGGTTTGTATTGGGGATGACAGGGTTTGTAGTGGGGATGGTGGGGCTTGTAGTCTTGGAACAGGTGGCCCCCCAACTGGACTGGCACCATTCTCAGGTGTGCAGCCAAGGCCCCACACATTTCCTTCAGACGCCCTGCCCTGCGCTCTTTCCCAGGGACTAAAGATCCCATCGTCCCAAACCTCCCCAGGGTAGCAATGGTCCCATTCCCACCCGCGTTAAGGGCGCTGCGGAGAATGGGACACATCGTTCCACGCATCCGGTTTGCGCCGAGGAAGTCCAGGTTCCTTTCCTGAGCTAAAGGAAGGACTGGAGGCCACCTGGAGAAGCACCAGGGATGCCACATACCCCCCCCCCCAATCATTGCGGGCTATCCGCAAGAGCTTCGGCAGTGTCTCCCTCCCCCCCCAAAAAAAAACCCCTCTTCCCGTTCACGCCGTTCTTACGGAAAGCGCCCCCTCGCCTCGTCTCCTCTCCCGGTCGACCCAAGACGGCTTCAGCCTCCCTTCAGGTTTCTCCGGCGGCCCTGAAAACTCGCTTCGTCTCTTCTCAGGGCGCATGCGCGCGCCGTTCAGCCGCCATCTTAGCCTACGCTCCACGTCTTACGCCTTACATGATTGTCCGCCATGTTTGTCGCGGGCATGGCTTCTTCTCCGCCCCGCCCCTCCCTTCTGGCAGCAGCAGGGCAATCAGCCATCTTGGTCGCGGGCGGATGGTGCGCTACGTTGCATTGAATGATCGAGAGTGTGATAGGAGGAAGGATGCGAAAGTACGAGCAAAGTCACATCATTAAAAAAAGCCATTGACTTTACGATTCACAGCACGCGTTTAGTACAGTCCTCTGCTACACCCAACCTGCTATGCGGATCTAATATTTGTGTTTATTTACTTATTTATTTAGAGAATTTAAATAAACTCAGTGACCCTAGGCGGCTTACTTTTTTTTTAAAAAAAAAAACCAATATACAAAGAGTTAACTCAATAACTCCCCACCCTCCTAATATTATTTTTGCATTTTATGTCCTATTTAATATAATAGGATGTACCTCCAAAGAAGCAATATGTTTTGTGTGATTAGGGGTTTGAATAAAGTCAGGTAAAGATAAAGGTAAAGGTTCCCCTTGCACATATGCGCTAGTTGTTCCCGACTCTAGGGGGCAGTGCTCATCTCCACTCCAAAGCCAAAGAGCCAGTGCTGTTGGAAGATGTCTGCGTGGTCATGTGGCCAGCATGACTAAACGCCAAAGGTGCAAGGAATGCTGTTGCCTTCCCACCAAAGGTGGTTCCTATTTTCCTACTTGCATTTTTTACATGCTTTCCAACAACTAGGTTGGCAGAAGATGGGACAAGTAACCGGAACTCACTCCGTTATGACACTAGGGATTCGAACCGCCGAACTGCTGACCTTTTTTTTTTCTTTTCTCTCTTTTTTAATGTAGCCAAGGAAACTGCCTTTATTCTGCAAGATTTAAACAAGAAGTGACTCGAAATTTTGGCAACACGTCCAGGAGTGCAGTTTGGCCTCTTCGGCCTCTTGTTTGTAAATGCAATTATATTCAACATATGAGAAATATTTTTGATGGTTCCTGAGGGTCTGGGCAGGGGAGGGGGATGGAAGTGAATATGGCACTTCTACAGCTTCTCTAAACAGTAACAAAGTCACAGACATGCATAGACTATGGAGGGCATGTTTCCATTAGAATAATAATAATAATAATAATAATAATAATAATAATAATAATAATAACAACAACAACAACAACAACAACAACAACAACAACAACAACTCCGCCATTGCCAGTCCCAAGCCCGGATGAGAAAGGAGGAAGGTTGGGGTCAGGTTGGCATCTGGTCCCGTAAAAAAAAAACCGCCAACCCATACAATATGGTGAAAAAAACAAATAAGAATTCCATACCGCATCGGTCGTCGCACGGGTTAACAAGGGCCGTGGCGGATGTTGGGGTCCCTGGACATCCGTCGACAGGTGGGCTACAAGTGGACCAGCCAACAAAACGACAAAAATATAGTGCAGATGAAAACCGTGCCATAATGGCCTGTTACTACAACTCAGAGCCAGAAAAAAGAGGCTATTTAAAGCGAATGTATGAATTATGGAAACAACAATATCCAGATTCAAATGTTAGTGAACAACGACTAGCAGATCAAAGGCGATTTATTATACGGAATAAAGTGTTTAGTGAAGTTGAACATGAGGAAATTCAGGCAAATTGCAAAACCCAAAAAACAATATCACAAGCGGAAATAACTGATATTCAAGACACAACTAAAGACATTATAGTAGAACTCCCAGAAGAAGCTCTCGGTGAGGAAATAACACCACCACCACTAGAACCAGTTATCACTGAACCAACTGATGAACTAACTCAAAAACAAAAAGAATTGAAGGATAAGATCATGGAGCATTTTCTGCTTAATGAGGAAAGGCAACGTTTACCATCACTAAAAACTGTGCCTAAGAAAATTTTGGCCCCTATCATGAAAATGGTTAATGCAGTGTTTTCAACAATTGAACCGGGATCCATCTTGGAAACAAACCAGTTAATGTACAGCGCAGCTGTAATAGTCACTAATGAACTAGGCATTAAAATTAAAGTACCTAGTCACACAACAGAAAAAGCATCAAAGCCAAAGTGGAAAATCCGTTTAGAACAAAAAATCAAAAAATTAAGGGCAGATGCTAGTAACTTAAAGAACATGCATGAGCAACGGCTTAAAAACAACAAAATCATAGATCGGCTAATCAGGAGATATAGATTGGATACAAGAAACATCAATGAAGCTGTAGAGATTGTAAAACAGCAGATAACAGCAACAGCTAGAAAAATTGAAAGATATGAGGCACGAATCATCCAATATAAACAAAATCAGCAATTTCGATCAGACCAACGGCGTTTTTATCAAAGTCTTAATGTAAATGGTGACACCAAAAGTGAAAAACCAGAAAAACAGGCCACAGTTGAATTCTGGAAAGAATTGTGGGAAAATGCAAAGGACTACAACAAGGAAGCAAAGTGGATACATGACTTTGAGAAAAGCATTGGCAACAAACAAATGCAAGTATTAGAAATAACAACTGAGATGGTCAAAAATCGAGTTAAAAAGGTAAAGAATTGGACATCACCTGGAAAGGACCAATTACATGGTTTCTGGCTCAAATATCTGACCAGTTTACATGCAATATTGGCCAGGCAACTGAATGAAATTTTACAAAAGGGCCAAATTGATGAATGGTTGACAACTGGAAATACTTGATTCAGAAAGATGCAACTAAAGGAACAACACCTGAAAACTACAGACCAATAACATGCTTGCCAACAACCTTCAAATTACTCACAGGCATTATTGCAGATAACATGATGGATTATTTGGAAACAAACAACATCTTGCCAGTAGAGCAAAAAGGCAACAAAAGAAGGAGCAGGGGCACAAAAGATCAGCTTCTAATTGATAAAATGATATTAGAAAATTGTAAGAACAGAAAAACGAACTTGAATATGGTCTGGATTGATTACAAAAAGGCATTTGACTCACTGCCACATAGTTGGATCATAAAATGCTTAGAAACAACTGGCATTAGCAAAAATATTACATCCTTTACTGAAAAGGCTATGAAACAATGGAGAACTGAGTTGGCAGTAGGGAATGAGATCTACGGAATGGTTAATATCAAGCGAGGAATTTTCCAGGGTGATTCACTTTCACCTCTTCTCTTCATCATCGCAATGATCCCACTATCAGTAATCTTTAAAAAAATGAAATTAGGCTACCAAACAGCCAAAGAAGCTGAAAAAATTTCACATTTACTATATATGGATGATTTGAAACTCTATGGAAAGTCAGAAATAGAAATCCAATCATTGACAAACACAGTCCGAGTATTCAGCACCGATATTTCAATGCAGTTTGGCATGGAAAAATGCGCCACTGTTTCCATAAAAAGAGGCAAAATCACTGCATGTGAGGGAATTGAAATGCCCAATGGCCAATTAATTAAATGCAAAGAAAATGAAGCCTACAAATACTTAGGCATTCTGCAGTTGGATAACATCAAGCATGGAGAAGTAAAAACTATTGTCAGGCGAGAGTACACTAACAGAGTTAGGAAAATTTTAAAATCTAAATTGAATGGTGGAAATACAATCAAGGCCATAAATACCTGGGCAATACCAGTTATAAGATACACAGCTGGTATAGTTAACTGGACACAAGCTGATTTGGACCTTTTGGACCGAAAAACCAGGAAACTAATGACAATGCACTACAGTTTACATCCACGTGGTGATACTGATAGACTATATCTGCCCCGAAAATCAGGTGGCAGAGGATTATTACAAGTGAAGCAAACAGTTGAAGAAGAAGAACATGCACTGGCTGATTATTTAAAAGAAAGTCAAGAACATCTATTAATCGAAGTAAAGAACAAAAATCTACTGAAGGCCCAACAGACGAAACAAGAATACAGAAAAGATGTGATAAAATCAAGAATGGAGAGTTGGCAGAACAAAGCACTGCATGGCCAATTTCTGGAAAAAATAAAAGATAAAGTGGACAGTGAACAAACTTGGTTATGGTTAACAACAGGTACATTAAAGAAAGAAACAGAGTCACTAATCCTGGCTGCGCAAGAACAAGCTATCCGCACAAATGCCATTAAGGCCAAAATCGAAAAATCCTCTGATGATGCCAAATGCAGACTTTGTAAAGAAGCTGATGAAACTGTTGATCACATACTCAGCTGCTGTAAAAAAATCGCGCAGACTGATTATAAATTGCGGCACAATTCAGTAGCACAAATGATCCATTGGAATTTGTGCAAAAATTATAATATTAAAACAGCAACAAACTGGTGGGAACATCAGCCTGAAAAAGTCACCGAAAATCAGATGGTCAAGATCTTGTGGGATTTCCGTATACAAACCGACAAAATACTGGCGCATAATACACCAGACATCACACTGGTTGAGAAAAATAAGGTCACAATCATAGACATCGCAATACCAGGTGATAGCAGGGTCGCCGAGAAGGAACATGAAAAAATCGCAAGATACCAGGACTTAAAAATCGAAATTCAACGACTATGGCACAAACCAGCAGTGATAATTCCAGTGGTAATTGGCACACTGGGTGCTATTCCAAAAGCACTGGAATTACATTTAAAACAGTTAAAAATTGACAAAATCACCATCAGTCAAATGCAAAAAGCCGCACTGCTTGGATCTGCACGCATATTACGAAAATACGTTACGACGTCCTAGGCCCCTGGGTGGGGCCCGACTAGTAACCAATGCCAAATCCGGCGAAACAACTGGCCGCTGTGATACAATTGTATAATAATAATAATAATAATAATAATAATAATAATAATAATAATAATAATAATAATAATAATAATAATAATATCTAATCCAGGCATTCTCTGATAAACAGACTCAATGCATGTGGGAAGGTTGAAATCAGGATGTGACATGTGATGTGCTATAAAAAATATTTGGGCGTTTTTTACTTGGAAATCAGCCTTTAATTCTCGGTAGGTGACTTGAGGATGTTTGCTTTGAAAAGAATGTAATAATTGAAGAATGTGAAGAATGCCATACAAGTTCACTCACAATGCACGTGTTCATTTAGTCACCTGCAGTATTATACAACCTTTTATTAATGAATGGTTGCATGAAGCTGCCAATTCCAGACCGTGTTCTCCACCTCACAATCAGAGGTTGAAGGAAGGCTAAAACCTCAGGCAAAAATCATCTCTTTCCTGTCAAAACGTGGCTTTCCAGCTGTTAGGAAATACTAGGGCTTCCTTGGCATTTTCCTTGGGCTGTCTGACAGCTAGGTTAATGCTTGAGGACAATTCTATATATATATAAAAGGCAAATACCACTCACTCATCATGAAATCTCCAGAACCATAAAGCTTACAAACTTCAAATTTGCCGCATATGTTCCTCTCGGCTTCTAGGTGCTTGCTAAGAAAGGATTTTTTGAAATGACCATCAAATCATTAGTAATTCTTATACAATAATTAACACACTCTGATGCTAAGGAGTTAGACATTCTACTCCCCCTTCCCTCCTGAAAAGAACTCTGTTTCAACTGCCAGTTGCCTCACATTCCGTTACCTCAGTTCAAACTGGCAGATGTTCCACTCCTTCACTCAGGAGCGGCCTGGGGCTCCTTACAGTACTAAACATTGGAACCTCACCAAAATGTCTACACCTTCCACCTATAAAACTGCTTCCGGACTCAAGGCGACGAGAGCAACATTCCCTTATGTGTTTCAATCACTGATCACCACTGAGCCAACAGATTCTGAACTGATTTCCTCCTGCATATCCCGATCACATAGTTTTGTCGCGAAGCACTGGCATCCAGCTATTAGTATACTATGAAGCAACTATTCTGTGGGACTAGGAAAAATGGTGGAAGATAAAGTTGCTTGTGACATAAAACCTTCCCTGGGCCACATCAGAAGTGGTATTCAGCCAGTTCTGACAGGTTCTGGAGAACCGGTAGCGAAAATTTTGAGGTGGGGGGGAATGAAAATTTTGCAGTATCCTTCCCCTGCCGTGTCCACAAAGCCATGGCCACAGAACCGGTAGTAAAAAAAAATTGAATCCCACCACTGGGCCACATACCTTGTCCTATAAGTCCTGTGAAGAATTTATCCCATCACCAGGATTGCTGTCAGCCACCATTCTAGATGTTGTATTTGGTGGCAACACCATTTTACCATGCAGCTTTTATAGCTGAAAATTTCAAGATATCTGTTCAAAAAGTGAATTAAAGTTTTAAAGTTGTTTTAAAGTTGTTTTAAAGTAGTTTTAAAATAGCTTTAAAGTCATTTTAAAGTCGCTTTAAAGTTTTAAAAGGTTAAGTAAAAAAGAAATAAAATAAAAATATACTTTCATGTTAGTCTAGAATTAAGAAATTGTTAAGGGCTGCCTGTTCAGGTAGTCCTTGATTTATGACCCACAACAGAGCACAACATTTCTGTTTATGAACAAGACAGTTGCTAAGTCAGTTTTGCCACATTTTACAACCTTTCTTGCCACAGTTGTTATGTGATTGCGCCTTCATAAGTACATGTCAGTTGCCAAATGTCCGAATTTTGAACATGTGACCATGGAGATGCTACAATGGTAGTTAAATGTGAAAAATGGTCCTGTCACTCTTTTCAGAGCTCTTATAACTTTGAACAGTCACTAAAGGAATTGTTGTAATTCAAGAGCTACCTGTTTTCCAAATACTACAACATAACTTGAAGATATAATTAAATGGATACCATATCATTTTAGGCGGAAAGTCTTGTGTGGAAGGCAAAAATATTGTCTGCAATCACACACTCTAAATTAAGGTTAAAGTTCACTTTGGCTAGTTTTTTTCATGGCTAACATCTTGTGTATACATAGCCAATATGAGTAATCTAGAAGAGTCATGTTAATCTATTAACAGTTCCAAATTGGGAGTCTGGTGCACCTTTCTTACTAATCCGTTTGATTAAAAGGCATAAACTTTTGTGAGTTGCAATTGGCTAGCCAATAAACAGTAGTTATCTTATAGTTCACAATGTTATCCAAATAGTGATGATTGGGTTAAAGCCACATTAAGATGAATTATTCATAGAATATTTAACGAATGCGTCCAGTGGTTGGTTGGTTTTTCATTTATTTTTAATTCTTCCAGGTAATTGACAAATTGCTCAAGCATTTTAAAAAATTGGTTTGTGCTACCACTAAGGTAAAGGTTCCCCTCGCACATATGTGCTAGTCGTTCCCGACTCCAGGGGGGTGGTGCTCATCTCCGTTTCAAAGTGAAGAGCCAGCGCTGTCTGAAGACGTGGTCATGTGGCCGGCATGACTAAACGCCAAAGGCGCACGGAACACTGTTCCCTTCCCACCAAAGGTGGGTCCTATTTTTCTACTTGCATTTTTTACATGCTTTTGAACTGCTAGGTTGGCAGAAGCTGGGATAAGAAACGGGGGCTCACTCCGTTATGCAGCACTAGGGATTCGAACTGCGGAACTGCCAACCTTCTGATTGACAAGCTTAACATCTTAGCCACTGAGCCGCTGCATCCCTGTGCTACCACTAGGTGATGCTAAATAAGTCCACACATTTTTTACTAGCTGCGTATGGAGAGAGAGGGGGGTGGAGGGAGGGAGGGAGGGAGGGAGGGAGAGAGAGAGAGAGAGAGAAGGAAATTGACTCTTTTCAGCTAATGGAACCCCCCCCCCCAAAATCAGGGCAAACAATTTTAACTTTCAAAAACTTTCAATCAGGCAAGATGTTGAGAAGATAAAGCCAGTAAATGTGGGAATTTTGAACCGCCAGAGTGTCTCCAGGCATGTAAATTAAGCCTTATCAAGGCAGAGCCAAGATTTGTTCTGGGCTCTCCCACAATTGCAAAGAAGAAACAAATAAAAAAGCTTTTTTTTGGTTCCTCATTTTTGGAAACACGTTCTACCTTTTTCTCGTCATCGCTATTTTCAGGCATTTCCTGACGATTAGCATTTTCCTGCTGCACAAGGAAATGTCAAGCAATTCTCTCCAGATTGCTCTTTGGAGGAATTCCAGAGATTGACTTGGGGACTCATGGGTTCTGGAGTATGTTGCTCTAGATCCTGATTTTTAACCTCGGGACTCAGATACGAATCATGCACGGGCCGAGGAATTCGAGAAAAATTTGGGTGAAATGTTTCCAGATATTTGTTCTTTTTCATCCAAGAAGCTCCAGCCAATTCTTGCTTGTTTCAGTGAAGGAGGGCTGCATGCAACATCCATATTCAGAACAATACCTGTGAAAAGATTATTCCTGGAAGAAAGCCAGAGGGGTGGGGTGGGGTATTCAGCCGGTTCACACTGGTTCCAGCAAAGCGGTAGTGGAGATCATCTGACCACCTGCCCCGACTCTATGCCGTCCTATTTAGCCACGTATTAAGGCCGGGTGCATGCGCCGAAGATGCCCGTGAGAGCAAAGTGCATGCATGGAAGGTTGGGTGCATGTGCGGACGGTGCAAGCAGGGTGAACCGGTGGTAGAAATGAGTGAACCCCACCGCTGAAATAGCCATGGCTTTCCCCTCTTACTTGTGGGCTTTCTCAAGGATTTTACTTGGGGATAAGAGTTACAGAAGAATGGGACAAACTATGGGAAAGAAATTATAAATTTACGACGGCAGTAGCTTGCAAAGAAAATCTCTATAAAATGTTTTATAGATGGCATTTGCCTTCAGCGAGATTGGCTAAAATGTACCCAAATTTATCCCCCAAATGTAGGAGATGCAGCCACAAGCCTAGAACATTCTTTTTTTAAAAAAAAAAACAATCCAATTTTTATTTGTTTTTGAACAAGGACAAACAAACATAAAAATAAAAAAACCATCTTCCATTACAAATTGTAGAAAGTGCGTCGGTTGGTTACAGTATTTCCATGCATCTCTTCCATAGTCACCACCTGATTTTCATATCATACCTAGATTTTTATGTCACCGTTATTACTTTATATGTAACTGTGAGGTGAGTTGGGAAGAGAGATGGAGGGAGGGAGGGAGAGGGGGAGGGAGGGGGAGAGGGAGGGGGAGAGAGAGGGGGAGAGAAAGAAAAAGCGGGAGGAGGGAGAGAGGGAAGGAGAGAGGGAGAGTTAGGAGAGAGGGAGGGAGTGGGAAGGAGGGAGAGAGAGGGAGAGAGAGAGGGAGAGCGGGAGAGAGGGGGAGAGAAAGAAAAAGCGGGAGGAGGGAGAGAGGGAAGGAGAGAGAGAGGGTTAGGAGAGAGGGAGGGAGTGGGAAGGAGGGAGAGGGAAGGAGAGAGAGGGAGAAGGGGGCGGGAAGGAGGGAGGGATTGAGGGAGAGAAACTCAAAGTCACCTAATCAGCTTTCAGGTCTAAGACAGGATTAGAACTCAGAGTCTTCTGGTTTCTAGCCTGATGCCTTAACCACTAGACCAAACTGGCTATTTTTATTCTTAATATTTTAATTATTTTATTTAACATTGTTAGATATTTGTGTTGTTGTTAGTTGCGAAGTTGTGTCTGGCCCATCTTGACCCCATGGACAACATTCCTCCAGGCCTTCCTGTCCTCGACTATCCTCTGGAGTCCATTTAAGCTCACAGCAACTGCTTCAGTGCCTCCATCCAGCCACCTCATTCTCTGCTGTCCCTTCTTCTTTTGCCCTCCATCGTTCCCAGCATGAGGCTCTTCTCCAGGGAGTCCTTCCTTCTAATTAGTTGGCCAAAGTCTTTGAGTTCCATCTTCAAGATCTGGTCTTCTAAAGAGCAGTCAAGGTTGATCTCCTCTAGGACTAACCGGTTGGATCGCCTTGCAGTCCAAGGGACTCGCAGGAGTCTTCTCCAGCACCAGAGTTCAGGGGCCTCCATGCTTTGGCGCTCAGCCTTCCTTATGGTCCAACCTTCATTGCAACTGGGAAAACCCTAGCCATAGATATTTGTAATACCTTTATTAAAGCACATCTTAGTTAAAACAAACCACAGTTTTGTGTGAGTTGTGAATCTAACTTGATCCAGAAAGGTTTTTTTTTTAAATCTCTATCAGTATCAACTCATGGCAATCCTGTCTGTCCGAAAAGTTTTGTGTGTGTGTGTTTGTGTGTGTGTGTGAGAGAGAGAGAGAAAGAGAGAGAGAGAGAGAGAGAGAGAGAGAGAGGGAGGGAGGGAGGGAGAGAGAGAGAGAGAGTGTTTCTTCAATTCCTAAGGGAGTGACAGAGAATCAATTCCAACAAGATCAGATAAGGCTTTGCAAATTCTTTGTCTGGCCTTCTGCCTTTCAATTCTGCAATGGCTGGCTAGGAAATATTGGGTCAAGTTCATAGACCTGGAGAGCTTCCCAGCTAGTGGAAGATGGCCTTAATCCCTTGCGTTGTGCATCACTCTGGGCAGTTCTGGTACAGGCATTAGGCTGATTTTCAGCATCCCGGAAAGGTAACAAACTTATTATCTCTTTTATGTGTCATTATCATATTATTACTATGGGGAGAAGGAAGAAACATGTGGAATTTTCTGCTTCAGGGGTCCAAATAACCTACTGGGCTTGGATTAGGGGTGAAATCCAGCAGGTTCTGACAGGTTCTGGAGAACTGGTAGTGGAAATTTTGAGTAGTTTGGAGAACCAGCAAATGCCACCTCTGGCTGGCCCCAGGATAGTGTGAGAATGGAGATTTTGCAGTATCCTTCTCCTGCCACACCTACACAGCTACGCCCACCAAGCCATACCGCACCCACCAAGCCATGGCCACAGAACCAATAGTAAAAAAAAATGAATTTTACCAATGCCTTGAATAGCCATTCATTCATTTACAGAAGAGTGAGAATAGTTGCCATTGTTGCTTTCTCTCTCTCCCGGTGCAGCGTTGTAGGTTAATTCTGTTCTGGTGGGAAGAAGATACTTCTTCAGCTGTCAAGAGCATCCTGGAAAAGTATCAGATACTGCAAAATCTGCCAAATTCAGTTTTCTCCTAATTATCAGTTTTGCAAAACTATGTTGGGGGTAAGGTCACATAAGATGACCTAGAAGTATAGAATGACAATCTTGCCATGTTCAAATTATGAATCAGCTCCCTAGAAATAATGTGACTATGGAAACCATCAGATCTGAGGCAGGCAGTGAATGTCCTAAGTGCATGTACATAGAACATAGAATCACAGGGCTGGAAGGGCCCTTGGGAGGTCTTCTAGTCCAACCCCCTGCCTTATACCATCCTGGACAAATAGTTATCCAATCGCTTCTTGAAAACCTTTGTCTTAAAACTCTTTCTTGCTCTATTGTGATGTTCAGCTTCTTTGCAGCATTTTTTCCCTTTGAAAACACTTTGAGAAGGGAAATGTTTGCAAGGAAAAACAAACGAACAAGAAAGTCCAGTTGCCTTTTGGAAATGCACTTTTGGGGCAATCATGACCTGGATGATGGAGAATCTCCACAGATGTCTTCCCTTTCCCACTTTCCCCTCCTTTTCTTTTCACTGCTTGTCTTGCTACAGGTGGCCTGAGAAATGGGAGAGAGAAGGTAAATGATTCCTTTGGTGCCGATCTTTAACCTTAGGGAATTCTTATTTCTTACTCCTTTCTTTCTCAAGAGTGTAGAGCCCTTATTTTTGTTGCTAAAGCAGAAGATGGGGAAGAAACGGAGGTAGTGACATATTTTATTTTCCTGGGCTCCAAGATCACCACAGATGGGGACTGCAGCCAAGAAATTAAAAGACGCTTGCTCCTGGGGAGGAAAGCCAGAGAGCATACTAAAAAACAGAGTCATTACCCTACCAACAAAAGTGTGCATAGTCAAGGCTATGGTTTTCCAGTTGCAATGTATGGCAGTGAAAGTTGGACCATAAGGAAGGCTGAGCACCAAAGAATTGAGGCCTTTGAACTGTGGTGCTGGAGAAGACTCCTGCAAGTCCCTTGGATTGCAAAACCATCCAACCAGTCAGTCAGTCCTGGAGAAGATCAACCCTATTCTTTAGAAGACCAGATCCTGAAGATGAAACTCAAGTACTTTGGCCACCTAATGAGAAGGAAGGACTCCCTGGAGAAGAGCCCAATGCTGGGAAATACTGAGGGCAAAAGAAGAAGGGGAAGACAGAGAAGGAGGTGGCTGGATGGAGTCACCAAAGCAGCCGGCGTGAGTTTAAATGGACTCCAGAGGATGATAGAGGACAGGAAGGCCTGGAGAAACATTGTCCATGGGGTCACAATGGGTCGGACACGACTTCGCAACTAACAACAACAAAGCAGAAGTGGGGTTTGGAAGCCTAGCCATAGCATATTTTCTCCTCCAGTGGGAGTTTCTATTTTCTGGCTGCCTAAGGAAGCAAGAAAAGCTACGCCACGAAAGGAGGGGATGTTTGTGTTGAGATATGTTTTGAAGTCGTGTGCTGAGTAGCAACTGAAGGCAGGAGAGGCAATCCTCGAGTTATGACCATAATAGAGCCTAACATTTATGTTGCTAAGGGAAGCATTGATTAAGCGCTCTGTTGTGCGACTTTCCTTGCAGCAGTTGTTCAGTGAATCATTGTAGTTAAATTAGTCACCCAGTTGTTAAGTGGACCTGGCTTCCCCATTGACTGGTCAGAAGGTTGCAAAAAATGATCCCGTGACCCCAATTGCACGACATTGCAATGGTCATAAATATGAGTCAGTGGCCAAGTGTGTGAATTTTGATCACTTGACCATGGAGATGCTGAAATAGCCAGGAGTCATTTTTTTCAGTGCCACTGTAACTTTGAACGATCAAGAACTATCTGTATGACGGTCAAGCATCATCACAAGACATGGTCCCTTCCCTCAGAAGGGAAGATTCCAAAGAGAGGACCACTGCCAAGACTAAATGTTTATTTCAAGGAACAGGAGCTAAACGGTTGCAGGAACTGGGCCTGACTAGTCTAGTGAAGAGAAGGACCAGGGGAGACAGGATAGCAGCCTTCCAATATTTGAGGGGCTGCCACAGAGAGGAGGGGGTCAAGCTATTTTACAAAGTCTTAAAACCTTAGTAAGACCATACCAGGGGTGGGTTCCTTCTGGCATTACATTTTGTGTGCACGTGCACATTTGCATCTAAAAAGGTCTGCGCATGGGCACAACATTAAAAAGGAAAACAATTTCATTTTTTCAATGAAGATTGTTTTGCGCATGTGCAGAACAGAAAATCAAGATGGTGGTCCCGAGGATGTCCGGCCGAGTTACTACCCACTTGGCTGAACTGGTCCAAACTGATAGGAACCCACTTCTGGATCAAACCTAGAGCACTGCATTCAGTTTTGGTCACCACACTATAAAAAAGATGTTGAGACTGTAGAAAGAGTGCAGAGAAGAGCAACCAGGAGGATTATGGGACTAGAGATTAATCTAGTGAAGAGAAGGACTAGGGGAGACATAATAGCAGTCTTCCAATATTTGAGGGGCTGCCACAGAGAGGGGATCCAGCTATTCTCCAAAGCACCCAAAGGCCAGACAAGGAATAATGGATGGAAACTGAGCACGGAGAGATTCAACTTGGAAATAAGGAGGAATTTTCTGACAGTGAGAACAACCAACCAATGGAATAGAAGTCACCTTCAGAAGTTGTGGGAGCTTCATCCCTGGAAGCTTTCAAGAAGAAACTGGACTGCCATCTATCAGAAATGGTGTAGGGTCTCCTGCTTGGGGGGAGGGGGGGTTGGACAAGATGATTGACAAGGTCCCTTCCAACTGTGTTAATCTGTATCTGACCCTGGGAAATTGCATTATTTGAGAGTAAGGATTGCATTTTGCAGAGATTTTGGAATCTTCATTGCATTAGTTAATGTCATTGGTTAATTTTAAGGTATCTTTTGAGAAATGTTGAAATTTTGGTAAAGTTGTGAGATTGCTTTTTCAGGGCTTCCTTTGCTGTTGCATTGAATGAGTTTCAGCGGGATGGGTGGGTGCAGTGTATATGTACGCCCGTGTGCAATAGATTGTGAAATGAGGAGGGAGGTCAGTCTAAATGATCTCTCTTGTATGTCTCCAATCCTGCATGTCTGGGGTTGTGAAAAAGAGATTGCAGGAATGGGCTAAACTGGTTATCCAAGTTTAACTTGCCACCCTCTAGATGTGGGCCTGGGAAGGCCACACCCCTTTAAGGAATGTTCTTGTAGACGAGGGGTAAGGAGCAATACAGGTGAGGAGCTACGGAACAGAGGTGAATCATCCTCCAATCCAGCTGCTGATAGGAAAGAGTGAGCTTAGAATTTGGAACTGAGGCAGGATTAGAAAAGTGCTGATCTTGGAAATCTATGAGCCTCCCTGATGGGGTACAGAGATGAAACTGCTGGGCTTTCAAACTCACATTTTATGTTCAGCCTGTAAAAAAATAAAGGCAAAGGTTTCCCTTGCACATATGTGCTAGTCGTTCCCGACTCTAGGGGGCAGTGCTCATCTCTGTTTCAAAGCTGAAGAGCCAGTGCTATCTGAAGATGTCTACGTGGTCATGTGGCTGGCATGACTAAATGCCAAAGGTGCACGGAATGCTGTTACCTTCCCACCAAAGGTGGTTCCTATTTTTCTACTTGCATTTTTAGGTGCTTTCAAACTGCTAGGTTGGCAGAAGCTGGGACAAGTAACGGGAACTCATTCAGTTACGCTGCACTAAGGATTAGAACTGCCAAACTGCTGACCTTTCTGATCGACAAGCTCAGCTTCTTAGCCATTGAGCCACTGCGTCCCTTATATTCAGTCTGTACAAGTAATCAATCCATCAATAATAGAGCTAGAAGGGACCTTGGAGGTTGTCTAGTCCAACTGTCAACCCTGAAGCTGACTTTGACTGAAGACATTTTGAGGCTTCAGGGCTGCCACAACTGGAGCTAAGAGGTAGGTGGGGGGGAGTAGAGATAGCTGGGTTTTTTAGCCAAAACAAAATACATTCTCTTGGGAACCAAGGACATTCCAGCAGGTGCTTGGAAGGAGGGGACTGAGGTCCCCTAGCAACTGGACTGTATCCTGATTGGACCATGTGACTGGTTGTTTTGGGAAAGTGAAAAACTTCTACTTTTCATTAGGTGAAAGCCGCAGGAACATTTAGAGTTGCTTTTCACCAGCCTGTGCCAATATGGCATGTCCAATAAAACTATTCTTTGAGGAATCTATTGGCCTCAGAGTTTTGTTTGTGGGGATATGTTATTTGGAACCCTGACACCAAACCTTTGCTCAAGCAGGAGAACTTTACCATCTCAGACAAGTGACTGTCCAGTCTCTTCTTAAAAACCCAACCTTTCGGACCACTAAATTTATAATTTTAAATCCCACAAACCCTTAATGTGATCTGCCTAATGACCAGCTGGGTGGGCGTGGCAAGGTGGTCATGTGACTGGGTGGGCATGGCCAACTCAATGTCACTCACATCAAGAGACGCCTTGGCGGCCTCTACTCACCCCTCCGCTCCCAACCTTGCCTACACACCCGGGCTCCTTAGGGTCCCAACAGGAAGCAGTTGTTGGAGCTAAGCAGCCACCATGAGAAAGAGTTGGCAAAAGAGCTCAGTTCAAATTGGATATGACCAAGAAGGAGGCTCAGCAGAAGCACCTCACTGAGGACTACGAGCATAGGCTTTCCAAGCAGAGGGAAGACCTGCGGGAGTGCAAGGCCAAGTACCGGCACCTAGAGGCTCAGCGGGCTGAGATGGTCAGCCAGTTCCAGGCCATGATGCAGTCCCACTGGAACAAGGCCCTCCGGCTCTTCGCCACCAGGGGCATTTCCCTCCAGCCTTCACCCAAAGACCCACACCAGGACGCCGAAGCAGCCCCAAGTCAGAATTTCTGCCTCCCTCTGACCCTCCTAAAGGGGAGACTTCTGCAGCAACACAAGTGTTCATTGCACATATCCGTCGCAGGAGCCATAGTTTCAGCACCCCTGATTTAGTGCAATATAAAAAATGCAAATAATTTTTCTGCGACAACCAAAATTTTCTCACGGACCACCAGTTGATGACTGCTGGACTAGAAGACCTCAAAGGTCCCTCCCAGCCCTGTTATTCTGTATTCTATTCTATTTGGGCATCAAACAGGAAAGACTCACATATTTGAGGAAGCCAATTTGAATATTGCTGCAAAAATTCAAACCCAGGAGTTCCACGCTGGTCTCTTGTTGGAAAGAAGCAAGGTAGCATTTTGGAAGACTAACCAGTTTTCCTTCCAGTTTTTCAATGTCAAGAATGTTGCCCATTTATCCTCTTGAATTGGCTACGGCTGTGCTTCTCCATTAATTGTGCTGACTGGCTCTGCTGCGATCTTTAATTGAAGCATCATTTTAACGAGGCACCCAAACTGGATTGCCTTCCTTCCTTTCTTCCACCGAACCCAGACGAGTGTGAAAACATAATGGGCCACTTCACACATGTAAATGCACCTTATATATTGGCACATGTCATTTGTGAACATGAATAATGAAGCGTGGAAATAGAGAGCAAATATTACATGAAGCTTGACTAGCCTAAGGGATGTGTTCTGACCGAGGCTTCCCAAGAGCATGAAGCAAAAACCCCTTTTATTCATTGACTGTGAATTCCGCTCATTCACATCCAGCAAAGTCTTTCAAAGGAGGATTTACAGTCACAGACCTTATCTGGCTTGGAGAGCTGCCATGCCGATATCTGCAAAACTTGGCAAGGAGTCTCGGAGAGTCACGAACCAATTAAACTAACTGTCTCCTGCAAACTCCACTCCCCCTTTGCTCCTCTTTTATTTCCTCTGGGAGGGGCCATTCACTGTGGCCTTACTCCCAAGTCGAACCCTGTTCTTTAGCTGTTCCCTTCGTCTAGCCACTCTCCGCAAGCGCACACTGGGAACAGGCTCCAGCTATTCATCTGCCTCACTGTTGTCTGACTCTGAAGGCAGTTGATAGCTGGCATACGGCTCTGGCCCCCTCTCTGTCTCCAACACAGAGCCCTTATCAGAGCCTTCCCCAGACTCCAGAACTGGCCCATGTTCCTCCCCAACCTCCTCACTGTTACGTTCAGTGGTTATGAAATGTTGGGTAACGTTTCAAGGGGGGAAACTAGAATCAATGTGTGCATGGTATTAATCAGAGGTGGTATTTTGCTGGTTCAGAGCGGTTCGGCTGAACCATTAGCGGAAATCGTGGGTGGCCCTACCCACCAGCCCCGGCTCTATGCTGTCCCATTTAGGCACATTTTAGCCAAAGCATATGCACATTTTTATACTTGCATTTTTAAGTGCTTTCCAACTGCAAGGTTGGCAGAAGCCGGGACAAGTAACTGGAGCTCACTCTGTTACGCGGCACCAGGGATTTGAACCATCGACCTGCCGACATTTCTGAGTGACAAGCTCAATGTCTTAGCCTCTGAGCCACCATGTCCCTTTCACCTCCATGTACTGAAGCTGAAAACCAAGTGAATTGCATGCATCTATTGATTTTAATTGAGTTATTGATCAGGAGGCTGTGAGTTCGATCCTAGGTAGATATTTCTCTCTTTGGGCACAAAGAGAATATATCTGCTGGAAAAAAAACCTCTGCATTGGTGACAGGAAGGGCATCTGGCCAGTAAACACTCAGGTCCAATCAGTTGCCCTGAGTCTATCCCCAAGGGATTACAGGAGTCATTAAAAGAATCTAAGATTGCCTTGATGAACCACTGGTGAGCCCTCCACATGCTTAACTCGGTCCTGGACTGTATCAGGAATTTTACATTTTAGATTCTTAATTTGGAGCTCTCCATATGTGCTCTACTTCCCAACCCTATTTGGTGAACATCAGCTTCAACCAGGAAGGTCCAAAGAAGAGCTCAAATTGTTTTTGTCTGATTTAAATGACAAGATGGTCTCTCCACCCTACGTCCATGCACTAATCATCCTCTTTTAACGGCCCCATAATCCCCTGCAGGCTGAAGTCTGGGCAACTGAATGGAACTGTGTTTACTGGCCAGATGCCTTTCCTGTCGCCAATACAGAGTTTTGTTCAGCAGATATTTTCTCATGATGCCCAGAGAGAGAAATATCTGCCTCTATCCAGGATCGAACTCACAGCCTCCTGACTGTGAGGCAAGAGCTCTACCTCTAGGCCACGGCATCAGTCCCAAACATAACAGTTGCATCTAAATGTCTGTTCTTGGTGGAACTCAATTCATGACTTCAATTCAGCAGCTGGTTTTTGCAGACATGTTGGAAGCATGCTGGCTTCGATCACCAGTGGGTCCCGCTCTTGTCCCTCTGCATCCCACATGATGCACTAAGCTTGTGATTCATTGTGATTCATTTGAGTAACCTGTCAGTAGCTACAATTGCACAATGGGAAGCCCTGGTGGCACAGCGGTTAAAGCACAGCATTGCCCACAGCCTGGAGTTTTGATCCCGACAGGGCTCAGAGTTGACTCAGGCTTCCCTGTCTGTAAAATGGGGGCATTATGCAAATAATGCTCATATTGCAAACCGACCAGAGTGCACTCCAACCTCGGCAATTTTAAGACTTGTGGACTTCTATATTCTGGAATATAGAAGAAGAAGAAGAAAAGGGAGAAAATTTGGCAGAAGTAATGATAGAAATTCTGGCGGAAGCATTGGTGATAATCAAAGGGAAGATGATGGAAGGAACAGATGAGGGGTTTTGAGTCTGTACAAGATATGCAGTGAAAAACAAGTTATATATATAAAGACTTGTGGACTTCAACTCCCAGAATTCCTCAGCCAGCTGGCTGAGGAATTCTGGGGGTTGAAGTCCACAAGTCTTAAAGTTGCCAAGGTTGGAGAGCCCTGCTGTAAAGCATTGTGGCACATCTACAAACGTTATTGCTATTGCAATCGACATCCCCAACATGTTAAGCTGCCAGGGTGGACTGACAAAAGCCCTAAGCCTGTGATGGCAAAGCTATGGCACGTGTGCCACAGATGGCATGTGGGCATGCCAGCCTTTGTCCCAGCCCAGATCTACCACGCATGTGCCTCCTGCTGGCCAGTTGGTTTTCATGTCTCTGCCATGCATGTGTGTGAGGTGGGGCGCATGCAGGGGACACTCACGCAGTTGTGGGGGGGGGAGCAGAGCTGGGGGCACTTGCATTGTATTTTGGGGGATTCCTGCACCAACTTGGAAGTCAAAATGGGGCGCGGGGGCACACTGTTTTGAGCCTGGAAATCCTTTTGCACCAATCTGGAAGCCAAAAATGGCTGAGGCGGGGCACATACTTGCACTGCATCTTAGGGTTCTGCGCATGTGCGCACTTTGGGCAATTGCGCATTTGTGTGGGCATGCACACAAGTGCTTTGGGCACTCGGCACCAAAAAGATTAGCCATCACTGCCCTATGCTAAAACCAACCCAACCCACCGCATCTATGCTTAGCCCAAATCAGGCCTCTGGATGAGTCCCCGAAAACCCATTTGGTGCAATCACAACGTCCTTTTCTGTCCGGCGCCCATCAGCTTCACATCCACCTGGATGAAGAATTCTGGCGGTCCAGAAAGGTGGCCTTCCCATATTAGTTGCCCTCTTTTTTTTTTTTTTTTTGTTCCTTGTCTTTAGGATACATGCTACCATAGCCAAATAGCTACCTTTTCCCCGCATCGGAGAGAGCAATTGGGTCTCCAAAGAGGAGGGGGTCAAGCTATTTTCCAAAGCACCCAAAGGCCAGGAAAAGAATAATGGATGGAAACTGATCAAGGAGAGATTCAACCTGAAAATAAGGAGGAATTTTCTGACAGGGAGAACAATCAACCAGTGGAACAGAAGTTGCCTTCGGAAGTTGTGGCAGCTTCATCACTGGAGGCATTCAAGAAGAGACTGGACTGCCATCAGTCAGAAATGGTGTAGAGTTTCCTGCGTGGGCAGAGGGGGGTTGGACTAGATGACCTCCAAGATCCCTTTGCACACTAATTGCCTTCTTTTGTCCCCTTTAGGATCCATGCTACCATAGCCAAGTAGCATGTCGGGGCTTAGGGGAAGGGGACCTTCCCAAATTACTCACCCTCTTTTTTTCCTCTTTACGATACGTGCTACTGTAGCCTGGTGGAATGATAATCGTGGAATGGAATCGCTATGTGGAGGTGGGCGATCTGCCGATGTGCGGCGCCACTCGGGGTTAGGGTTGGTTCCATTCCAGCAGCCGCCTGCCCTCGCGCATCCCCATGGGGCAGCTCTCTCCAGAAGTTGTGGGAGCTTCATCCCTGGAAGCTTTCAAGAAAAGACTGGACTATCATCTGTCAGAAATGGTGTAGGGACTCCTGCTCAGGTGGGAGGTTGGACTGAATGACCTACAAGGTCCTTTCCAATGGATGGGAACTGACCAAGGAGAGATTCAACCTAGAAATAAGGTGGAACTTTCTGACAGTGAGAGCAATCAACCCATGGAACAGATGTTGTCTTCAGAAGTTGTGGGAGCTTCATCCCTGGAAGCTTTCAAGAAGAAATTGGACTGCCATCTGTCAGAAATGGTGTAAGGGCTGCTGCTTGGGTGGGTGGGGGTTGGACTAGATAACCTACGAAGCCCCTTCCAATGAATGGAAACTGAACAAGGAGAGATTCAACCTAGAAATAAGGAGGAATTTTTTGACAGTGAGATCAATCAACCCATGGAACAGAAAAGTTGCATTCCGAAGTTGTGGGAGCTTCCACCCTGGAAGCTTTCAAGAAGAAATGTCAGAAATGGTCTAGGGTCTCCTACTTGGGGGGTTGGAGGTTGGACTAGATGATCTCCAAGGCCCCTTCCAACTCTGTTTAACCTGTTTAATCTGTATTCCTCCGAGCTGCGCGATCCCGGCCACCGGGAGCAGCAGAAGCGCAGCGACCGCAGCCTGGCGCACCAGAAGTGGTGTTGGTGTGGGCTTGAGAGAGAGAGAGAGAAGTGCGTTTGTATGTGTGTCTGTGTGCGTGTGTTAGGGTGTCAAACCTTGGCTCCGCCCCGATGCTGGGCAGGCCGGCCGGCGATTGGTCGAGGGGAAGTCGGGATCCTCTGCTTGCCCGCCCCGCCCTCCTCCTCCTCTCCGCATGCTGCGCGACGCCTGGCTTGCTTTTTGCAAGGTTTGCCGGCAAGGTTGCGCGGCTTTCCGAACCGGGATCCTGAGCGGCGCGGCGGCGCAGCGTGCGTCCCTAGCGGAGTCGAGCTAAAGCCGGGGGGCTTCTTCATCCTCCCCTGCGGGCTTCTGGCATGGGAAGCAGCAGCGGCAGCAGCTGCGACCGTCGCAAGGGCTCGCCGGGGTCGTGACTGCTTGCTTGCGCGCCTCTGGGGCGAGCGCTGCTCTTCGTCTCCCCGGGATCCGCCTGCCCGTCTCTGGCTCCCCCGCGCCGCCGCCGCCACGTTCACATCATCGCAGTGATCCGGCGCCTCCTGCGGAACCAGGTAAGGCGGCGTTGCGAAGCCCGAGCGAGCCCGGGACTCCTGCGCCAGAGGGAGGGGAGGGATCGCGATCGCGGCGAGACGAGGCGCGGTGCGCATTTCGAGCAACTCTCCTCCCTTCGGTGCCTTGGCCTGATACCCAAGCCCATCATCCCCAGCCAGGTCTCGAATTGCCCGCTTTAGAGGAGGGGGCATTGGATCGGCCCAATCCTCGGGTGACCTTGGGGAGGGTCGCCTCCAACCCCGAGACGGAGGATCTGCTTCATCCCCTGGGTGGTGGATGATGGGGTTGTCGGGGGGTGTGTGGAATCAGGGATTGGAGGAATTATTAGAGCGACCTTCCTCCCTTTCCTGACACCCAAGTCCATCATCCCCAGCAGGGTCTCAAACTGCCCAAGAGAACCCGCTTTAGAGGAGGGGCATTGGATCACCCCAATCCTCGTAGATGGACCTTGGGAAGGTCTTCAACACCAAGACAGGGGGACCTGCTTCATCCCCTGGGTGATGGATGATGGTGTTGGGGGGGGGGGAGCATCAGGGATTGGAGGAATTATTAGAGCGACCTTCCTCCCTTTCCTGACACTCAAGTCCATCATCCCCAGCCGGGTCTCAAACTGCCCACTTAGAGGAGGGGCACTGGATTGCCTCAAATCCTCAGGTGACCTTGGGTGGGTCGCCTTCAAACCCGAGATGGGGAACCTGCTTTGTCCCCTGGGTGGACGATGATGGTGCTGGGGGTCAGGGATTGGAGGAAGACCCTTGGGCTCCTGGCGTGTGGGTCAATCCACCTCACAGGATTGTTGTTGTTGTGGGCAAAGGCAATGAGGCAAAAGGGGTAAAGGAAATAAGATGGTTGGTTCTTTGAATGGTGTGTGTGTGAGAGAGAGAGAGAGAGGGAGGGAGGGAGGGAGGGAGAGAGGGAGGGAGGGAGGGAGAGAGAGAGAGAGAGAGAGAGAGAGAGAGAGGGAGGGAGGGAGGGAGGGAGGGAGGGAGAAACCAGCCTGGATGCGGGATAGAATAAATAGAAATAAGACCGGAGGCAAACGAGTTGAAATGTGCCATGAACAGACGAGGAAAAATGGGACAGCCAAAGGCGAGGATGGAAGCCTTCTCCCTATCCCAGCCCTTCCGCACAACCCCCCCCCCCCAACTTCTTTTCTTTGGGATCCGCTTCAAGAAATTTTGCAGTGGAGTTCTTTTTTTTTCCCCTTATCAGAAGGTGGAGCCACGTTTTCTCCTCCGGGATGGGTAGCATAAATGGTGCCACTGTGGAGAGGGCCAAAGGGAGGGAAGCGATTTGCTGCAGCGTAGATGGTCTTCTTCTCTGCCCATCCGACAGGAGGGATTGGGTGTCCGTCAGATTTTAAACCCAACTCCAGGAGGAGGGGTGTCCTATTTGGCCAGGTGCCTTTCCATCTTGACCACTTGGGAAATGGGTGGACTTCCAACTCCCAGAATTCTGGGAATTGAAATATGCCCGTCTTCAAGTTGCCAAGTTTGAATAACAAACAAACAAACAAACAAACACACACACACACACACAGACATGCACACACACTGAACTGACTGATTCCCTCTGTGCTTTACCAGCTGCTTAATGACAGCTATTATACCTGTCAGGTTGAATTGCTCATGACTCCAGGAAAGAGTCATCCTTCTGCCTTCCTGCACAAACACCGAGAGCTGCACCGGGAGGGCTTTGCCAAATTTGGACAGGAGTCCTGAAATCGTGGTGGCTCAGGGGCTAAGACACTGAGCTTATCGATCAGAAAGATCGACAGTTCAGCAGTTCAAATCCCTAGCGCTGCATAACTGAGTGAGCTCCCGTTACTTGTCCCAGCTTCTGCCAACCTAGCAGTTCGAAAGCATGTAAAAAATGCAAGTAGGAAAATAGGAACCATCTTTGGTGCGAAGTAACAGCGTTCCGTGCGCCTTTGGCATTTAGTCCTGCTGTCCACATGACCACGGAGAGGTCTTCGGACAGCGCTGGCCCTTCGGCTTTGCAACAGAGATGAGCACCGCCCCCTAGAGTTGGGAACAAGTACCACAAATGTGTGAGGGGAACCTACCTTTACTTACCTGAAATCAGGCCCTAAACAGTTATGTATGTGTCCTTTTTATAAACATGGAAGCGCAGATGTTTGCATGGACAGAATTTTGGCATGTGCAAAAGATGGGCACGTGAGCACATGTCTGTGGCCTAGGATGAGAGATCGGCAAGTAGCTCTGTGCATCTTTGTACCCGCATGTAAAGCATGTGTCATCACAAGTAGGGGAAAGAAAATTCTTCGCAGCACAGTCAGATTGCCACTGCGTGCCACATCGCTGTAGCTGTTTTATAACTGCGTGTTTTATGTGTGCGGTGGATTTAGAAGTCAAGACATTGTGGTTAGCGTTCAGAAGAGCTCGTGTCACGTCCTGAGTCGGCCAAGAAGCGTTCTGAGTGATTTTTGTTTTTCCTCAATGCTTATATCACAGTACGTTGTAAGGAAGGTTGCTTTGATTATTGGGGCCCAGCCTGTTGTGCGAAATGCTTTTATTGTAGTTTATCCAGCAAATCGTGGTCTGAAACACGTGGGTTTACATGTGCCTCTTTTCAGCTGAGCTAAGCCCGCTGGGGTGTTGAGCAAGGGAGCGAGTGAAGAGCAAACTTGTTTTGCTACTCTTAGCAACTTGTGAAAAAAAAAAAAGAATAATGTAATGCAGGTAATTGACTTGTTAGATGTAAGGTTTTCACAGATAGCTTGCCTGCAATTAATGATTGCATTTCCCTGCAGTTCAGCTATCTACGGGAGAATCTGGGTTCTATTGCTGTGGAAGCAGAGATGATGAGCAGGAAGACTGCAGATTAGATTAACAGAATTGAAAGGGACCTTGTAGGTCATCTAGTCCAAACTCCCACCCAAGCAGGAGACCCTACACCACTTCCGACAAATGGCAGTCCAGTCTCTTCTTGAAAGCCCCCAGGGATGAAGCTCCCACATCTTCTGAAGGCAACTTCTGTTCCATGGGTTGATTGCTCTCACTGTCAGAAAGTTCCTCTTTATTTCCAGGTTGAATTTTTCCTTGTTCAATTTCCATCCATTGTTCCTTGTCTGGCCTTTGGTTGCAATGGACAATAGGTTGACCCCCTCCTCTTGGGGAAGCCCCCCAAATATTTGAAAACTGTTTTCTTGTCTCCCCTGGTCCTTCTCTTCACTAGACTAGCCATGCCCAGTTCCTGCAACCGTTCATTGTATGTTTTAGCTTTCCAGTCCCCTAATCCTCCTTGCTTTTCTCTGCACTCTTTCTAGAGCCTCAACATCTTTTTTATAGTGTGGTGACCAAAATTGGATGCAGTACTCTAGGTGTGTCCTTACTAAGGTTTTATAGAGTGGTATTAGTACCTTCCTTGATCTTGATTGTATCCCTCTGTTGCGGGTTAGGTTCCTATCGGCATTACTGCCGATTCGGCGCACAAAAAAATTCTGATTGACAAGCTCAGCGTCTTAACCACTGAGGCACCATGTCCCCTTCAAAGCTTCACAGAGAGCCACAAAAGCAAATGTTCAAAAGACAAATAGAGAGAATTAAACATAAGTAAACCGAAATAGTTGCAGAAGAAATAACTCAACAAACCAAAAGGGTCGAAAAACAAAACTTTCTTTGAGAATGCAAAGTATTCATTTACTTATTTACCTGCTTCTGAGACTTAGAAGCTGTCCAACTTCCGAATGTCTCTGGGTGGCTGACATCAAGTAAAACAGGAAAGAAAACAATGGAAAACAGCAAGAAAATCCTGTGTGGCTGGACCAACTCACTTTCTTTAATAACAAACCCATCACCTATAGGGCTCTACAAACACCCCACCCCAGGGCCTGCAGAACTGATGAGTCTTTAAGATCTTCCATACCATCAGGATGAGGGCGACACAATTCCAGAAGGCAGATCCTGAGACCTAGAAGATAGTTGGTATGGTTTTTTTAACTGAAGGGATATGCTATGAAATGACTCTACCCAAGTCTTTCTGGTTAGGCTGAAACCATCAGAAATAGGCTAACAGAGTAGAATTCAGGAGGCATGGACTACCGAGGGTATAAAAGTTCAACTAAGAGTAAGATAAAGGTTCTCCTCGCACATGTGCTAGTCGTTCCCGACTCTAGGGGGCGGTGCTCATCTCCGTTTCTAAGCTGAAGAGCCAGCGCTGTCCGAAGACGTCTCCGTGGTCATGTGACCAGCATGACTCAATGCCGAAGGCGCACAGAACGCTGTTACCTTCCCACCAAAGGTGGTCCCTATTTTTATACTTGCATTTTTATGTGCTTTCGAATGGCTAGGTGGGCAGAAGCTGGGACAAGTAACAGGAGCTCACTCCATTACGCGGCGCTAGGGATTCGAACCCCCGAACTGCCGACCTTTCTGATCAAAAAGCTCAACGTCTTATTTTTATTGGCAACGGAGTGGAAGTGCTTGACTATTCCCTTCGTCTAGAACAGGGGTCGGTAAACTTAAACATTCAAAGAGCCATTTGGAACCGTTTCCCACAGGAAAGAAAACACCCAGAGCAACAAAGGTCCTAACCGGAAGCCCCCTGTTCAATTCCGTCTCCTGCCACAGCTACTACCGCTTCGCCTGATCCGGGCTGAACCGGGAGCAACGCACTTCTGGTTTGACTCTTTAGGGCCAATCTATAGAACAGGTTCACTCTCTAGATGGCTCGGTGCTGCCATCTAGATAGACACTGATGAATTGCAGGTTCAATATTTAAGATCTTATAATAAGTTAAAGGCAGCAAAAAGACATCCAAAGAACGTCAATTAGTGAAAAACTATATTATACGAGCCAGCAATGTGCAGTAGCAGCCAAAAAAGCTAATATAATTCAGGATTGTATAAACAGAGGCATAGAATCAAGATCACGTGAAGTATTAGTACCACTTTATAAAAGCCTAGTAAGACCCCACCTGGAATCCTGCCACCAATTTTGGACACTGTACTGCAAAAAAGATGTTGACACTTTGGAAAAAGTTCAGAGAAGAGCAACTAAGATGATCAAAGGCCTGGAGACTAAAACATATGAAGAACAGCTGCAGGTTTTGGGTCTGGCTAGTTTAGAGAAAAGAAGAATTAGGAGTGACATGATAGCAGCATTTCAGGATTTGAGGGGCTGCCACAAAAAAGAGCAGGTCAATTTATTTTCCAAAGCACCAGAGGGCAAGACAAGAAGAAAAGATTGGAAGCTGATCAAAGAGAGAAGCAACCTGGAATTAAGGAGAAACTTCCTAACAGGGAGGACTTCATGGGCACTGCATCACTGGAGGTTTTTAAGACGAGACTAGACCAGTGATGGCGAACCTATGGCATGCATGCCAGAGGAGGCATGCAGAGCCAATTCTGCTGGCACGCGCGCCATCGCCCCATATCAGATCTCCGTGGCATTTCTTTCATGAGCTTCTGTTTCCCTGCAAACGACAAAACAGAAGCTCACGAAGGAAAAAGATCTTATCTTTTGCTGCGCTGCAGGTGTTGGGATGCCCCACGTCCCACCGGCCAGTTGGTCTTCGGGTCCCTGCTGCACATGGGTGCATGTCCGTTCATGTATAGATGCATGTCCGCACATGTGCCCATTTCATGCATGTCCGTGTGCATGACTGCACATGCACACGGTCATGCATGTGCATGCTCCTTTCAGTTTGGACATGTGTACACATGCAGTTTGGGCACACGGTGCCTAAAAGGTTCGCCATGACTGGATTAGACAATCCATTATCTGAAGTAGTATAGGTTCTCCTGCTTGAGCAGGGGGCTGGACTAGAAGACCTCCAAGGTGTTGCTCTGCTCTACTCTGCTCTACACTCTCTACTCTTATTCCTCTTTGCTATTTGGAATGATGGACAAAGGCCAGCTCCTTTTCTTGCCAATCTGCCACTCAGAATAGTCACTTTTTCACCGTTTAATCGAGTTGCCTGCTGTACTAACAATCAGACGCGCAAGAATACAGTAAGTGGAACACCCAGATTGGCTCTGATGTTTGATCTCAGGCAAAGAACATACGAAGGAATATAGGTGCATGTGGCAAAAAATAGAAGGGCATTGGAGAGGATGAGACGGTTAGATAGTGTCATCGACACAACAAACATGGATTTGGACAAACTCCCAAAAACAGTGGAGGTTGGGGTGGGGGGCTGGCATGACCCTCATGGGGACATGAGGAGTCAGGCATGACTTTGTAACTGAATAACAACAGTGTGTGTGTGTGTGTGTGTGTGTGTGTGTGTGTGTGTGTGTGTGTAGTGCTCTGATCTAGGCTTTCCCAAAAAGCACAAAGCAGATTACTGGTCCCGACAAAACCCCTTTTATGAAACAAATGGGAATTCTACTCCTTCACATTCAGCAAAGGCCTGGTAAACAATCTTTCAAAGGAATATTTATGACCACAGACCTTATCTATCTTGGAAAGATGCCATGTAAATATTTCCCAAATGAGGTGCTGTGCAAGGAAAGACTTGGCACAAAGTCTCTGAGATTCATGGACAGATCTTCACACTCCTGAAACAAACAAAATAATGAATTGTTTCCTGCAAAAGCCCACTCCCCTTTCATTCCTCTTTTACTCCCTAAGGGAGGGGCCATTCACTGTTCACTTGTGGCTTTACTCCCTAGTTGAACCTTGTTCCTTAGCTGTTCTTTTCTTCTGGCAGCTGTGCGCATTCGCACACTGGGAACAGGCTCCGGCTGTTCCTCTGCCTCACTGCTGTCTAGCTCCAAAGGCAGCTGAGAACAATCCCCATCTCTGTCCCCATCTCTGTCCCCAATGCAGAGCCCTCTTCCATGCCTTCCCCAGCCTCCAGGACTGGCCCATGTTCCTCCCCAACCTCCTTACTGTCTAACACTGCTATCAGCTCCACTGGCCGCTGGCAGGTCACAACAATTGGTGAACTGGTAGGTGTCAAACATCTCCTTGTGTAAGCGTGAGCTTGGTAACCAAGGTGGGTTTCTTGACATGGAAGAAAACTATTCAGCAATGTGTGAATGCTGACAGGAACAATGAGCTGTCTCCTTTTCCCCAAAAACACATTGTGGGGGAAGTATAGGAGAACAGCAGGCAGAGGTGATGGCAGAGTTAAGTGTGTCATCAGCTTAGAGTCCTTAAGTTGACACAAATGGTCCAACTCCTCTTCCTTAGCTGTTCTTTTCTTCTGGCAGCTGTGCGCATGTGCACACTGGGAACAGGCTCCAACTGTTCCTCTGCCTCACTGCTGTCTAGCTCAGAAGGCAGCTGAGAACTGTCGGATGACCCTGGCCCCATCTCTGCCTTCAATGCAGAGCCCTCGCCCGATCCTTGCCCAGCCTCCAGGACTGGCCCAAGTTCCTCCCCAACCTCCTCATTGTCCGAATCTGCTGCCAGCTCTGCTGGATGCTGGCGGGCCACAATACTTAGGTTCAACGGTGGTTAAATGTTCACTTTTGAATACATTTCAGATTTCTTTTGGGTGTATTCCAAGAGCATCTGTCAGGCTGGCTTTTGTACTTTTGAATGTATATTTTATAGCATTGAGAAGACTTTGCCAGAAGAGATCCTGATGAGGATAATTTAGGGCAGCCAATTGTGTACAGTTTTGCTCCAGGGCTTATAATCCACAATTTGTTTCAGGAGAAAGAAGAGCGAGAAAGTGACAGGACCAACCTATTCTACAGTCCTTTGCATCTGGAACAGAAATACCTCCAGCTTCTCCCCCCCGCCCGCCCACGGGCATTCTTACTTTCACTTTAAACCAGTGGTCCCCAAACTTTCCACCCTTTTGTGTGGGTGGGTGTTATTGGCAGGCACACGCAGCTCCATTGGTGTAAGTGGTGGGCGTACACGCCCTCCTCTCTTGCGAGTGGAGCTTCGTGTGTGAGCAGAGAGTGCTTGTGCTTGCATGGAAAGCTCCACTCGCACCAGCAGAGAGTGCTCCTGCATGAAGTTCCTATGTCCTGAATGGAGTTTTGTGTGTGAGTGTCCTCTGTTCACGCAAGTGGAGCTTCACACGCTAGTGCAAGGGCGCACTGCTCACACGAGTAGAGCTTTGCTCAGGCTCGCTTTCTCATTGCTCACCAGGCCCAGTTTCAAACAGGCCCAGTAGTGGGTTGCACCCACGGGGCTCGGGACCCCTGCTTTAAACCATCGTGATTATTTAGTTGTGAAGTCATGTCCGACCCATCCTGACCCCATGGAAAACATTCCTGCAGGCCTTCTTGTCCTCTACCATCCTCTGGAGTCCATTGAAATTCACGCCTACTGCTTCAGTGACTCCACCCAGCCACCTCATTCTCTGCCGTCCCCTTCTTCTTTTGCCCTCCATCATTCCCAGCATTAGATTCTTCTCCAGTGAGTCCTTCCTTCTCATGAGGTGGCCAAAATATTTGAGCTTCCTCTTCAGGATCTGGCCTTCTAAAGAGCAGTCAGGGTGCATCTCCTCTAGGACTGACCGGTTTGATGATAATAATCATGATTATCACCTTTTTCTATTTTTTCTTTCTTGTTCTTCTACAATACATCATTGCCCTTCTATCTCTTTTGTCCTCTCACACATACGCCACTAACAAATAAATACACACTCCGTCCAACCATTGCAGTACACAAGCAGATATTATGGCTCATTATCAAAACATTTGATGGGTCTGCCCAAAACTGACACATGTCTGGGCAGAGAGGAATCTCACTGCAAGTCCTCCCAGCTCCATAGAATTCCTGGAATGTTTCTGCAATAGGGATCAGCAGCCCAGATTTAAAGCTTATCAAGAAAGATCCAATGTAGAACTAAGGAGCAATTTCCTGTCAGTCAAAACAATTAATCAGTGGAATGGTTTGCCTTCAGAAATTGTGGGTGCTCCATCACTGGAGGTTTTTAAGAAGAGATTGGATTGCCATTAGTCCAGAAGGGTGTAAGGTCTTTTGCTTGGGCAGGGGGTTGGACTAGAAGGCCTCCAGGGTCCCTCCCAATTCTGTTATTCTGTAATTCTGTAAATCTTTACACCAGCCTTCTCCAACTTGCCAACTTGGAGATGTGTTGGACTTAATTCATACAAATTATTGCCATTCTGTGTGGGACTCCTAGAAAGTGAAATTAGGGAATCCCTATGAACAGGTGATCTGCTTCTTTAAAAAAGGGGGGGTTTCTTAAACTGTCGCTTCTGAGAATGAGATCAGAACATTCAAATTGCATATGTAGGTGGACATGAAAAAGCGATCATTACACGAACCATGTTCTCTCCAGAAGGAAGAGAGAAATCTCTTTGATATTTCATATTTTGTATTTTTATCCCTTGTGTGTTTACGGAAATGTGATGTGAATGTGCCATATGAGAGAGAGGGAGGGATGGATGGATCAATAGATTGATAGATTGATAGTGAGCGAGAGAGGATGATAAATAGATTATAGATAGATGATAAGAAAGGAAGGAAGGAAGGAATGGAAAGGGGGATAGATAGATAGATAAGAGAGAAAGAAAGAAAGAAAGGTAAAGAAAGGGGATAGATAAATGATTAGAAAGAAAGAAAGAAAGAAAAAGGAAGGAAGGAAGGAAGAGAAAGGGGGATAGATAGATGATTAGAAAAAAAGAAAAGGAAAGGGGTATATATAGATGATAAGAAAGAAAGAAATATAGGGGAAAGGGGGGATAGATAGATAGATAGATAGATAGATAGATAGATAGATAGATAGATAGAGGATAGATATATAGATGATAAGAAAGAAAGAAAATGTAGGGAAAGGGGGATAGATAGATAGAAGATAAGAAAGAAAGAGAGAGAGAGAGAGAAAAAGAAAAATGTAGGGAAAGGGGGATAGATAGGTAGATATATAGATAGACAATAAGAAAGAAAGAAAGAAAAAGAAAGAAAGAAAGAAAAAGAAAAGAGAAAGAGAAAGAAAGAAAGAGAAAGAGAAAAAGAGAAAGAAAGAAAGAGAAAGAAAGAAAAATGAATGTAGGGAAAGGGGGATAGATAGGTGATATATAGATAGACGATAAGAAAGAAAGAGAAAGAAAGAAAGAAAGAAAGAGAAAGAAAGAAAGAGAAAGAAAGAAAAAGAAAGAAAAAGAAAGAAAAAGAAAGAAAAAGAAAGAAAAAGAAAGAAAAAGAAAGAAAAAGAAAGAAATCAATGTAGGGAAAGGGGGAATAGACAGATAGATAGATAGATAGATAGATAGATAGATAGATAGATAGATAGATAGATAGATAGATAGATAGATAGATAGATAGATAGATAGATAACAGATGGACGGACAAATTGATCCTCAACTGGGAGGCTCTGGGAAGAATGTGAGATTCTTGGAGGGGGGCAGAAGTGTGCCGATGTCCTGGTGTTGCACTCTGGTCTCACAAACAGCATTTGCAAAAGAGACTTTCTTGAAAGCTACCAAGTGTGTGTGGGAGGGAGGGAGTGGGGGAGAAACCCCCCAGGAGAGCCATTGGGCGATCCAGATGTTTCTGCTTGCGACTTGGGAGAAATCCCTTGAGGCCATCCGGACGAGCGCGCGCACACGTGTACGTGTGTGCGTGGGCATGCCTGCCTGGATTTTGATATCTAAAGGGAGGCCTGCCTGCCTGCCTTGGGGAGGTGGGGGCATTGTGCCACTCCACGTGTCAGGCAGGAATGTCGGTCTTTAAGGCCCACGTGAGCGAGTGGCAAGCAGGCGGCTGCGTGGGCTCGCTGGTGGGCTGCCTCCTGCCGAGGATCTGAATCAGTCTGTCTTTTTGGCAGCGTCTCTTGGCAGGGACATCTCAACCTGCTTTTCCTGACCGTCCAGGGAGGGGGGGGTATGGAATACAACAGCTTGCTGTGGCAGAAGCTTGCTTCTTTTGCTTCTGCCCCCCTCCCCCCCCACTTTGTACCTTTCTGGTTTGGCTCAGCACCCTGGCAAGGGAGCGGCTTCACTGCTGTGCAAACATGTTGGAGGGGAAGGGCAGGAATGTCATTCGGGAGGGGCCCTGGGCAGGACTCCAGTGACATGAGCAATATCCCACCCCCCCCCAAACAAAATAAAACAAAGGAGTTAAAAGGTCCGTCCATCAACCAGAGCTCCCTTTGCGTCCACATTCTTATTTTCTCACCTTGAGTTCCCTCTACAATAGCTCTCCGTGAATATTTCTTTTTTTAATATTTCCTCTTCAAACAGCCTTCCCCGCGTCT
The DNA here is from genome assembly GCF_051295495.1 of Thamnophis sirtalis. NCBI lineage: Eukaryota > Metazoa > Chordata > Lepidosauria > Squamata > Natricidae > Thamnophis > Thamnophis sirtalis. The sequence goes on from NW_028261382.1 coordinate 76,872,241, forward strand.
TCTGCTGATCCTCATGTTTGGCCTGTTAATTTGGGTCATCAATTTAGAATCCGATTGATGTTCTGGGAACGCAGGGGATGTCTCCGAGCTTGTTTGTCAAGCCACCAAAGAGGCCCAGGAAGCCCCAGAGATTGAATTACTTTGTTGTTGTTAGTTGTAAAGTCGTGTCTGACCCATCACGACTGCATGGACAACGTTCCTAAAGGCCTTCCTGTCCTCTACCATCCTCTGGAGTCCATTGAAACTCACACGACTGCTTCAGTGACTCCATCCAGCCACCTCATTCTCTGTTGTCTCCTATTTCTTTTGCCCTCTATCGTTCCCAGCATGAGGCTCTTCTCCAGGGAGTCCTTCCTTCTCCTTTGGTGGCCAAAGTATTTGAGTTCACTCTTCATCTCCTCTAGGACTGACCGGTTGGATGGCCTTGCAGTCCAAGGGACTCGCAGGAGTCTTTTCTAGCACCAGAGTTCAGAGGCCTCCATGCTTTGGCGCTCAGCCTTCCTTATGGTCCAACTTTCACAGCATACATTGCAACTGGGAAAACCAGTTAAATTGCTTTGCAGAACATCAATTCTGACCCAAGGTTTTCCTTCCAATATGTAGAACCAGAAAGTCTCAACATTCCCAGGCAGCATGGTTTTGGGGGCTAGGAGAGATGGATTTCAAAATCTGTGGAAGATATCCCACTGGGAAGGTTTTCCTGGGTGGAAAAGAGATGATGGACACACAATAGGTTTCAGAACATCTGAAAGATATCCAACTGGGACAATTTTCTGGGTGGAAATGAGGTGATGAAGAGGGACAGATACTAGAGGTTCCAGAACATCTGGAAGATATCCAATTTGGGAAGGTTTTCTGGATGGAAAAGAGGTCATGAAGTGGGGCACATGATAAGAGGTTTCAAAACATCTGGAAGATATCCAACTGGGACAGTTTTCTGAGTGGAAAAGAGATGACGAAGAGGGATATGTGATAGAGATGTCAAGAAAATATACACAGTAGAGAGGATCAAAAGTATGAGCTTTCCTCTCTGATAAAAATGAGTTTTGAAATTAAGAGGTTTGGGACACTGGATGATAACATGGCAAATCTATAGGCTTCCAAGTCTTCTCATCTTGCACTACTTTGAGTTGTTCTATGCTCGGGCTGATGTCAGCTTTGATGATATGGGACACCAAAAGGATCACACAAATATTTGGTAGCATTTGTTGCCATGGGTTTTGTGCATCCAAAGGAAAAAGATACAAAATTGTAATTTAAATCGATTCTGACTAACCATTAGGGAGAATTTTTCAAGGGTACACATCAGCTATTTGATTAGGGTGGGCTGATAAAGATGTGGCAGAAGTCAAAACATTCACAGTATCAGAAACCAAGAAGTATTGGAGCTGTAGAATGAGGTCAACTGAGGCTTTTGTGTTGTGGCCTGCCAGTGGCCAGCAGATCAGGCAGCAGACTCAGACAGTGAGGAGGTTGGAGAGGAACATGGGCCAGTCTTGGGAGTCTGGGGAAGGCTCTGATGAGTGCTCTGCATCAGAGGCAGAGAGGGGGCCAGGCCCGTCTGACTGTTATCAGCTGCCTTCGGAGTCAGACGTTAGTGGAGCAGAACAGCTGGAGCCTGTTCCCGATGCATGCATGCGCAGAGCTGCCAGGATAAGGGAACAGCTAAGGAACAAGGGCCGATTCTGGAGTAAAGTAACAGGTGGACGGTGAATGGCCCCTCCCATAGGTAATAAAGAGGAGCAAAAGGGGAGTGGAGTTTGCAGGAAACAATTAGTTCAATTCATTAGGGTGAAGATCTGTTCCTGACTTCTTGCCAAGTAATTGCTGCTACAGCATGGTGTTTGGAAGATAATGGCCTGGCTGCTCTCCAAGCCTGATGAAGGTCTGTAATTGTGAAACCTCATGAAAGATTGTTTTCTGGAGAGGAATTCCCTTTCAACTAAATAAAAGGGGTTTTATCGGGATGAGGAGTCGGCTTCGTGCTTTTGGGAAGCCCAGGTCAGAACAGTTTATCCCAGAAACTCTGGAGGTCCTACTCAAGTTCAGCTGATGTCCCTCAGGCAGGGTTACGCTGCTGCCCATTGGGAAGCACGAGTCTATTCTGCAGACCACTCTTGTTGAAGGTACTTCACCAAGCAACATAGAAGTCTCCACGCCTCCGCCTTCTGACGCTCAGTTCAGAGATGACTGTACTTTTATGGCCCATGGCAGTCACAGATCTAATTCCAAAGGTGCTTGGTCAGGGAAAGACAACTCCGCCAAAATCTCAGGGCTGGTTTCTGGGTGCCTCAGGATTGGCTTGGCTAGGTTTTTAAGTTCTCATTTAGCTTAATTAATTGCTTCTGAGGAACTTGTCTTTCAAAGGTGAGTCGTTGAGGGGGGCTTGTAAGCTAAAAACTGTAGCTCTGACACATTGGTGGGTTCTGGATCCTGTTGCAACCGGTATGGGATTAGGAAGTAAGTAGCTGAAAAAATCCCTCACCAATGCATGATCTTCTGTGCATAGATCCTTTCACCTAAGGATGGGTTTTATAAGCATTTAATCAATCAATCGATCAGAATAGAGTTGTGAAGGGGAATATTAATAAGGTTACAAACTTGTTGGTTTTAGTGGAAACATTTGTTTTCTGTAACACACATATATTATGCCTTGTATTTGTAACATATTAGGTTCTGTAAAGCAGTGTTTCTCAACCTTGGCAACTTGAAGATGTCTGGACTTCAACTCCCAGAATTCCCCAGCCAGCATTCGCTGGCTGGGGAATTCTGGGAGTTGAAGTCCGGACATCTTCAAGTTGCCAAGGTTGAGAAACACTGCTGTAAAGTATCTAGCAAATTTCAAAACGTGTGATCCTTGCCATTTGAACTCTTATCAATTTGCAATCGGTGGGCATAGAACTTATGGAATGGAGCTGTAAAACTCCTTTGATGTCCCATGAGAAGGGGATAATTAAGATACTCTATCCTGTCCAGAGGATAGAGGATAAACAAATCAAAGAAGCCAGGATTTTATTTTATGATGTTTCTAACTGTATAAAAAGGAGCTACACCATCTCTGAGGTGTAGTTCTTCTCCGCATATCCTTGGGGTATGTTGGGAACAACAGACCATCATGTCTTGAAACTTTGATCAAAGATTAAACGATGATTTCTTATTCAAGCCTCCTTTTAAGCCTCATGTTTGGCTCATTGTGAGTTGGATGTGTTCTCAAACTTCTATGGATCTCAACATATTCTCAAACCTTACAGTTGGAAGGGACCTTCGAGGTCTTCTAGTCCAACTCCCTGCTCAAGCAGGAGATTCCATGCCATTTCAGACAAGTGGTTGTCCAGTCTCCTCTTAAAAACCTCCAGTGATGAAGCACCCACAACGTCTGATGACAAGCTGTTTCACTGGTTGACTGTTCTCACTATTAGGAAGTTTCTCTTTAATTCCAAGTTTCTTCTCTCCTTGATTAGTTTCCATCCATCCGTTTAGTAACTTACCCAATACCCATGGTCATCATCCTAGCTGAATTGTCAGCTGCATATCCTCCAACCCTGCTTGTTAATTGGTTGTCGGGACGATTTAGCCGCTGCTGGTGGAATAGAAAAGCTTATCCTCATTTTCAGAATCTTCTCCATGCCATTGAATGAATGCCAGAACATATAACAATATCCGTCTGGAGTCAAATGTCAGGACATTGCATGCTGTTCTGTGGCATAGTCCACAGGAATGATGGAAGATCTCAAGCCAGCCTGAGGTGGCATATAAATGCTGCCGTGTTTTTGACGTCAAGGAAAAACATGATACCGCAAAGGTATCCCCCGTTCTTGTCTGCCTAGAATTCCCTCGGGGGCTGAGAAGCAATTGAGTCAGGAAGCCCATTTCTGGATCCTGCACCATGAGAAATATTACAAGACAGCTGTCAGCTTGACATTGAGTTGGATTCCCAGGATCTGAAAGTGCAATCTGGGAATAGTTCTATTTTTCCTTCAGCCAAATCTTGGGCTCAGAGATCAGAGCACATTGGATTTCTAACAGAACTGTTCTGACTCAGGCTTCCTTAAAAAGCAAGAAGCAAAGTCTTGGTTCCGGCAAAACCTCTTTTATTTACATGACTGTGAATTCCTTTCATTCACAGTCAGCAAGGCTTGACAAACAGTGTTTCAGAGGAATATTTATCAACATGGACCTTATCTTGCTTGGAGAGCTGCCAGATAACTAGTTCCCAGATGCAGGGAAGGCAAAACTTGGCACAGAGTGCCTTATACTCACAAACAGAACTTTCCACTCTTGAAACGACTGAAGGAACAAATTGTTTCCTGCAAAAGCCCACTCCACATTCGCTCCTCTTTTGTTTCCTATGGGAGGGGCCAATCACCTCCAAGGTGTGGCTTTACTTCCAAGTTGATCCTGCTTTCTTAGTTGTTCTTGTCTTCTGGTAGCTGTGTGCATGCACACACTGGGAACAGGCTCCAGCTATTCCTCTGTCTCACTGCTGTCTAGCTCCCTCCCTGCCTCGACACAGAGCCCTTGTCTAAGCTTTCCTCAGCCCCCGGGACTGGCCCATGTTCCTCCCCAACCTCCTCACTCTCCAACTCTGCTGCCAGCTCCATTGGCCACCAGCAGGCCACAAGAATTCTCTTCCTGGCTTTATTGAGTTTAGATTATAGAACTTTTTGTCAGGCTTAAATAACTATAACCATTTTTCAAATTGCAGCATAGAAGAGTTATTCAAACCTGGGTACAAGAATCTGGTCAATTAAGATTCAACACTAAATTGACACCAGATAAGGATCAACAGAATTCAGAAGGAGTTGGACCATTTGTGTCAACTTATTGACTCTAAGCTGATGACACACGTAACTCTGCCACCACCTCTGCCTGCTGTTCTCCTACATTTCCCCACAATGTGTTTTGGGGGGAAAGGAGACAGCTCATTGTTCTTGTCAGCATTCATACATTGCTGAACAGTTTTCTTCCATGTCAAGAAACCCACCTTGGTTACCAAGCTCACCTTTACACAAGGACATATTTGACACCTACCAGTTCACCAACTGTTGTGGCCTGCCAGCGGCCAGTGGAGCTGATAGCAGTGTCGGACAGTAAGAAGGTTGGGGAGGAACATGGGCCAGTCCTGGAGGCTGGGAAAGGCACAGAAGAGGGCTCTGCATCGGGGGCAGAGACGGGGACAAGGCTGTCTGATAGTTCTCAGCAGCCTTCGGAGCTAGATAACAGTGAGGCAGAGGAACAGCTGGAGCCTGTTCCCAGTGTGCGAATTCGCACAGCTGCCAGAAGAAAAGAACAGCTAAGGAACAAGGGTTAACTAAGGAGTAAAGCCACAAGTGAATGGTGAATGGCCCCTCCCTTAGGGAGTAAAAGAGGAGTGAAAGGGGAATGGGCTTTTGCAGGAAACAATTCCTTATTTTATTTGTTTCAGGAGTGTGAAGATCTGTCTGTGAATCTCAGGGACTCTGTGCCAAGTCTTTCCTTGCACAGCATTGCATTTGGAAAAAATTTACATGGCATCTTTCCAAGATAGATAAGGTCTGTGGTCATAAAATATTCCTTCCTCCACTGTTTCCGGGAGTTTGTCCAAATGCATGTTTGTTGTGTCGATGACACTATCTAACTGTCTCATCCTCTCCAATCCCAATCTATTTTTTGCCACATTCACCTATATTCCTTCGTATGTTCTTTGCCTGAGATCAAACATCAGAGCCAATCTGGGTGTTCCACTTACTGTATTCTTGCACGTCTGATTGTTAGTACAGCATGCAACATGATTAAACGGTGAAAAAGTGACTATTCTGAATGGCGGATTGGTCAGAACACCAACCATGCACTTGCTGTGCTCCTCTGAGTCAGACTGGAATCTGAAACATCTGTTGTACATGTGTATCAGCCCATCCACCTGCAACTGTCATTCTTGAAATGGGGAGTGTTTTAGGGCAGGGACTTGGTCAGGGTGGAATTTGGGGAGGGAGGCCACCAAAATTCTTCATCTGGTCATCTGGCCATTGCATCAGAAAACACTTCCTTTCTTATCTCATTGAGTGCGATTGCAGCTCCTAGCAGCTTGTTGGTTTTCACTTGTGAACATGAAATATTTATGCAGCCTGTGATAGTTTACCTAGATGTGCTGATTTAACACATTTTTGAAATGTGTTTTGTAGCATCATATTTTTTTCAGGAGTAATACCGTTATGCATTTTAGTTCAAAAAGAGATTCCTAGGAAACTTAGAGGTTATAGATTTAAAACCAGCTGCTATCCGACTTACGACCACATTTGGGACCTGAATTTTTGTCATATGTCATTGTGGTCACCAGTGGAGTCGGACCTAATTTTACATCAATATTTTTGGTGGTTGTTTGGTGAATAAGGTGGTTGTTAAACTAACCCAGCTTCCCTACCAAACGTTTCTTCCCAGAAGTGGGAGAAAAGGGATTAAGAGTTGTTAACCTAATTTTGCGAAGCTTCTTCTCCAGTAACATTGTACTGCAAACTAGGGCATACAAAACCTTTGCCAGACCAATTCTCGAATACAGCTCGTCTGCCTGGAATTCACACTGCATATCAGACATTAATACAATCGAGCAAGTCCAGAGGTATTTCACAAGAGTCCTCCACTCCTCTGCTCAACAATAGAATCCCTTATGGCACCAGGCTTGAAATTTTGGGCTTGGACAACCTGGAACTACGCCGCCTACGGTCTGACCTAAGCATAGTTCACAAAATTGTCTGATACGTCCTACCTGTCAATGACTACTTCAGCTTCAAACTCAATAATACAAGGGCAAACAATCGATACAAACCTAAGATAAACTGCCCCAAACTTGAGTGCAGAAAGTACTTCAGCAACAGAGTGGTCAATGCCTGGAATGCTCTACCCAACTCCGTTGTTACATCCTCAAACACCTACAGTTTCAACCTTCAACTGTCTACCATGGACCTCACCCCATTCCTAAGAGGTCCATAAAGGGGGCGTGCATAAGCGCACCAGTGTGTCTACCGTCCCTGTCCTACTGTCCCCATTTATTCGTACCCATTTCTTTTGTTCATATCCATGTTTATATTTATACCTGCTATCTTGTACATGTTTGACAAACAGATAAAATAAAATAAATAAATGAAAGATTGTAGATTTTGATCACTCAACCTCAAGGTTCTGCAACTAATCATAAATGTGATCTGGTTGCCAAGCACCCAGAGTGCAATCACGTCAAACACAGGGAAATACGCAAAAGAGAAGTTTTGGTTCTGAACATCTTTTTGTCTCACCTTCCAAAGATCCATGGATAGAAAGCTTGGTAGATCCAGATAAGAGACGAAAATCCTTAAATCCCAATCTGTTTACAGCTTCTAGGGCAGAAGCAACATGCCTTCCAATTACCCACTGGGCCTATGACAGGGGAATAACAAGGTGAACAAACATGCTTCTTGTTCCTACTCTTAGATGTAATGCTAAGAGCGGAGAATCCTTTTAGAATAGAATAGAATAACAAAGTTAGAAGGGACCTTGGAGATCTTCTAGTCCAACCCCCTGCTTAGGCAGGAAACCCTACACCACTTCAGACAAATGATTATCCAACATCTTCTTAAGAATTTCCAGTATTGGAGCATTCACAACTTCTGGAGGCAAGTTGTTCCACTGATTAATTGTTCTAGTTGTCAGGAAATGTCTCCTTAGTTGCCTTTCTCCTTGATTAGTTTCTACCCATTGCTTATTGTCCTGCCCTCAGCTGCTTTGGAGAATAGCTTCTTCTTTTTGGAAGCCCCTGAGATATTGGAACACTGCTATCATGTCACCGCTAGTCCTTCTTTTCATTAAACTAGATATAACCAGTTCCAGCAACCGTTCTTTATATATTTCAGCCTCCAGTCCCCTAATCATCTTTGTTGCTCTTCTCTGCACCCTTTCTAGAGTCTCCACCTCTTTTTTACATTGTGGTGACCAAAACTGGATGCAGGATTCCAAGTGTGGCCTTACCAAGGCCTTATAAAGTGGAATTAACACTCCCTGCAGTGTGGATTCTATCCCTCTGTTTATGCAGCCTAGAACTTTTTTAATAGTAGCCATTCAATTTTAGAATAGCCATTTGGAATTATCAAAAGCTTTTTTTTTCCACGCTGTCTTTCTGCGTAGCTGTGACAGCATGGTGCATATAAGTTCATTTAACCCAGTGCTGCGATTCAATTTTTTTTACTACCGGTTCTGTGGGCGTGGCTTTGTGGGCACGGCAGGAGGATACTGCAAAATCCCTATTTGTTTGTTTGTTTGTTTGTTTATTATATTTATATGCCGCCCTTTCCCCCCGAAGGGGACTCAGGGCGGCTCACAACTCAAACCAGGGAAAGGGGATACAGACAAAAAATTAAAAAAACGACACATAACAATGTATAATTTAAAACACACAACAGTCATACCATTCGAGACGTGGGCAACAGCTCTTTAGCCCCAGGCCTGTTGGAACAGCCAGGTTTTAAGGGCTTTGCGGAAGGCCTGGAGGGTGGTGAGGGTTCGAATCTCCACGGGGAGTTCGTTCCAGAGGGTCGGAGCAGCCACAGAGAAGGCTCTCCTCCAGGTAGTCGCCAGTCGACACTGGCCGGCTGATGGAATTCGGAGGAGGCCTAATCTGTGGGATCTAATCGGTCTAGTGGAGGTAGTTGGCAGCAGGCGGTCTCTCAAGTACCCAGGTCCAATACCATGAAGGGTATTCCCTCCCCACTCTCAAACTTTCCACTACTGATTCTCCAGAATTTGTCAAAACTGGCTGAATACCACCTCTGATTTAACCTCTGTGATATTTTTACAAATTCTTTAAATTGGTTGCTTTATTGTGCAGCATTTTATTTGAGTTGGAGGGATTTTAGAGTTGTTGTTTTTTTTTAAAATTCTCCACACAGTCAGGAACTATGCCTTGTCCGACAAAGTTTAGGAGTAATAAATAAATTTTTGGAAGCCCTATTGAAACACTGCTATTATGTTGCTTATGGACAAGCAACAATAGAAAGTCTAAGAAATATGAGATGGCAAGTATTTTTCGACAAGACATTGCAAGCAGCATGCTTGTGTTGGCATTCTGCTAGGCAGCCACAACCCTTTTCAAGTTATTCTGCTCCTCTTGTTTTTCTGCTTCCCCCTCAACAGATACTCAGGATTTAGTGTCCAGGAACACTATGTTCTCATTGAATATAATGTTTTTTCTTCTCTCTTACAATGATTATTTTTTTCCAGAAAGGTATGAGATTTGTTTTTGTTGTGTTTTGGGGGCAGGTACTTTTGTGCACTTGGGATAACCTGCAAACTTTCCAAAACTCTTTGGAATGACCTAATTCAAACCTTTACTAAAAATGCTCTTGGTTAAAGAGAGGGGGGGAGAGGGAGGGGGGAGAGAGGGCACCAAAAGGAAGGAAAGAGAAATATTGGTGGGCTCATGGCTTCATGAGATTTCTGGAGAGGAGGAGGAGGAAGAGGAAGATGACTGTTGGGATCCTTGGTGCTCCCTGATCTTGCTTGTTTTCTTGCAGATGTTTCATGACACAACTAGGTAACATCATCAGTGCTAGAAGGAGTGTGGTTTGTGGAGGAGGAAGGGGAAGATGACTGTTGGGATCCTTGGTGCTCGCTGATCTTGCTTGTTTTCTTTCAGACGTTTCACTACTCAAACTAGTTATATCATCAATGCTAGTAATGATAACGATGTTACCTAGTTTGGGTAATTAAACATCTGCAAGAAAACAACCAAGCCCAGGGAACACCAACGACCCTTCATTTCAACCCTGAGCTACAAAATTTTCTCTTTTAATGGAACCGGCTTGTATTTTAAACAGTTGGAGCATCCCAAATTCATGTGATTGCCATTTGCGACTCTCCCAGCTGGTTTCTGACTTGTATATCAATGGGGGAAGCCAGCATAATGAACCCAGTGTGATTCATTTAACATCTGCAGTGCTTTGCTTAACAACATGGCCAAAAAAGCAACAGAAATTCTAGCCCGCTTGTGATTGGAAGTCGAAGGTTGCCTGCATGGACGTTTGCTTTCTCCAGCTGCTATTTCCTTCTCTCCTTCCATTTGGCTCAAACAGTGAAATGGGGGGGGGGGGGGAGTTTCTCCTGCTAAGCTGCCCTCTTCATACCATACTATCAGCCAGCTAAGACAGAAGAGATGCCGACTCTAAGCTTTTGCTGAACCTGTGTTGGTTTCTTAGGCTGGTGCCTTGGACAACTTGTCAACAAACATTATGTAACACATTTTCGGGTGGAAAATACATAACTGGGCACTGAAGCATGTACTGAACAAAGCTTAGGGAATTCAAGCTTATTCTTACTTAAAAAAAATATTTCCAATGATTTACATGGTATTGTGCAGAGGTGATATTCAGCCAGTACTGACAGGTTCCGGAGAACCAGTAGCAGAAATTTTGAATAGTTCAGAGAACCGGCAAATACCACCTTTGGCTGGCCCCACCCCCATCTATTCACTGCCTCCCAAGTCCCAGCTGATCGGCAGGGTCTTCTTCTGTTGCCCTGCACAGGAGAACAGAGCTGGAAAGCAGCTTAGTGGGGTGGGGAGGGAAGGGGGATTTTGCAGTATCCTTCCCCTGCCACGCTCCCAAGCCACTTGATTGTGAGAACAATCAACCCATGGAACAGAGGTTGCCTTCAGAAGTTGTGGGAGCTTCATCACTGGAAGCTTTCAAGAAGATGCTGGATGGCCATGTGTCGAAGATGGTATAGTGATGGTGAACCTTTTTCTTATAGAGTACCAAAATTGTCTGCATGCAGGTTATCGCATGTGCCCACACCAATTCAATCCTCCCCGCCCACCTGCACATGAGCACATGACACCCCCCCATGCATGTGCGCACAATCCCTCCTCAGACTCCAGGAGCTTTCCTGAAGCCTGGGGTGGGTGAAAATGGCCTCCCCTTAGTTCCCCGGAGACCCTCCGGAAATGACTCGTTTACAAACTTCGGTTTGGCCCGTTGGGGCTGTTTTTTGCCCTCTATAGCCTCCAGAGGCTTTCCTAAAGCCTGGGGAGAGCAAAAATGGCCTCCCTGGCTCTCTGGAGGGTCGAAAATCAGCTGGCCAGCACAGCTAGGTTTTCTGTAGCTTGTGAATTATGTGAGCTAGAGGTTTGTTTGATTGTTGGATTTCACTTCTGCTTCCTTTGAGACAGAAGCAGGGAATTAGCATGGACTGGATATGAACTGGATGAATGTAGGTTTCAAATGCATTGATGAAGAAGCCCCTGAGCAGATGTTGCTATATGATCCTGCCTCCATGGGGTCTCCAGATGTGTTGAAGTCCCTCTCATAAATCCTACAAGCCCCTCAAAGCAATCTTTTTGCATTGCATTCTTCTTCTTCTAAAGTGACTTCCTCCTGGCTTTAGAGCAGGGGTGTCTAACCTTGGCAACTTTAAGACTTGTGGACTGCAACATTCTGGGAGTTGAAGCTCACAAGTCTTAAAAGTTTTGAAGATTGGACACTCCTGTTCTAGAGGATGGTCATAGGTAAGTCATCCAATCCAGAATTGCTTGGCTTCAGCAAGGTCTTAAAACCACATGGCTTCTTTTTAAATGTATTTTGAGATAAACAACAGGCACTTTCCATTTCCTTGTATATCCCTGATTTTTTTTTTATGATATGGATTTTCAACCTCTCCGTGTGGGACACAGTGGTGGCTCAGTGTCTAAGATGCTGAGATTGTCGATCAGAAAGGTCGGCAGTTCGAATCCCTAGTGCCGCATAATGGAATGAGCTCCCGTTACTTGTCCCAGCTTCTGCTAACCTAGTAGTTCGAAAGTAGAAAAAACAGGAGCCACCTTTGTTGGGAAGGTAACAGCGTTCCGTGCACCTTCGGCGTTGAGTCATGTCGGCCACATGACCACGGAGACATCTTTGGACAGCGCTGGCTCTTCGGCTTTGAAACGGAGATGAGCACCGCCCCCTAGAGTCGGGAACACCTAGCACATATGTGCGAGGGGAACCTTTTCCTTTAACCTCTCCGTGTTTCAACAGCTGTAGGGTTTGCTGCAGCTGGGAGGCTATGATTATGGAAGTTGCTGACAGATTATTATTGCTCTTTTGCTCCTCAAGCAATCCGTTTCTTGCTGATTATCTGATCCATCAAATTGTTCCATCCTTTTCTTTAGACACCCGGAGCTTTGGAATGTTTTTGTTTAAAGATGGGCCTGGAAGAGCCCAGATAAGACTTGGTTTGGCTCTCTGCTCAAGGCTGATGGTTTTCCTCTTTGCAGCTTAGCTGCTATCACAAAGGGAGAAATCCTCTGATGGATTTATTAGACTAGCGGAGGGTTAAGTTCCAATCAGCTGAATTCTCTCAGAAAAAATAAGCACGAGGCTGCCAGCAAGATAGCTATTAAATACAGGGTTTTTCTTTTCCATGAGCACAATAGGAGCCCTCAAAAGGAGAAAGCATTTGACAGGAAAGAGTTGTAATTCTCCTGCAAAAGCCGCTATTCATGAGAGAAGAAGAAAGGAGAGGAGAAAGTTGAAAGAGGAAAATGGAAACTTTATGGAAACAATGGGCGATGTTTTGACTCAGGAATATGAAAGACAAACACAATGAAGTTACAGAATCGTGGATGCAACTAGAGCCAAGATAGCAGTGGAACAATAGCTGAGGTGATGGTGGACCACGTCACTTTTGGGATCAGTCTTTTCAATGACTGTTTTCATTACCGCGTGAGGAGGGTAAAATTTAGGGTTCAAGCAAAGTGTGCTCTGGATTGGTGGAGGTTCTTTGGTGGATGGGTGATAATGGTCAGGAACTCTGGAGGAACATGGAGATGAACTTGAAAGAGGAGTTCTTAGGTAAATATCAACTTGGCTTTGAAAGGGAGGGTTAGAAAGAAACTCAAGACTGCCCTACCTTGATTCTCTTTGGTATAAAACACGGAGAGTAGGCCATGCATTAATAAAGAAGAGTTCCAGGAGTCTTTTTACTGACTTAGGTTATTTCAAAGTATTTTCCAGGAACAGAAGTAATGGTGTTGGCAGTGCCAATGACGATAGGACGCCGTCCTAATTTCCTTGTGAGTGTTCAGGGTGGGGAACAGAATAAAATTGTGGTCTATCAGTTACAGAATTCCAGAATAGCTGTGTTCACACAAAGAACTAGATCACAAACTAGCCAATGTTTTTCTAGGATATTGTAGAAGCTCGGCTCATGTGATTATTTTGTGGCTCAGTGTTTTGCACAAATCCAGGTAACTCAATTGATTGAAAAATCATACCTGAGCAAACCAAATTGCGTGAACAAAGCCAGTACATGTAGTCCTTGCCTTACAGCCATTTGTTTGGTGACCTTTCGAAGCTATAACAGCACTGAAAAAAGTGACTTATGACCTTAAGTGAGACTTAAATAAGTTTTGCCCTATTGTACGACCTTTCTTGCCATAGTTGCTAAGTGAATCACTACAGGTGTTAAGTGAACCTGGCTTCCCCACTAGCTTTGGTTGTCAGAAGGTTACAAAAAAGGATCATATGACCCCGGGACACTGCAACCGTCATAAATATGAGTCAGTTGCCAAGCATCTGAATTTCAATCTTGTAATCATGGGTATGCTGCAATGGTTAGAAATGTGAAAAATGGCCATAAGTCACTTTCTGATGCCATTGTAACTTTGAGCGGTCACTAAACAAACCATTGTAAGTCTGGGACCCCCTGTAATTGAGTGAGCAGGCTATGGCTCTTTCAGCAATAATAACCAACATCACAATCCAGTTATAATTTCTAGGATTCGTTTAGTGATAACAGACCTGAAATATTTGTGGGACTAGGGCATGTGGCTCTTTCCTCCCTCTGCTGCGGCTCTGTCACTGGTTGGCGCCACAATTTTGACAGGAGCTTCTGGTGGGCGAGGCGGGGAGGAGAGAAGCACAGTGCGCCAGGAGAAGACTCTATGGCAAGGGGAGGGTTTTCCAATTGTCTCCACAATTGGTTATAGTTATGATAGGTAGAGGAAAAAGTAGGCCGTGCTAGGAGGAGATTCTATGGTGGGGGAACTGAACTTCCGGTCAGTTCCAGAATTGAACAGGGGGCTTCTGGTTAGGACCTTTGTGGCTCCCGATGTTTTCTTTTCTGTGGGAAATGGGTCCAAATGGCTCTTTGAGTGTTTAATAGCAATAGCAATAGCAATAGCAATAGCAGTTCGACTTATATACCACTTCATAGGGCTTTCAGCCCTCTCTAAGCGGTTTACAGAGTCAGCATATTGCCCCCACAGTCTGGGTCCTCATTTTACCCACCTCGGAAGGATGGAAGGCTGAGTCAACCTTGAGCCGGTGAGATTTGAACCGCCGAACTGCAGTTAGCAGTCAGCTGAAGTGGCCTGCAGTAATGCACTCTAACCACTGCGCCACCTCGGCTCATAGGTGTCGACCCCTAGACTAGGGAAAAGACAATCCAGTTAGTGGGCTTTGGGTGTCTGACTGTAATTTTCCTTTCCTGTTCGCATCAAGTAAATTGTTTAGGACTGGATGCCAGGCATGTGGCCCAAGCTGCACTGCATCTACAACTACATAATTAAGCTAGAAAAGCAAAGAAAAGGAACAGGAACGTCATCCTGTGAAATTACTCACCGAAAGCCTCTCCCCTTAAAGGCAAGGGGGTGGACAGGCTTGTCTTCTTCAAAGGGGGGGCCACGCCCCATCAGAGCAGTCCCTCTGCTTGAAATAATGTTGTCTTTAAAGCCAGAGTAATCAAACAACCATCTTCCTGTTGGGATAGATGGTGACTGAGTGCTCCTTTCATTCAGGGGTGGGATTCCCATTGCATTTGAAACCAGCACTAAATCTTGCCTTTTCCTGCAGCTCCGGTGAGTAAAAAAGCTGAGATGCGACAATCAGCTCCGCCGCGCCTATCAGCTGGCCTTCACACAAAGGACATATAGGATGGAATAGAGCAGTGGTGGGTGGACGGGGCTAACTGATCACAGGAACTACCAATTTGTCTGAACCGGCTGAATCCCAGCCCTGCCTTCCCTGCTATAATTTTAATTTCGAAGTCACTTCGCTGAACTAGATGTGTCTCTTCCTTTCCTCTAACCCATAGCCTGGGCGCATGGCTTTAGTCACATTCAGCTGGAATGGAAAAGGCCTGCTCTGCCTTCATTTTTGTCAAAAAACAGGGGTACAATATTGAGTTTAAGTTTCCATTTCTTTAAAATCTCTGATCAGCACCAGAAGCTGCTCTGGGTCCATAAGACCATTATTTATTCCAGCACTAGCCGATAACCCAGCCTTGCCCATGTATTTATTTATAGGGGGGAAATGTCCAGACCAAACGTAATTTCTAATGTTGGATTTTCCTCCTTACCAGAGGGAGCCCCTTGTGGAGTACTGTGAAGCTGTTACCATGGCAGTACAGTAGAAGCCATTTTAAGGCACCACAGGCTGTATCTTAACAGAACACCCCCCGAGGGGTGTTAGGGGTGTCTTACCCCCACAGTATTTGTTTCCAGGGAGTAAATCATCTGTGTACCAAGTTTGATTGAAATTTCTCAAGGTGTTCCAGAGTTATGCTGGAAAACACACACACACACACATTCACACACACACACACACACACACAGAGTCAGTTCTGATTAGCAGTTGTCCAGGTTCTGTGATAGCCATAGAATCCAGCCTCATTCATCTGATATGAGCCATGGTGGCACAGTGGTTAGAGTGCAGTACTACTGACTGCTGGCTGCCAGCAGTTTGGCAGTTCAAATCTCACCAGGCTCAAGGTTGACTCAGCCTCCAATCCTTCCGAGGTGGGTAAAATGATGACCCAGATTGTTGATGGCAATATGCTGACTCTGTAAACCGCTTAGAGAGGGCTGTAAAAGCACTGTGAAGCGGTATATAAGTCTGAGTGCTGTTGCTGTCTAGCATGGTTTTCCTTGTTATGCAATATTTCTTCCAATACCTGAACTTCATATGAACATCCTACAAGTTCAGCCTGATCTTTAATTGACTGATCTGGTCCAGCCTCATACATTGGGCAACTAGATGTTTTAAGGAAGTCCATGTGACGACGTGACTTTGACGCCCCTGCTCTACTGGTTTTAAGCTCCAGGATGTCTCCCTCTTCCTTAAAAAAAAAAAGAAAATGAAATCTTCCCCTGCTCCTATGTTTGAAATAAATTCAGTCTAAATTAATGGAATAACAGAGTTTGGAGGGACTTTGGGGGTCCAGCTGCTTACTCAAGCAGGAGACCCTGTGCCATTTCAGACAAGTGGCTGTCCAGTCTCTTCTTGTAAACCTCCAGTGATGGAGCACCCAGAATTTCAGGAATGAAGCCATTCCACGGATTAATTGTTCTCACTGTCTCACCTTATTTTTGGGTTGGTTCTCTACTTGAGTAATTTCCACCTGTTGCTTCTTGTTCTGCCTTTAGTAGAATTCCACTCTCGTATCAGTAACGGCAGTGGTTTCAATAGGACAGGAGTCTTCACACTTGGCCACTTTAAGACTTATGGACTTCAAGTCCCAGAATTCCCTAGCCAGCATTGACATGATCTAGCAGGATTTTCCTTATTATGCAATATTTGTCCCAACACTTGAACTTCATATGAACATCCTACAAGTTCAGACTGATCTTTGATTGACTGATCATGTCCAGCATCAAACATTGGGCAACTAGATGATTAAGGAAGTCCATCAAGGCTAAGAGTTCTTCTCAGAATAGACTAGAACTAGGATGGCAAACCTATGGCACACATGCCACAAGTGGCACGCGGAGCTATTTGTCAGGGTTCTACGAGCAAACCAGAAGGCTCTGGAGGACTAAAAATGGCCCTACGGACAAACCGGAAGTGACTTCTGGCTTGCTCGTACAGTCGTTTTTTTCAGGGAAGCCTCCGAAAGGCCCCTGAAGGCTCCAGAGGGCTAAAACCGGCAGTACGAGCAAACCGGAAGTCAGTTCCTGAACTTCCGGTTTTCCTGTAGGGCTGTTTTCTGTGCTCCTGTGGATTCAGGGAAGCTCCTGAAGCCTCCAGAGGGCCTATGGGGGGGCAAGGAGGCTGTTTTTGCCCTCCTCAGGCCCCTATAAAGCCTCTGGAGCCTGGGGGGGGGCAAAAAAGCATGTAAAATGGGGAGGGGGTTGTGCTGGTCATGCGTGCATGTGCGCGGTGGTCGCAAGCCAAAAAAGGTTTGCCATCACTGGACGAGAATGAGCTGAAAGGGACCTTGAAGATTTTCTAGCCCAGCCCCCTGCTCAAGCAGGAGAACTATTTCAGATAAGTGACTAGAACCCTGATGGTGAATCTGTGGCATGCTAAGCACTCTCTATGGGCAGGCACACCATCACCAACTGGTCTTCTGATTTCCAGCTGGTCTTTGTGGGTGCTGGAGTGCTGGAAAATGGCCTGAAAATGCCCCCCAAAACAGGCATGCGTGAGCTGGCCAGCTGGTCTTTGGGTTTCCAGTGTTCCAGTGCCCACGAAGATCAGCTGGCCGATGCACATGTACATACTGGAAACCCAAAGACCAGCTGGCTGGTGCACATATGCACACTGGCCAGCTGGCCTTTGGGTTTTCTGATGCAAATATGCACACGCATGTACGCACTAAGAGCCGAGGTGGCGCAGTGGTTAAATGCAGCACTGCAGGCTACTTCAGCTGACTGCAGTTCTGCAGTTTGGCTGTTCAAATCTCACCGGCTCAGGGTTGACTCAGCCTTCCATCCTTCCGAGGTGGGTAAAATGAGGACCCGGATTGTTGTTGGGGGCAATATGTTGACTCTGTAAACCGCTTAGAGAGGGCTGAAAGCCCTATGAAGCGGTATATAAGTCTAACTGCTATTGCTATTGCTACTTTCCGGTTTGGGCACTCGGTGCCGAAAAGGTTCTCAATCACTGATCTAGACTCTTCTTAAAAACATCCAGTGATGGAGCGCCCATGATTTCTGAAGGCAAGCTGTTCCACTGGTTAATTGTCCTCACTTTTCGGAAGTGTCTCCTTAATTCCAGATTGCTTCTCTCTTTGATTAATAATGGTTGCAAACTAATCAAATAGAGGAGCAACCTGGAATTAAGGAGAAACTTCCTAACAGTCAGGACAATTAACCAGTGGAACAACCTCTTTAGCAGGGATTGTAATTGGGGTAAACTATGCATGAGTGTAAAGATTCTAATTATTATGACAGATCAGAATTGTCCTCTTAAGGCTTGCAAGACTCTGTTAATGTAGCTTTACAATAAATATAATTAGCTTATCTGGTTATGTTTCCTGTCTGGTCTACCCCGAAGGCTGAAATCAGTCTTGCAAGTTTGATTTCTATTACATTTTTCCCGCCATCTCCTATACAGGCCAAGGAACTAGGGAGGGTCCCTTTGGATTTCTTGCCCCACCCACTATCCTGCTGCAGGCTATGCTGTCTCTTATCTGTCAGTTCCCTAGGGAGCATCTCTTCACCCCATCTCCCAAGATCTTTCCCACATATAATTACAGCACAAAGAGGAAGAGTAGGAAAACAGTGGTTTCCACCCATCGCACTGGCTCATTGGGAAGATGTGCCGGGCAAGAACAAACAAGGTGTCAAACTGGGTCAGCGGAGGGTGTTCATACAAAGGCCCTCCCACCAGTGGTGGGATTCACTTACCTTCCCTACCGGTTCACAAATGTGAGCACATGCACGGAAGGTTGTGCATTATGTCGGGGAGGCTGGGCGGAGCCTCCTGCCGCCGCTGCTACCACTTCACCCGAACCGGAAAGAACCGCCTGAATACCACCTCTGCCTCCCACCAAAATTAACATGAAAGGCTCGTGGGAAGGGATGGGGAAGCAAGGAATTTACCAGTCGGCGATCACAGTCTGGAACCAACACCTGGTCCAACATTGTTGCCAAAGCTGAAGAATGGGTTGAAATCCAGACAGGGATTTTTTTGAGACGTTTCCTTCCAGTCAATTTCAACACAGGAGACTGGCTGTTTAAGGTGCTTTGTGAAAGAGCCCTTAATGCATAGATCCTCAAACTATGGCCCGCGGGCCGGATACGGCCCACCAATGCAAAGTATCTGCCCCGGAGAGTGGTGGGATTCAGCCTCATCTCCTTTGTCTCGCCCCTCACTGTGGGCCTTATCTTCCAGCCAGCATCCAATCCAGCTGAGCTTCTGGTGAGTTATTTCACCAGTTGTGCTGTACTTCTCATCCCTCCGCTGCTGCCGAAGATAAGGCCGAAGGGTGCGTGGGAGGGGAGATCTCGCCAGTGTAGACACCTGATCCAGGGCCGGAGGGAGGGGCTGCTGCTGGCTTGTCAAGTAGTGCTTTAAAAGTCTTTAAAAACGCTTTAAAAACAGCCTTTCAGGATGTTTTTCACAGCCATAGGATCCAGGGCCGGTGGGTGAGTAGGGGAGGGGCAAGTACAGCAAGGGCAAAGGCAAAATGGACTGCTAAATTGGCCATGCCCACCCAGTCACATGACCAGCTAGCCACGCCCACCCACCCAGTCTGCCCCCAACAGTCTGACGGACCGTGAATTGGCCCCGTTTAAAAAGTTTGAGGACCTCTGCCTTAATCAGTGTGCTGAATGACATCTTCACAAGTAACACGCCGGGGTGGGATCCTACGGGTTTAACAACCAGTTCATTGAGCGGGTGCAAGGTTGGAGACCCCTGCTTTAAAACACTGCTTCATTCTACTAAGGGCTCCTGAGCTCTTTGTTTCTAGAGAGCAAATAGGAGGTTTCTGTTGTTTACCTCGCTTTGGTAGCTTTTCACCTTTTAAGCCTGGCCTCCGGACTAATGAGATTACTTTGTTTATCATCTGTAGAGTATTCTGCGAGGAGGATTAACAGCTGTTGGCATGAAGGGTGCCTGGCCAGCCCAACAGGATTCCTGCGCCATTAGCAGCACTGCAACAGGCAGAAATTAGTTAGCGAAGCCAGCTAATCCGGCCATGAAAATTCAGTGGGTGAGAAATGCTGCCGTTAAAGGACTGTTAGGTTCCAAACTCCTCAGTTTGGTAGAACATAAAGATAAGGTTTCCCCGCACACGTATGTGTTAATTGTTCCTGACTCTAGGGGGTGGTGCTCATCTCTGTTTCAAAGCTGAAGAGCCAGCACTGCCCGAAGACGTCTCCGTGGTCATGTGGCTGGCATGATTAGACTCCAATGGTGCACGGAATGCTGTTACCTTCCCACCAAAGGTGGTTCCTATTTTTCTACTTGCATTTTTACGTGCTTTCGAACTGCTGGATTGGCAGAAGCTGGGACAAGTAACGGGAGCTCACTCCATTACAAGGCACTAAAGATTCGAACCTTTGAACTGCTGATCTTTGTGATCAATAAGCTCAGCACTGAGTGTCCCTTTTCCCAGAACATAGAAGTGGCTTTATAAAATTATTATTATTTGCAAAACCTGGAGGGGTATGGCTTGATTAGTCACATTATATAGCTCAACATACAGGCAGTCCCTCAACTTACAACAGTTCATTTGAAGTTATAATGGCACCAGGCATGGGTTCCAGCTGCTGCTTGTGCCAGTTCACTCAGGGATGTGCTATCTGCACTATGCAGCATGTGCAGTACTAAAAAAAACAAAAAAAACAAAAACCAGATGGTGGCACCGATGGCACGGCCAAGAGAACCGGTTCATGGGCGTGGCAGGCCGAATTACTACCTACTCGTCTGAACCAGTAGGAACACACCTCTGAATGGCGCTGAAAAAGTGACTTATGACAGTTTTTCACACTTATGACCGTTGAAGCATGCTCACATAATCAAAATTCAGGCATTTGGCAACTGGCTCATGTTTATGATGTTTGTGATATCCCAGGATCATGTGATCTCCCTTTGCGACTTTCTGACCAGCAAAGTGAATGGGAGAAGGCAGAATCACTTAACAACCATGTTACTAACTTAACAACTGCAGTGTTTCACTTAACAACTGTGGCCAGAAAAGCTGTAAAATGGGTCAAAACTCACTTAACAAGTGTCTTGCTTAGCAACAGAAATGTTGGGCTTGATTTTTGTCGTAAGTCAAGGACTGCATGGGTTGCATCTGAAAGATATTTTTGCCCATGGCTGCTTTGTGAACTTATCTGAATCCCAAGAGACAATATATATGCATGGAAAAAAACAACAATCTTCCACCATTCACAAATGCTGTGTTACATCCCCCTTAACTGGCTCTGCTGTACCCACCCATTTGGCAGGAATACCTCCTAAAATTTGCTGATTTGTCATGTTGCAATACAGAAATTTGGTTCGGTTCTGACCTAGGCTTCCCAAAAGCACGAAGCCGACTCCTCGTCCCGATAAAACCCCTTTTATTTAGGTTAAAGGGAATGCCTCTCCAGCAAAGTCCCAGGCAACAGTCTTTCAAAAGATTTCACCACTATAGGCCTTTATCAGGCTTGGAGAGCTGCCAGGCCGATATCTTCCAAACACCACGCTGTAGCAGCAATTACTTGACAAGCAGTCAGGAACAGATCTTCACCCTAATGGATTGAACTCATTGTCTCCTGCAAACTCCCCTCCCCTTTCACTCCTCTTTATTCCCTCTGGGAGGGGCCATTCACCGTCCACCTGTGCCTTTACTCCCGAGTCGACCCTTGTTCCTTAGCTGCTCCCTTCTCCTGGCAGCTCCTGGGAACAGGGTCCAGCTGTTCATCTGCCTCACTGATGTCTGACTCTGAAGGCAGCTGATAACTGCCAGATGGCCCTGGCCCCCTCTCTGCCTCTGACACAGGCCCTCATCAGAGCCTTCCCCAGACTCCAGGACTGGCCCCTGTTCCTCCCCAACTTCCTCACTGTCCGAATCTGCTGCCAGCTCCATTGGCCACTGGCAGGCCATAACAGGTTTATAGCAAACTGCTTATCAAAACGTTATCCAAGAATAGAACTCAAACTTACCCTTAAGGACAAAACTTGGATAGGATCCTATGATGAGTAGTCCTTGATTTATAACCATTCATTTAATGGCTGCTCAAAGTTACGGCAGCACTGAGAAAAAGTGGCTTACATCCAGTCCTCGCACTTAGGACATTGCAGAATCCCCATGGTCATGGGATCGAAATTCGGGTGCTTTGCAACCAAGCATGATTGGCAGGATCCCAAGGTCACGTGATCACCATTTTGTGACCTTCCTAACTGGCCTTTGACAAGGGAAGTTCCACAGTAAGATTCAAATTCTACATCTCTTCATCTTCTTGCTGATATTAGATATGTGTTAATTCGTGTTTGGATAATCGTCCGTGTCTGATTTTGGTCTTTTTGCTTCTGTGGCCTTAACTGTTGATTTGGGAGACTTTGCTTTTCCAGTCCTGTTACTCCTTTAAGATTGGCCAGACTTGGAAACCAAAGTTGTGGATACTAAAATTAATTTTATTTTGTTGGAAGAAATGTCCATCTGGGTTCAAGCCCAAGTGGGAAGAAAGACACTGGAAACCATGGAGACTGCTTGGAAAGATGGTTTTAACGATGGACAGGACCACATAGCTTGAGGGCTTTGAACTTGAGCTTTTATTCTGATTGGTTGTCAGACTCCCATGGGGCCATCTGTAGGCTGTCCTGACTCATAGGCTTGGTTGACACTTGCTGGGTGATGATATAATGAAAGTGCTTTGGGTTTCCTATTATGGCTCTGCCTGAAGGAGGTAGATCTTTGTTATGTAGAATAGTCTGACCCAGGCCTTAATGGCCCACTGAGAAATGTGGGGGGGGGGCAGTGGTGGGATTCAACATTTTTTACTACCAGTTCTGTGGGTGTGGCTTGGTGGGTATGGCAAGGGAAAGATACTGTAAAATCTTCATTCCCTCCCCACTCCAGGGGAAAGTTACTGCAAAATCCCCATTTCCTCCCAATCAGCTGAGAATCGGGAAGCAGAGAATAGATAGGGGGGTGGCCAGCCAGAGGTAGTATTTACCAGTTCTCCAAACTACTCAAAATTTCCACTACTGGTTTTCCAGAACTGATCAGAAACTGCTGAATACCAGCTCTGGTTGAGGTGGGGGGTGAGTTTCTGCCTCCCTTTTAGGGGAAATATTCTGCCCTTTTAATATTTCCTAAAATATTTCATTCTTCTAGGAGAGGGGTGGGTGCTAACTTCCTAGATAGTAAGGAAAAGAATTTTGCAAGTTTGAAAGCGCCTCCCCTCTACCTTCCTTTATCTACAGGAGAACTGGAGAGGGTTAAGTCTGCAACGCTTTCCCAAATTACATTTCTGCTCTTGGGATTAGATTTCCCTTATCTGACCATGGCCTTGCTTGTAGCTCTTCCCCCTGTTGCTCAAGATCAGGGGTCGGCCATCCTGCAGCTCTGGAGTTGCATGTGGCTCTTTCATCCCTCTGCTGTGGCTCCCTGTCGCTCAGAATATGTGTCACAACCACCAATGTGCGACACTCGTCAGCATGCGATTTATTGAGCTTTTCAAACCCCAGTAGGCCAACCATGGATAAATTCAATAAAAGAAAAGTTGCAAAAGAAAACAGAACGTTTAATTTAACTACATATGCTGGTTTGTGGCCACTCAGGAAATAAGTCAAGGAAGGGTTTTGTGGCTCCCGGTGTTTTCTTTTCTGTGGGAAACGGGTCCAAATGGCTCTTTGAGTGTTTAAGGTTGCCGACCCCTGCTCAAGATTATTCTTACAGGAATCTCTTACAAGAGTCACACATCTCTTTTAATAATTCTTAAAAGATTATTCTCCTGGGAATTCTCTGCCTCTATTCCATCTCCGCCATTTTTAAAAAAAATAGCAATAGCAATAGCAGTTAGATTTATATACCGCTTCATAGGGCTTTCAGCCCTCTCTAAGCGGTTTACAGAGTCAGCATATTGCCCCCAACAACAATCCGGGTCCTCATTTTACCCACCTCGGAAAGATGGAAGGCTGAGTCAACCCTGAGCCGGTGAGATTTGAACAGCCGAACTGCAGAACTGCAGTCAGCTGAAGTAGCCTGCAGTGCTGCATTTAACCACTGCGCCACCTCGGCTAAAGAAGAACAACCAACCGAACAAATCCCAAGTATGTCTGTGGGAAAGAGTTGCAAATGACATTATTTAAGAAGCAATACTGTCTGCATTTTCCTGCTTGCTTGGCAGTTGTGGCAGTCAATGTGTGACAGCATCAACTCTCCAAAGGTTAAAAGCTAGCTCTTTTTTGCTCCTTTTCCCCACCCCGAAAACAGCCTTACTAAGACTCCATTTCATTTGGCAAGGCTGGAAATGTGGGTGGACACGCAAACACAGCTCCATCCATACATGTTGCTAATCAAGTTCCACCCTTGGCAAGTGATTAAAATAAATCATAAAGCAATCCATTTGTAAGCACATAGAAGACAATTGGATAATTACAAGCAGCCAACAGAGATTACTTCAGGCAAATCACGCTCAACTCGATTTCCTTCTTTGAGAAGGCAGCTGGTTTGGTTGGTAATTAAACTGCAGGAGTTGCCTCTCTCTCTTTTTTGTTATAAAATCGTCAAAAGGCAGGGATTAAAAATAGAATATAAGCAATCAGGCTGTGTGGAATTACAGGTGTTTAGAACCATAAGGCCCTGTACAAGAAGCAAGGTAACAACAAAACTTTGAGAGGCTACGTAAAAACACAGATTCTACCAAAGACCTGGAAGTAGACTTCATCTTGAGAGCAAAAAATTAGAGGTCAAACTGTAAGTGTGCAGAGAGGAAATAATTCCAGAATTTAAATGCCTCTATGAAGAATAAACGTTAAAGATTTCCACTGTCTAGTTGTCTCTGATTCTAGGGCACCGGGCACTTCTCAGTTTCTTAGCCAAGGGAGCCAGCATTGTCCAAAGATATTTCTGTGATCATGTGGCCAACATCAGAGGTGGTATTCAGCAGGTTCTGACCAGTTCTGGAGAACTGGTAGTGGAAATTTTGAGTAGTTCGGAGAACCGATAAATACCACCTCTGCCTGGCCTCACCTCCATCTATTCTCTGTCTCCCAAGTCCCAACTGATCAGAAGGGAATGGGCATTTTACAGTTTCCTTCCCCTGGAGTGGGGAGGGAATGGAGATTTTGCAGAACCTTCCCCTGGACTGGGGAGGGAATGGAGATTTTGCAGTATCCTTCCCCTGCCACAACCATCAAGCCATGCTGACTAAACCACGCCCACTCACCAAGCCACACCCACAGAACCAGTAGTAAAAAAATTGAATCCCACCACTGGCCAACCTGACTATATGCCGAAGCATGGAACGCTAATATCTTCCCACTGAAGTGGTACCTATTTATCTACTTGCATTTGCATGCTTTAAAACTCCTAGGTGGGCAGGAGCTGGGTCAAGTAGTGGGAGCTCACCCTGTTGCACGGAGCTCGGGACTCAAACATAGGTCATCAGCTCTCCAACTGACCAGGTTTGTGTCTTTAATCACTGAACCATTGCACCCCTGTATGAAGAATACCCCTCCTTTAAATTGCTACTTTCTCAAACCCATTCTTGCCTGGGGAAAAGAGATAGGGGCTAGAACAGTTAGCTTTAAAATTAGACAGTGGGAAATGATACAGAGGGGAGAAAAAGTTAGATTGCATAGTCAGAATATAGACCTAGAAGTAGATGGAGTAAAAGATTTAAGAGAAGAATATGGGAGGCAAAAAAAAAAAAGATTAAAAGTTCTGATACGGGCAAGAGATGTTGGATAAAGTGGGGGGTGGGGAGAGAGAGTAAAAGATCTTCCATGAATATATCTCAATAAAACATGTGTATTAATATAGAATTATATAGGCTGGATAAATTATTTCGTATGTAGTGTGATAGACATTAGGATAATGGTATCAAACCCATCCTTGCCAAAAAGACCTCCTTACCAAGTTCTTGCCAAAAACAATAAAGATTAACATATAATAGCTTGTCTTGCACAAATGGTTACTAAATATTTAATCTGACTAACAGGTATAAATCATTGCAACAACCAAGTATGCAATGAGGTGAAGAGCAGAATGAACAACAGCAACAACAAAAAAGACTTCTATGCATGAAATAATCATTTGGCTAGTCCTTTTTTCATTTTGTTTTTGACTGAAAACACTGTTTAAGTCAACCCAAACTTAGATATTTCACCCTCAAGCCTTCAAATATCAAAACAAACATATTGATGTAGGCATGGCACTCTGGCAGCCTATGTGCGCCCTATAGTATGTTCTTGGCAGGCATTAATCATATGACTAAATCATTAATAATGCAATAAATACATTTTGCTCTGATGGCAACTTCCAAGTTGGCTTGAACAGTTCTGGTATTCACAATAACATCAAATGATCCCTGTCCAACCTCAGCTAGAGCAGTTTTCTAAGCCAAGTTGAAGACCATTCTTGGCTTCAGAGGCCCCATGTATCTGTGATGGATCTAGAAACATTTCCTTCTCCCACCATCTATCTATCCAACTACTTCTAGAAACTTTTGAGAACTAATAACCTTCCTGCTTGTTTAGAATAGCATAGCGTAGGGTAGGGTAGGGTAGGGTAGGGTAGGATAGGATAGAATAGAATAGAATAGAATTCTTTATTGGCCAAGTGTGATAGGACACACAAGGAATTTGCCTTTGATGCTCTCAGTGTACATAAGGAGAATAAAATACATTCATCAAGAATAAAAAGATACAACACTTAGTGACAGTCAAGGTTACTAATAAGCTATCAAATCATACTAGTAAACAATAAAAACAATATAAATTGAAAGATACAAGCAACATGATTATAGTCATAAATGGGGAGAGATAGATACCAGGAAGGAAGAGAAGAACAATAGTAATATATTCTTAGTAAATTATTGACAGTGTTGTAGGAATTAGTTGTTAAGCAGAGTGATGGCATTCAAGAAAAAACTGTCCTTGTGTCTAGTTGTTCTGGTGTGGAGTACGCAATAGCTTCATTTTGAGGGTAGAAGTTGAAACAATTGATGTCCAGGATGCGAGGGGTCAGTAGATATCTTTACAGCCCTCTTTTTGACTCGTGCAGTGTACAGGTCCTCAATGGAAGGCAGGTTGGTAGCCATTGTTTTTTCTGCAGTTCTAATTATCATCTGAAGTCCGTGTCTGTCTTGTTGGGTTGCAGAGCCAAACCAGACAGTTATGGAGGTGCAGATGACAGACTCAATCATTCCTCTGTAGAACAGAATCAATAGCTCTTTGGGCAGTTTGAGTTTTCTGAGTTGGCGCAGAAAGAACATTCTTTGTTGTGCTTTTTTTGATGTCATTTTTGATGTTAGGTGTCCATTTTAAGTCTTGAGATATGATAGAACCTAGAAACTTGAAGGTCTCTGCTGTTGATATTGTATTGTCTAGTATTGTAAGAGGGTTCTTCTAAAATCCACCACCATTTCTACAGTTTTGAGGATATTTAGTATCCTAGCAACAGCCTGGAGTAGCAACCACCACAGGGGTTCCTATCAATAGTGTTTTCATTTTATATTTTGTCCATATTATCTTGAGATTCAGAGCTAGGGTCTGACGGAGTAGCTCCTTTGAATACAGATAGTAGAGACACATGGAGTGAAAAGATGATTGGCTGAAGGTGAATTCTGGGGGGCCACAGGTCTTAGAGTTGCCAAGGTTGGACACCCCTGCTGTAGCACATAAAGAAGAGGAGGAACTTTGACAAATCATTGTTACCATCCTGATTTAACAGATTAACAGAGTTGGAAGGGATCTTGTGGGTCATCTAGTCCAATATCCCACTCAA
This sequence comes from Thamnophis sirtalis, assembly GCF_051295495.1. Classification (NCBI taxonomy): domain Eukaryota; kingdom Metazoa; phylum Chordata; class Lepidosauria; order Squamata; family Natricidae; genus Thamnophis; species Thamnophis sirtalis. The sequence continues at coordinate 76,899,892 of NW_028261382.1, forward strand.
GCAGGAGACCCTACACCATTTCTGAAAGATGACAATCCAGTCTCTTCTTGAAAGCTTGCAAGTGATGAAACTCCTACAACTTCTGAAGAGAACTTCTGTTCCATTGTTTGATTGTTATGTCAGAAAATTTCTCCTTATTTCTAGGTTGAATTTCTCCTTGATCAGTTTCCATTCATTATTCCTTGTCTGGTCTTCAGGTGCTTTGGAAAATAGCTTGACCCCTTCTTCTCTGTGGCAGCCCCTCGAATATTGGAAGACTGCTATCATGTCTCTCCTGATCCTTCTCTTCACTAGACTAGCTATGCCCAGTTCCTATAACCATTCTTCATATGTTTTAATCTCCAGTCCTCTCATCATCTAGGTTGCTCTTCTCTGCACATTTTCTAGAGTCTCAACATCTTTATAGAGTGGAATTAGTACCTCACTTTCTTCACCCTTAGATGCCTGTCATCTAAGTTTAGCAAATTCAAACTATCGACAGTTACTGTATGTTTTAGTATGGTTAGTTACTGCCAACCAGTTTTTCAGTGTTAATTATCTTCTTGCCATCAGTATCTTTTTGCCATCAGTATTGTAAGTCAAATTATTATAAGATGATGTCTTATATCATGCAAAGCTTTGGTGGGTATTAGATCTTCATGTTGGATCTGGACACATAGAAGGTACAAACACATCACTTTCACTCACTTCCATATATCTTTGCGGCAGGCATTACCATCTTCCAAATTAACGCCTTGCTTCTATTGTTTCACTCCCGTGCAATATGCATCAGTGAGATTTATTCCACCCAATCGTATAAATGTTATCTGCATGCCGACTGCAGTTTTGATAGGTACAACATTGTGGTTAGTTGTGAAGTCGTGTCCGACCCATTTGAACCCATGGACAATGTTCCTCCAGGCCTTCCTGTCCTCTACCATCCCCCGATGTCCATTTAAGCTCACACCGACTGCTTCAGTGACTCCATCCAGCCACCTCATTCTCTGTCATCCCCTTCTTCTTTTGCCCTCCATCGTTCCCAGCATTAGGCTCTTCTTCAGTGTATCCTTTCTTCTCATTAGGTGTTCAAAGTATTTGAGTTTCCTCTTCAGGATCTGGCCTTCTAAAGAGCAGTCAGGGTTGATCTCCTCTACGACTGACCGGTTTGATCGCCTTACATTCCAAGGGACTCACAGGAGTCTTCTCCAGCACCAGAGTTCAAAGACCTTAATTCTTTGGTGCTCAGCCTTTCATATGGTCCAACTTCCACAGCCATCCATTGCAACTGGGAAAACCATAGCCTTGACTAGACACACTTTTGTTGGCAGGGTAATGTCTCTGCTTTTTAGTCTGCTGTCTAGATTTAACCAAAGTTGTGGCCTCTGGCAAAATGATATTATTGTTGGTGTTTTTGCACAACGATAGCCGTCAAATTGCTATCTACGTGATAGAAATAGAGTTCCCATGTTTCATTCCTAAGAATGTTACACAAACCGGCTAATTCAGCCTTCACAGAAAACTAGATAGGATTCTGTAGCTTACTTCGCATGTTTTACATCCTTTGCTGCAAACCATCGCTTGATTATTTTGCCTAGACTTCCAACTGAAAATATTCCTCTTCCTGTAAAGCCTCTGTTTGCTGTCCATTGTTCTCAAAACATCTGCTCTGTTTGTGTGTGTGTGTGGGGGGGGCACCTGTTCTTCAGGTGGCTCTCAGAATGCATTGATTCAGCCCAGGAACAAACAAATAGCAGTTATGGACTGATATCATTGCAAAGCTGCCTTGGTGGATTACATTTGAATGTCTTCAGAAGCATTCTCCCAGAGAAACATAAGAAAGAGGATACTTATTTTATTATATATGTAACTAGAGAATTGCACTTGCTCAAAATTGGAAATTAAATAAGTTACCAACAGATGAAGAGGTAATAAAATGACCGTTGTCTTACCTGAACGGTCCTTCTATGGGTGCTGCGAAGGGAATCCAATCATGGGTTAACTTAGCCTTCTAGCCTTGAGACTGAGTATGCAAATATCAAAGTTACGCCTCCTCTGACTGGACTTCCGTTTCCTCCCCAGTTCTTATTACGAAGTCCACCGAAGAAGCATTATGTCAATCCTCAAACAAGCCGCAAGTCATCCGGCACTACGGAGTCAAGTCCAGTCAGTAACAAGTCAGAGAGTCACAGTCAAATGGAGCCCTGACCAGCCGAAGCTGCGGGCGGGTTTGGATTCCCTTCGCAGCACCCATAGAAGGACCGTTCAGGTAAGACAACGGTCATTCTCCTGTGTGCTGCTCCGGGAATCCAATCATGGGATATATCAAAGCAATGAACTCCCAGGGCGGGAGCTAGGCTGGTCAGGCTCCTCCGCAGACGGAAGGACCCTTTGCAACACTCTCCGCCCAAAGGACGCCTCGGCCGAGGCGAAGACATCAATCTTGTAGTGGCGAATAAAAGGCGAGGGGGATGCCCAAGTGGCCGCCCTGCAAATCTCTTCCACAGACGCTTGCGTCGCCCAGGCCGCTGTGGTGGCCGCACTCCTGGTGGAATGAGGAGTGATTCGCCTTGGAACCGGTCTGGAGTGGGTGTCATACGCCAACGCAATGCAAGCTTTCAACCATCGGCCGATGGTGTGGGAGGACACCTTCTGTCCCATTGAAGATGGCTGGAAGGAGACGAACAGGGCCTCCGATCTTCGGAACGACGCCGTGCGCTTCACATAGCGACGAAGAGCCCTGCGCACATCCAGATGGTGCCACTGACGTTCCCGCGGATGAGACGGGTGAGGACAAAAGTCCGGCAGGACAAGTTCTTGAGTTCTGTGAAACAACGAGTTTATCTTTGGAAGAAAGGTCGGATCCAAACGAAGCACTACCTTGTTCGGGTGGAAGATGCAAAGATCTGCACGAACCGAAAGGGCTGCTAGCTCCGACACCCTCCTGGCCGATGTTATGGCCACCAGGAAAGCCGTCTTGAGTGTCAGCAAGCGGAGGCTGATGGAATGTAGAGGCTCAAAGGGGGCAGCTGTAAGGGCCCTGAGAACCAAGGTCAAATCCCACGTGGGATAACGATGTACCGTCGGCGGTCGTAAGTTGGAAGCACCCTTAAGGAAGGTTCGAACTCGCAAGTGCTGGGATAAGGAGCGGCCTTGGCCACCCCCGACCACCGTTGACAAGGCTGTGACCTGCCGGCGAAGTGTGTTTGGTGCCAACCCCTTGTTGAGGCCGGACTGCAAGAAATCCAGAACCTGGGGCACCGAGGCCTTGATGGGATCGACCCCGGTGCGTCGGCACCAGCGGCAGAAGGCCTGCCAGGTAGCTTCGTAAATACGGGTAGTCGACGGGCGACGGGCCGCTTGAATTGTAGAGATGACTTCGTCTGAATAGTGGAGGGCCGCTAGCATCTCCCGCTCACGTGCCACACGGCTAACTGCAACAGCTGAGGGTCCGGGTGCCGGAGAGCCCCTTGGTGGAGCTGAATCTTGTCGTCCGGGATCCTCCAAGGACGCGAAACGGACAGATGGACGAGGTCTGCGTACCAGGGACGTCTGGGCCACATTGGAGCGACCAGCAGCACTTCCGCCTGTTCTGTCAAGATCTTCTGAATGACCGACGGAAGGATCGGGAGAGGAGGAAAGGCATAGAGAAGGCCGGCCGGCCAACGGCTGCGTAGAGCGTCTACCCCCTCCGCCCCCGGAGCCTGGTATCGGGAGTAAAACCGGGGAAGTTGTGCGTTGTGCGGGTGAGCGAACAGATCCACCTCGGGCAGGCCGAAGCGGCGAGAGAGCTCCTGGAAGAGAATGGGGTGGAGCTGCCACTCCCCCTGATCCACAGTCGCTCTGCTCAGCCAGTCCGCCTGAGTGTTGGCTTCGCCCGAGATGTGCTCCGCCCGAATCGATGAGAGCCTGGGCTCCGCCCAATGGAACAACCTTTCCGCTTCCAGCATCAGAGCTCTGGACTGCGTTCCCCCTTGGCGGTTGATGTGAGCCTTGGAGGCCACATTGTCGGTCAGGATTAACACATGGTGATGAGATACAATGTCCCGAAATTCCAGGAGAGCCAGACGGATGGCCCGCAACTCCAGCCAGTTTATGCTGTTCGCCAGCTCCTGATCCGACCATCGACCTTGGGCCACCTTGTCCAGGGCATGGGCCCCCCATCCGAATAAGCTGGCGTCCGTTGTAACTTGAACTCGGTCCGGCTCCTTGAATGGACATCCCCTGAGGAGCCTGGACGACATCCACCAATGCAGGGACCGCCTGGCCTTGCCCGGGAGCTGCACCTTGATGTGGGAATGACTGGTATGCGCTCTTTGGAAGGGCAGCAGGAACCACTGGAGAGGACGCGCATGGAACCTGGCCCAGGGCACCACGCTGATGCAGGAGATCATCTTCCCTAGCAGTTTGGAAAGCGACAGCAGCGGTACTCGCCGATGGGATAGCGCATGATGCGCTAGGCGGTATATGCTCTGCCTCCTTTCCGGGGACAGGAAAACCTCGCACGACATCGAGTTGATGGTGGTTCCCAGATGAAGGAGGGACGTGGTTGGGCGCAGGTGGCTCTTGGGCAGATTGAGGACAAAGCCATGGTCCCGCAATGCGTCCATCGTGACCTGTAGGTCTCGGAGGGCCTGATCTCGAGAGGACGACAGCACCAACACGTCGTCCAAATAACAATTGATGCGTATTGGAATTGAGCGAAGGGAGGCTGCCAATACTGCCAGAAGCTTGGTGAACGTGCGCGGGGCCGAGGAAAGGCCGAATGGCAAGGCCCGGTATTGATAATGACGGCCGTTGAAGTGAAACCGCAGGAACTTCCGATGTGCCGGATGAATGGGCACATGGAGGTACGCTTCTTTGATGTCTATGGAAGTCATCATGTCGCCTTGGCGGATGGAAGCCAATATGCTCTTCAGAGAGTGCATTTTGAATTTTTGGTATTTGATATACTGATTGAGCTGTTTCAAATCTAGGATTGCCCTCCATCCCCCGGAGTTCTTTGGTACTAGGAACAAGATGGAATAAAACCCTAGGCCTCCCTGCCCTTTGGGAACTTGTTCTATGGCCCTGATGGTGAGAAGATGAGATATCTCGGTGTCCATAAGGCGCCGCTTTGACGGGCACCTGGGCACAGGGCACCTGATGAACCTCCTCGGGGGGATGGATAGAAATTCTAGCGTGAGACCCAAACTCACTACTTGAAGGGCCCAGGCGTCTGACGTGAGCTCCGCCCACCGGTGGGCGAAGGCCAAGAGACGTCCTCCTATGGGCCCTACCTCCTGCGAGTCAGCGGTATCTGCGAAAGGATCGGTTGCCCGCTCCTCGGAATGACCGTCTACTCTGCGCCTGACTCTGCTGGCGCCCCCTGTCTCTGGCCCCGGCTCGGTCCTGGCCACGGTCCTGTGCCTGGGAGAACCCCCTGGTATAGTTGGGGACATAGGGGGCAGAGGTAAACCCCGAGTCCCCAGACCGAAAGGGCTGCCGTCTACCATAAGGCTGTGGCCTTCTGGCCACACGGGCACTTGTGGAGGGAAGCACCCTACGTCTGTCCCGAGTCTCAATGAGAATTGGATCCAGCACTGAACCAAACAAGGCCCCGCCCTTAAAGGGCGTGGATGCTAGACGCCACTTGGATTTGATATCAGCTTGCCAGTGGCGGAGCCAGAGCAAACGGCGAGAAGCCACATTGGAAGCCACGGCTCGGGAAGCAAACTTTGCCGCGCTAAGGGTGGCATCAGCAGAAAACTCTAGGGCCGCTATCAGTTTGGTGACATCCTGATGGAGGCGCAGTTCCTCCGGATCCAGCCTTTCCTGTAGCTGTCTCAGCCAAACTAAAGAAGTCCTATTAAAGAAGGAAGCTGCAGTGGCTGATCGCAAGGCCCACGCTGCTGCCTGATGAGTCTTGCGAAGGACCGATTCGGCCTTGCGGTCCTCGGCCTTCAATCCTTCCGAAATTTCAGAAGGAATTAACGCCGGTGAAGCAAGAGCAGCTATGGGAGCATCCACTGTGGGAAACTGCAGGAGGGCCTCCAACTCTGGGGAAGATGTGAAAAGCTTCCTATCACCAGACCCAGGGGGCTTAACCGCGGTCGGCTCATCCCACTGCTTTTGGATCAAATCAAGAAAAAGCTTGGGAGATGGGATAAAATCCTGCAGAGCCACCTGCTCAGCAAAGAGCCGCTCGGTGGCATCCAGGCCCACAGCAGCACTTTCTGCAGAAATTGCCTCCCCCATGTGGGTGGTAGTCTTGGCCTTATATAGCAGGGATTTGAAAAGAGTGTGCCTGAAAAGCCCAGGGGGCGGAGGCTGGTCCACAGGAAGGCCCTCGTCACCAGAGAGTTCCCTATCCTGGATTTCACCTTCCTCCACTAAAGGAGACTGTGCGCTAAACACAGAGTGTAAAGGGGAAGGAGGATCAGTTTGCAGAATGGAAGAATCCCCTTGTACTGCTTGGGGAGCCAGGCCTGAGTAGGCCAGAGTAGGCCTGGAGACCTGGGATCTACGTGCTAATTCCGCATCCACCCCTCTGGAAATAGCCTCTGAGATCATGCTGTAGAATTCAGCAGAAAGGCCCAAATCCTGGCCCTCCAGAGGCCTGAGGCCTGCAGCTGTGGGGGTGAACGTGGCAGAGGGCCCAGCGCGTGGAGGTGAACGAAGAGAAGCCCCACTAGCCTCCGAAATAATTGGGGGAGAACGAGGCCCGAAAGCCCCTACCTCAGGAATAGGGCCCTGGGGAAGCTGAATATCAGGAGACCAACCCTGCTCAACAACCCTCACCGGAGACACAGGCTGCTGAACCAAAACCGGAGGGGAAAAAATGGGAGCCCCAGATGCCTTGGGGGGAACTTTGGCCTTGTCCTTGCGCTTGTGCGACTTATCCCGAACAGTAGATGAGGCTCGAGGCCTACTAGTAGAGGCCCTGGTCGCGGCCCTGTTGGGCCCAGGGCTGGCCCCTCCCTCGCCAGGGGAGCGGGGCTCAGAAACTGGCCGGACAGTACCTTGCAATTGATCAGCCATGATATGAATTTGAAAGAGCTCAATCAGCGAGACAAAGGAATGCAATTGAAAGCACTTCGCCAAGAACGCCACGTGGAAGCAGAGACCAAGAGAAGCGACCTCCTCCCTGAGTCAGCAAACTCGAGTGAGGGAAAAGGGAGGGGCGGAAGCAGTGCGCAGACTCAAGCGCGCGAACAAAATCTGCCTTCTCATCCCAGGCGTTAGAGCGCATGCGTGAAAAGCGCTTCCAAATAAGGTCACCGGCTTCAAAGGCGCGAAATTCAAAGGAACCGCAGGGGAAATTCCCAAACAGCCGATCCGTGTAATCCTCCGGCAGCCGCTCCAGCGAGGGCACAAAGGAGGGAGGCGGGGAGGGGGGGAGACCCGCTCCGACAAGCCAAAGCCTTGGATCTGACCGCGCCCGCGGGCGGGTGCTATCCGGCAGGGGTGGCAGCGCTGGGAGACTCAGCTTCCTTGCGCGCTGATGATAAGGGAGGGCAGGCGGAGAACGCCCCACTCCAGCTGCAGCGATCCGATATCGCTTTAAGGGAAATAGCGAGGGAGGAATCTGCTGACAGCAATCTGCCGCTTTACCTCCAATCCAGTAAGAAATCCACAGTGAAAAACCAAGTAATTTCATCCTTAACCCTGAAATATTAGCAATTAATCAAGAGAGCGTTGAAAATAAGTCTCGTAGGCTTGACTGAGTAATAAGGACTGGGGAGGAAACGGAAGTCCAGTCAGAGGAGGCGTAACTTTGATATTTGCATACTCAGTCTCAAGGCTAGAAGGCTAAGTTAACCCATGATTGGATTCCCGGAGCAGCACACAGGAGAAAAAACTAGATTGTGCAGAGATGAATAGATTGACACTGAAAATAAAAGATAAAGAGGAATAGGTGTACTTCAAGTCATGGGGACAATTTTATAATTGGCGAGAGAAAGGAAGCTAGAAAAGAAAGTATGGAGAAGATACAGAATCCAGACGATGCAAATGAGAAAGGGAGGGGGGAAGAGGGGGAAAACAGAAAAGAAAATACTAAATATAGAAGTATATATTCAAAAGCAAGATATAAAGGGGGAAAATAACATAGGATAGATTAGCGAAGGTAAGGGAATAAGAAATGATACTAAACTATACTTGGGTTTGTGGACATACCATCCCAAGAAAACATAAACTGAGATTTGAAAGAGTCACCTATAACAACAGAAAAAGAAAGGGAGAGAGGAGGGGAGAATGAGAGGAAGAGGAGGGAAGGAAGAAAGAGGTAAGGAGAGGAGGATGGAAGGGAGAGGAAGAGAAAGAGAGTGTAGGAAGGGGAAGCGTAGAAGTAGGGGAGTGGTAAGGGAAGAAGGAAGGCGAAGGAGAGGAGGAAGGAAGGAAGTGGAGAAGGGAGGGAGGGAGAAAAGAAAGGGAAAATAAGGTGGGGTTATAACAGGCGGAAGGGATTGTAAATAAAGCAACCCAAACTGTATATTATAACCTATTAAATGGAACAACAAATGTGTAAGAATGACAAATGTAAAGAATAATAATAATTATGTGAATGTATGTAATAGAATAAGAAATAAAAAAAAACTTTGAGGGGAAAAAAGAAGAAGCAGTGGTTAAACTCCATGGATGCAGGATTACAGGCAGTTGTCTTTTCATATGTCTCCTACCTCCCCATTACTTAAACTTACAAGAACTGAATGCGCTGAGTTACTGTCTTTTTGAATTTAACTTCTTAACTGAATTGGGATTATCTTTCACATTCAACCCAAGAAAGTCTGCAGGTTCACCAGCCCCTATGAATTTTCCAGAAGAGAAAAACACTAATGTTGGAGAAAGGGTGCCCCATATGGTTATTCACCTCTGCACTATTCCCAAGATGCAGTGCAAATATGCATTGGGAATTATTATTTTTTATACAGTTTCCCATTTTCCTCTAGCCATTAACTCTTCTATGCAATAACTTTCAATGGAAAGCATTTAACCCCAAAAGAAAACAGATTGGGAAGGAGGAAGGAGAGAAGTATAAGAAGGAATAAGTTCCTTTCTTTATTTTAGTGGAGACATGAGTCAAGACCACCGCATGCAGACTTCCCCCCTCCCCATCCTTTTGATTTCAGAGTCTCCCCAAGAATGAGAAAAAGAAAAAAAAATGGTGCCAGGAATACTGTTTTCTTCACATAAATATGTGTGAACTTTCAGCATCCACTTGTCAAAAAGGATGTGTCAACTCTGCACCAAACCTGGCTGAAGCCAACTTCATAGTTGTGCCACACACTATGGGGAGAGGATGAGGGGGGAAAAGCTAGAACGTCTTGTAGACAAAATAAAGAGCTCTTCCATGGGAACCAAGGTTAACCTAACAGGTGACAGTTGGAGGAGCAGCAGAAGTGATCGAGGGAGCCCACCACCTGCTTTGATTGGACAATGTGACCTATCTGACACCTGGGGAGGGAAACCTTTGCTCTTTTAATTACATGGTAACTGCAGGAAATTTTTAGGTTTTCACTAGCTGTACCAATACAATGCATCCAATAAACATGTTCTTTGAGGAACGTTCTTTGCCCTGGGAGTTCTAATTTCTTTGAATACGTTACTCGGAATGCTGACAGGATGGTTTAGGCCTCGCATGTATTAATCCTCCAAAATCAACTTGATCCAGCATTGGTTGTTTTTTTCTGATCGCTTCCCCGCCTTGTCCTGGTTGTGTGATAAACTGCGCCTACCAAGGAGAGGAGATCAGATGGACCACAGTGAGGCAGGCATTTTCCCAGGACAGAAGGTGCACATTCCAGAGAGGGTGTGATAGATAAAAGGCGGAAGAGGTGTGATGGACTACAGTGAACTGGCCATTTTCCATTGCGTGGATAGGACAAGAGGTAGCACAACCTAGAGTTGGATTAGAGACAGAGGAAGAACAACTAAGATAATTAGAGGGCTGGAGGCTAAAGCAGATGATGAACGGTTACAGGAACTGGGCATGGCTAGTCTAGTGAAGAGAAGGACCAGGGGAGACATGATATCAGTGTTCTAATATTTGGGGGGCTGCCACAGAGAGGAGGTGATTTTCCAAAGCACCTGAAGGCTAGACAAGGAATCATGGATGGAAACTGACCAAGGAGAGATTCAACCTGGAAATAAGGAGGAATTTTCTGACAGGGAGAACAATCAACCCATGGAACAGAAGTTGCCTTTGAAAGTTGTGGGAGTTCATCCCTGGAGGCTTTCAAGAAGAGACTGGACTGTCATCTGTCAGAAATGGTGTACGGTCTCCTGCTTGGGTGGGGGTTTACGCTAGATGACGTACAAGGTCCCTCCCAACTCTTTTGCTCTGTTAAATACAATCTCCTGGTTTATAGGCCAGCATCTTCACCCTTATATCTATTATAGAGATTTAAGATAGCCAGTCCCTAAAATCTCTGGAGGTAGATCCATCAGGGATACAGTAGTATAGGTTTAATCTGGCAAGATCCTGTCTGTATGGTATGAACAAAGAAAGAACTGAACTTTGGCTCAATTGTTCTAGGCCAAACTTTGTGACCAAATTTCGTGACGGTTTCCCCCTACACGCAGCTGGAGTGGGCATGGCCTGCACATGATGCATCCAGCCTGCTGGTGGCCAATTTGATACCCCTGTAATCTAAGTCGTTCTTTGGCCTGGGACTGACAGGTTGATGCAAATCTTAACTGGATAACCCTTTCTTCACTGTGTCAACTGCAGGAGCCAAATTGGTTGGATCATGGAGCTGTTGTCCACCCCACACAGCATCGAGATCAACAATATCACCTGTGACTCCTTTCGAATTTCTTGGTCCATGGATGTTGGAGACCTGGATAGGGTTACCCACTACTTCATTGATTTGAACAAGAAGGAAAATAAAAGCTCCAACAAGTTCAAACACCGGGTGAGTCTCTAGAGTGGCATAAATGTTGGTGTGCGGAGTAGGGCAGAAATCATTATAACATCTTGTCTCTCCTTGAGCGTTCTTTTGCTTCATGATTATAATTTTTTTTTAAATTCCTGTTGGATCCTTCTTAGAAGCAATCCCCACCAGTTAGGATCCTTCCAACTTGGTCTCTGTTGGACTGCAACTCTGGTGGACGAAGCTGTCCCCATTTCCCTAAAATTGTCATTGTTGCATTTTCAGCACTACATGCATGCAACCTTCTCCTCCACAGCCCCATACAAAGGATAGCTGCCTTCATAATCTGACCAACATAGCCACAAGTTTATTTATTATTGTGATGTTCTGAAAAGGCTTTAAACTGTACACCCAAACATCTGAATAGCATTTGGATAAAGGGTAAGCAATGTAACCTACCTGTATTTTTCAGATTATAAGATGCACCTAAATTTACAGGAGGAAAACAAAAAAAATAGTTTTTGGCCTTCGCGCGTTTCATTTTTGCCCCCCCCCCCGGCCCCCAGATGCACTCTGCTGTGCTCCGCATGGCCTGTTTTCACCCAAAACACCTATTTTTGGACTGCAGTGTGCTTCTGGGTGCCTAGGTGGGCAAGAATGCAATGTGCAGAGGGCTTGGGAGCCCAAAACCGGGACCATTTTTGGCTAGAATGGGCCTTGAGGATCACTGCAGAGTGCTTCTGGAGGCAGGGGAGGGCGAAAATGTGACGTGTGGAGTGTTTGGGAGGCCAAAAACGCCCATATTCAGTCTATAAGACACACCTAAATTTTCACCCACTTTTAGGGGGAGAAAAGGTGCATAAGATGAACCTATGCTGCGAAAAATATGGTAATTCCTCTTTGGAAGCCCCTATGAGCATGTCTATACTATGTCCTTAAGGTGGTTATTATTAGCGATTCCTCCAGCCCAGGGAACCATGGGAATTGTAGTTTCTAAACCAAGCTAGAGTTTGATGAGATCGAATTCTCTCATTATTCGGGCTGATGGCAATTAGAATTCCACACCTGTATTGCGCAGCTTGCCTGAAAATAAATCTGGTAAAAAAAATCCTTTATAGTCCACAATGTTCTCTGGAAATTTGCCAGCAACTCTTAAAAAGCAGGGGGAGAGAAAAACAAGATCTGTTAAACTTTGATTTATTGGAAACTTGGGCTTGAAATCAGGCTGATTTCCAGAATTGTTCATTCAGTTCGGGAATGATAAGATCCAATCCGTCACCTGAACGACGTTTCCCAGAGTGTAGGGTGCTAGGAATTACAGTTGTACACTGTTTCGGAATTCCTAGATCTCTTACCCCGATTGGTCTCAGGCATAGCAGATCTCTTCCCCTGACTGAAGTTGGCTGATCCCGGAGGCTAACTTTGGTTACAGTACCTGCTGGAAAAGGAAACTTTCTCTGATCCTGAACAAAGATGTAGTCTTCAGATACAGGTAGTCCTTGACTTAATTCCTGTTCTGACCCAGCCTTAGCAAAAACAAGAAACAGGCTCCTTGTCATAAAAACCCCTCTTTATTTACCTCTTGTGAATTAATTGCATTCACCCACCGAAAGTCCAGGCAAAAGTCCTGCAAGGAGTTAACTGCAGCGACCTTATTAGTTCCTTGTGATAATTGCAAAACTGTGAGCTCCCAACAAAAGGCTGCAAATTAAGTTCTGGCAAGCAGTCTTTGTTGCACGAAACACAATGGGCAAAATCTCCAGAAACACGAACTGTTGTCTCCTACGACAACCACTCCCCTTTCCTTCTATTTATTCCACAGACAAGGAGGGGCCGTTCAGCATACATGTTTGCTGTGCTTCCTGAGTCGACTCCTTGTCCTCCGTTGTTCTCCTCTCCTAACTGCTCTGGGACCAGCTGTTCTTCCTCCTCACTCATCTCAGCCTCCAAAGGCAGGTGCCTCTCCGGTGGCTGAGAAATGTTGGATGGCCTTGGCTCTATCTCTGTGTCTGACGCTGAGCAGCCATCAGAGCATTCCCCAGGCTCCAGAACTGCCCCAAGTTCCTCCCCAAGTTCCTCATCATCCAAGTCTGCCATCAGCTCCTCTGGCAGCTGGCGGGCCACAACACCACCTTTCATTTAATAACTCTTTGAACTTATAAAGACACTCATAAAAGTGACCATAATTTGGGCACTTGGCAACCGGGATGTATTGATGATAGTTGAAACATTCTGGGATCAGGTGGCCACCATTTTTGACTTGAGCAAAGTCAAGGGGGGGGGGGAATCCAGCTTTGCTTAACGACTCTGTGTTTCACTTAACAATTGCAGCCATTTATTTTCCAACCATGACAAAACAGTCATAACTTTGGTTGCTTTACTGCCACCTTGTTCAGCGATGGAAATTCTCATCCCAATAATGGTCGTTAAGTCGAGGATGTCCTGTAAAAACAATTTCAAAACATAGCCAAAGGGCCAGTCAAATAGCTGGAAGATGGTAATATTCGGACCCATTAGAAATGTTGCTCACATTTTCTCCCTTCGAAATGGAGCCACTAATTTGGATGCTTCTGAGTATGGCTAGTTGCTATGGAAATGCAGTTTCGCATTTAACTATTTCCCCCCTCCCCTCCTGCAGTTAGATGGTTTCCTCTGGTTTTTCTTTCTGGGCTCCTTCTGTGTATGCTGTTGCCACAGAAACAATGCTGCAGAGGAATATTAAAACCCGTTGTTCTCTCTTAAAAGCAGTGTTCCCTCAAGTGTTCCTTCTCGTGTTTGATCTGCCCGCCCACTTCAGAAAAGTTCATTTTTTAAAAACAAATCATAGTAGAGCACGGGTGTCAAACTCAAGGCTTGTGGGCCAAATTCAGCCCACAGGGTGCTTAAATCTGGCCTGCAGTGCCTGGAAAATGCAAAGGACCGGCCCATGGTGCCTCTGACCACCAAAATGGGGCATGGAGGAAGGGGGGCTGCATGAGTCTTTCCCCATGCCCCATTTTAGGCCTGGATGGCTAAACCAGGGCACGGGCGTCAGGGTTCCGATGGATGCCCTAATGAAATCATGAGCCTCGAGCCAAGCTTCAAAAGAAATCCAGTTATTTATTAGCAGCTTCATGTTGGCACATTCCCAAGTAAAGCCAGCTCTGACCTCATGTAATTTAGGGCCCCAATCATGACCCTATTTCCCCCCCCTCCCCCCAGGATGTGTCACCAATTGCATTCACCAATGGGGCAATTTCTCAGTTGTAGAGATCACTCCCCTCCGGCCGCTTCAAGTAACCCTGGGATACAGCCTTGAGAGGGATAAGTATGGAATGTGCACCTGTCTTTTGCTGCCATGCAGTTTCATTGGTTTCCCATCACTCCTTTCCTAGGGCAACTCGAGAGCAAGACAGGAATGCTTTGCGAGTTGACAATGGCGGGGGGGGGGGCTTTGTGGGGATCTCCCCTGCCCCATTTTGGCATATACACACACATATATATATATATATATATATATATATATATATATGTATGTATGTATGTATGTATGTATGTATGTATGTATGTATGTATGTATGTATGTATGACAGGGGTGGGTTTCTTGCCCCGTTCCAACCAGTTCGGTTGGAACGGGGCCGGCGGTGTCCTCGTGCACGTGTGCGGCGCACACATGCGTACTAGCGTCTGTGCGATGCTCCAGCTGCTCCTGGAGGATCTCGCAGGCGCTGTATGCGTCCTGCGCATTCGTGGAAGCGCAGAACTCGTTAAAACCGGGTAAGGAGCACGGGCGGGTGGGTGGGCCCTTCGCCGTTCCCGGAAGTTACTTACTTCCGGGTTCGCCGACCAACCGGTTTGCAGGGACCGCCGTGAACCGGTTGAAACCAACCCCTGATATATGACTTCTAAGTGGAACCTTTCCCTTTGCTACTCTAGTTAACTGTTCGTAGGAATTTTCTTTTATTTTCTTTCGTATGGATGTGATTTAAACTTTGGCGGTAGAGATTTAGCTCTTCAGCAGAATTTATGGGATTTAGGTTAGATCCTGGGAACTGGCGAGGATGAAATAATGCATCAGTAAGAATTGGGGGATGGGCATTTGGAAGTTAATGATTTGAACAAATCACTGAATACAGCACTCATATGATAGCAATAGCAATAGCAATAGCAGTAGACTTATATACCGCTTCATAGGCCTTTCAGGCCTCTCTAAGCAGTTTACAGAGAGTCAGCATATTGCCCCCAACAATCTGGGTCCTCATTTTACCCACCTCGGAAGGATGGAAGGCTGAGTCAACCCTGAGCCGGTGAGATTTGAACCGCTGACCTGCTGATCTAGCAGTAGCCTGCAGTGCTGCATTTAACCACTGCGCCACCTTGGCTCCTATGTCAAATGTTCATGTTATCTTCTAATAGGGCACAATAAAAGGTGAACTTATCACTCATTTTTTAACCTTATCCAACCTGGTGGTAAGTGGGGCATAGAAAATATAATGCCATAAAAATATTTTATGGGAACATGTTATCTTATTCATGAAAAATAATTGATGGCAATAAATATTGCTCTGCTCGGCAGTCACAAATTTCACTTAGTAATATGGTAATCCTCCAATTCTTTTAATTTCTCCACTGCTTTCAGTCTGTGAGTAAGTCAAACAAAGGTCCCTGCTACCAATTCTCAAACAAAAACAATAATGTTCTACAGGTAGTACTCCACTTACAACAGTTCATTTAGTGACCATTCAAATTACAACGGCATTGAAAAAAGGGACTTATAACCATTTTTCCACACTTAACAACCGTTGCAACATCACGTGATTTATATTCAGATGCTTGACAACTGACTCACATTTATGATGATTTGCAATGTCCCGGGGTCACGTGATCCCCCTTTGCGACCTTCAGAGAAGCAAAGTCAGTGGGGAAGCCAGATTCACTTAATGACTGCGTTACTAATTTAACAACTTGCAGTGATTCACTTAACAAACATGGTGAGAAAAGTCGTAAAATGGGGCAAAACTCACTTAACAAATGTCTCACTTAGCAACATTGATTTTGGGCTCAGTTGTAGTCGTAAATTGAGGTCTACTTGTATTTACATCATGTGAGAGAGGCAGCTTCATCAGTGCAGTGAAGAAGGGACCAGTGTAGAGGATCAAGGAGCAACTCCAAAAAAATGTGAAAACCCTTTTTAAATTAAACTAGCTGATACCCCAACACTGCGCGGGTATTTATTTATCCCAGTCCTCCTTCCATGAATGAATGTCTAATTTCTAATGTTGGATTTTCCCTCTTACCAGAGGGAGCCCCCTTGTGGAGTACTGTGAAGCCATTACCATGGCAACTCCACAGCACTGTACAGTAGAAGCCATTTTAAGGCAGTACGGTAGAAGCCATTTTAAGGCACAACAGGCTGTATCTTAACCGAACAAATACCCTGAGGGGTGTTAGAGGTGTCCTACCCCCACAGTATTTGTTTCCAGAGAGTAAGTCATGTGTGTACCAAGTTTGATTGAAATTGCTCGTAGCGTTCCAGAGTTTTGCTGGAACATACACACACACACACACACACGCACACACACTGTGATAGATAGATAGATAGATAGATAGATAGATAGATAGATAGATAGATAGATAGATAGATAGATAGATAGATAGACAGACAGACAGACAGACAGACAGATAGATATAGATAGATAGAGATAGAGATAGAGAGATAGAGATAGAGATAGAGATAGAGATAGAGATAGAGATAGAGATAGAGATAGAGATAGAGATAGAGATAGAAATAGATATTTGCACCACCGAATACCTATACATATTTTTGGTTAATTTAGGACAGCAATTTCTAATTAATCTAGTTCTCTTAAATGTGTATCTTACTGACAATTATAGTAGCAGTAGATGCCAGATTAGAGACAATGAGTGAAGACACTTAACCAGTCAAAATAATCTACTAAAAGGATGCAAAACTGTTATAGTGTTTTCAGAAGGACTGACCCAAACAGGATGTTTTTCTTTCTGCCTCATCCAAAAAGAGGAAGATTTCAGGACAGTGCTTATTAAGTCCCACATCCATATAACCTTAAAAGCAAACTTTGCTTTTAGAGAAATTTAAGAGATGCTTAGATTGAACTGAAGGTAATGGAACTTGGCTTATGAGTCAGCTTCCTACTAAAAGGAATCTACTTTCAACCAACTAATTTTTAAGCATCCTTTGTATGACTAACCTTTTGCAACAACCCCCAATTGATGGATACTTCAAATGGAAGGTGTTTTTTTTTTAATGGAACAATTTGTCCAGGAGCAAAAAATAATAATGGAAAGGTATGGCATGGCATGTTGGTAAAAGCTGCATAAATATTTACAAAGGTATACATAATATAGGTGTTAGTCACAAAACAGAATGGGAGAACTTACTTTCTCCAGTATCTGGACACTCATTTTGTGGGGAGAGGACATTTCACTGAAATGTAAAAATGAGGTAAAATAAGATAGGAAACCTGGTTGGGTCCCTAAAACTATGTTTATGCATTGGGTATACATCAGGAACTCTAATTCTACAGTATAAAATGTGATTGGACACTGGATCCTTTTTTTGATAGGATTTTTTTAAAGTAGTAACCAAGAGTTCCTAACTAGATTCTTTCTAAACTAGACTCTTCAAAGCCATGATCTGTAGTAATTCAAATGATGATTTGCACTCATGCATGGAAGTCATCCGGACCCATAGAATGCAATGCCAACTGGTTCTAGAGTCCGACTTTTGCATTTAATTGTATCCAGCTGTGGGTTTCACATTTTGTTACCACTGTTTTGCCCTGTGCGTGCCCGCTTTACGGGTGCATGAACCCCTTCTGTCCATGTGCCCGGCCTTCTGCGCATGCGCTTTGCTCATGCTTGCACCTTCTGCACATGCACCCAGCCTCAAAAACATGCCTAAATGAGATAGCATAGAGCTGGGGTGAATGAGTGGGCCTACCCACAATTTCCGCTACTGTTTCAGGCGAACCGGTCCGAACTGGTTGAATACCACCTCTGATTGTATCCATTGCTCTTGGAGCCACCAAGTTCATTGCCATTTAGCTGAACGTTCCTCAAAATGACATCTGAATTAAGAAGAAGAGATTCTTTTTTGGACATTCTCTTCAACCAGTTTCCAAGTGCTCTTTAATCAATTGCAATTGCATGAACATATGCAAGCACCCAAGATTTATAACGGAGGATGAGTTTCTTTTTGTGTAAGGTAACACATTATTCATTCTAATGCACAACCCCTAAGGACAAGGGATGGAATGTGTGAGTGTAGTTTTGCTCAATCTATCAATTCTGTCACCTCTGAAGCTGGCCTGACTGAGGCCATCTTGGAGGCTTCAGTCTTGCCATAATGGTGCTGAGGGATGGGGAGGGGGGGATAGAGATAGCTGGAGTTTTGTAGCCAAAACAAAATAGTTTCCCCCTGAGAACCAAGGTCATTCCCACAGGAAGCTGGAAGGAGAAGACTATGGGTGTATTACTTGGAACCCTGACACCTGCATCTTCAGTTGTCTAGGGGAGGGGGGCACAAGGTAAGTGATAAACCTTTATATCTATAGATTTTATAGTAAATTGTAATCATCACAGAATGCCTATTAAATAAACAGGTATCCTTGGAAAAAGTGATTTTTTTTTGTTTCTATCATGGGATCCAGGTCACTCAACAAAGAGGGGATGCAAACCACAAGAGGTTGAAAATTGCTATTTTAGGTGACACTGTCAAGTTCGGGTGGCAAGTTTTCTCAATCTTCACATCTTTTAAGATGTGTGGCTGGTCAATTCTAGGAGTTGAAATCCACACATCATAAAGTTGCCAAGGTTGATAAACATTGCCCTGGAGTCTGTGGAGATTATCCGTGATTGGGGTCATAGTTTCAAAGGTGCTTTTTTCTTCAAAAGGTGGTGAGTGTTTTTTCAAAATTTATGGACTTAAAAATCCATCTCTGTTCGAATTGAATACCCCTCCCTCAACAGAGGGGCAGGAATAGGACACCCCTATCTCCATTCTATAACACAGTCCTTTCAGAGCCGTGGTGGCGCAATGGTTAGAGTGCAGTACTGCAGGCTACTTCTGCTGAGTGCCGACTGCCTGCAATTTGGCAGTTCAAATCTCACCAGGCTCAAGGTTGACTCAGCCTTTCGTCCTTCCGAGGTGGGTAAAATGAGGACCCAGATTGTTGGGGGCAGGAGGTCAACTCTGTAAGCCGCTTAGAGAGGGCTGTAAAACAATGTGAAGCGTTATATAAGTCTAAGTGCTATTGCTATTCAGCAGTACCAAGGAGGTTCCACAACCAATTGCATCCTGATTCAGGTGACTCCAAGGGCACAATAAAACCCCCATAGTGGCCTCAAGAGCTCTCATATAGTGAGACCACATGACTGCAAAGAAATACAATCTTTTCATTACCCCCCCTCCTCATTATATCAGAACCCATTTTTCCACCCACCCCCCATCCAATCCTCAACTGTCAGTCTTATCCTTCCATCCTCCTGCCATCAGAATGGATGAAGCTTCTTGGAAGGGAAGCGAAACGTTTTCTTCCTCCTCCTCAAATAAAACAACAACAGTTGGGTTGCCTTTTGAAGAAAAAAAACACCTTTGAGATACTGGCCTATAGGATGCTGAGGAGACCCACCAGGTATAACCACAGGTCTGCATTAACTAAGACTGCTCCAAGTAACATGGTTTGGAATGCTCTGAAATCTGGCCAACTGCATTGTCTAGAGTTTCCTTGAGAGAGAAGCAGATGGGGAAACGATCAAATCTTAAGAAATGGAATGATTTCTACAACGGTCATGTTGCTTTTTTCAGCGTGATGATAACTTCAAATGAACTGTTGTAAGTTGAGAGCTACCTGTATGTTGATCTATATAAAGTGAATAATCAAGCCATACCCCTCCAGATTTTGCAAATAATAATAATTTTACAAAGCCACTTCTATGTTCTAGGAAAAGGGACGCAGTGGCTCAGTGGCTAAGTCACTGAGCTTATCGATCAGAAATAGCGGCAGTTTGGTGGTTTGAATCCCTAGTGCCGCATAACGGAGTGAGGTCCAGTTACTTGTCCCAGCTTCTTCCAACCTAGCAGTTCAAAATCACTAAAAATGCAAGTAGAAAATTAGAAATCACATTTGGTGGGAAGGTAACAGCATTCTGTGCACCTTCGGTATTTAGTCATGCCGGCTACATAACCACGGAGACGTCTTCGGACAGCGCTGGCTCTTCAGCTTTGAAATAGAGATGAGCACTGCCCCCTAGAGTCAGGAATGACTAGCACATATGTGCGAGGGGAACCTTTATGTTTACCTTAGTGCAAGCTTCCTTTGGTTTCATGGTCCTAAAGGTTCAGCACAGCCTTTTTAATGTTTGCGACATTAATGTCACCCTCCTTCCAGTTTCATCCATTTCAATATCCTTCTAATATACTCTAGTTTCAAGGACATCTGCTTGGAGTAAAGTGCAAAGAGAAGGAGTAGCAGAACCTGGGGGTGGAGTTAAAAGAGGGATCAGCCTAGAATCCCTATGTGGTCACAAGTGGACTAAGTCCAATCACCATTAAATTATATTGACCCTTATCTAACTCCAAGCAGGTGTCAACTATGAACTGAGAACATCCCCTTGTATAGGCAAGAGTAGCAATAAATCAGTTAAATTGGACCTTCATGTATGGACCTGATCTTTCACCCCTGACAAAGAGGGAGCAAGTGAATGTCAGATTGTACAATCGTATATGATGCGAGTTATTTCATTCTGGTCACAAAGTGATGGTATCATGACATTTGCGATGTCATTGTGGTGTGTCACCGATATCTATGTCTGGTTTCTCTAGAACAGGGCAGGGGTGAGTTCCGGCAGTCACTACTGCTGGTTCGCTCATGGGCATGCCAGGCGCGCATGCACAGAGCACTACAAATTGCTCTGTGCATGCGCAGAAGCAAAAAACAAGATGGCAACAGGTTCAGGGGTGCGCCAGGCCTGGGTTGCTGCTGGTTCCAGCGACCCAGGTTGCCAAACTACTACTGTTCAGACAAACCAGGCCAAACCGGTAGGAACCCAGCACTGGAGCAGGGGTGTCAAACTCAAGGCCTGGGGCCTGGATCCAGCCTTTAGGGTTCTTAGATCTGGCTGGCGCAGCCGCCCCACAAACAGCAAAGGACCAGCCTGCGTGCAGCCCTTTTAAGCTCTGTTTTTGCTGGCAGAGGGTTGCAGGAGGCCATCGCAGCTGAAAACAAAGCTTGGGAACCGTTTTCGCTGGCAGAACACTCGGGCCACCACAGGCGACCCCAACATGAGTGACATTAAGCTGGCCACGCCCAACCTGGCCATGCCCACCCCAGCCCCAAGTCAAACACAACCCTGATACGGCCCTCAATGAAATCGAGTTTGACACCTCTCTAGAACCTCTTCTCCTTCTCTGTCAATGATCTGATGATGTTTTAACAGTCGTGGCCCAGCAATGTCCATGGCCCAAATGTAGTTGGCTTCACTGACACGGCTTGCCTCTTTTCT
Organism: Thamnophis sirtalis; assembly: GCF_051295495.1. Classification (NCBI taxonomy): domain Eukaryota; kingdom Metazoa; phylum Chordata; class Lepidosauria; order Squamata; family Natricidae; genus Thamnophis; species Thamnophis sirtalis. Next base: position 76,921,245 of record NW_028261382.1, read on the forward strand.
TTCTGCAGGATGTCCCTACCAAGCTGGTAGCTAAGGCAGTGGCCTTACCTATGACAGTGAGGGGCCACTGGTTTCTGAGTCCCAGGACAGAGTACAGCGTGGCAGTGCAGACTGCAGTGAAGCAAAGTGATGGAGAGTACCTTGTCTCTGGATGGAGTGAGACGGTCGAATTCTGCACAGGAGGTGAGTGGGCAAGAGAAAGGGTCAATGCAAAATGAGATTTCCATGCCTACCTGGTAGACATTCTGCATCACGTTCGGTGGCAGAATCATTCTACCCCACCAAGACCATCAATCCACTGTAAGGTGTTCTGATGAAACCATTGGCAGTTCCATACTATGGGAGATGACCAGGCTGAGCCCAAGGGAGAAGTCAAACGCATCATAAGTTGCGAGTCCCTCCACCCCACAAGAGATCTAAATCCAGCTCAGGTTTCAGGTTTCAGGTTTATTGGGATTTATATGCCGCCCTTTTCCCTGAGGGGACTCAGGGCGGCTTACAACCACAGGGGAGGGGAAGTGCAAGGTCAAAACAAACACTTTGTGAACAAAAGAAAAATAATAAAACACAACTTTCATTCAGCAATCAAACACTCGGGCGGGTAATTGGAAGCCTATCCCCAGGCCTGCTGGGAGAGCCAGATCTTGAGGGCTGCGCGGAAGGTCTGGATCGTGGTGAGGGTGCGGATCTCCATGGGGAGCTCGTTCCATAGGGTCGGGGCAGCAACAGAAAAGGCTCTCCTCCGTGTGGTCGCCAGTCGACATTGACTGGCAGATGGAATTCGGAGGAGGCCCAGTCTGTGCGATCTGATTGGTCGATTTAGGGAGGTAATCGGCAGAAGGCGGTCTCTCAAGTACCCAGATCCACTACCATGGAGTGCTTTAAAGATGGTCATCATTATCCTGAAGCTCACCTTGAATTCCTTTCTATTCTTATCTCCCGCTCATTTCCCTTAACCACCAGTGGGTCAGATTCTTGTAGAGAACTTAAGCTTGCAGTAAATCTTTATATTCATTTGAACTGCCTGAATCTCCTGATTTCCCGGGCGTTTGACACATACAGCCATCACCATCTGATAAGTTCCATGATGCATCCTAAATTGTTGAGGGTCTTTTTCTACTTATTTTTAAAAAGGAATTTCTACCTTTTGCTGGAGAAGTTTTAACCAGGCACACATGATGCTGTTTCCTACCAAAATCAGTTTGTTCCATCTTCTGGTCTTAATGCCAGTGAAGGCAACAGCTATGGAATTATTGGTGCACCACCAACACTTAATTCTGTATTTTAAAATAATTCATGTTTAATTTAGTGGATTAACATTACACATACATGCATTACATCTTGAGGGTTTTTCATTGCTTCCTCATTGACTTAGCTCCCTCCACCACTTTCCCTCTGGCTTCAGTCTCTTAATGGAGCCACAGAGAACTTGGTTTGGTTTTTCAGTAGCTTCCTGGCAGAGAAAGGGCTGCAGGATTGAATTTCTCTGCCCCACCCATCAATCCTATTTCCCTATTAACCATCTTGGCAAAAAATAAAGGCTATCATTCGTGCATCCTTTTGTGCAATTTCCAGTTTAAAGCCCTTACTGTTCTCTCTTTTTTAAAATTAATTTTTATCAAATCCTTTTTAAAAAGAAAGATAAAAATTAATGCACACTAGTATAAAGTGTACATAGCATAGGCTATGGTTTTCCCAGTTGCAATGTATGGCTGTGAAAGTTGGACCATAAGAAAGGCTGAGCACCAAAGAATTGAGGCCTTTGAACTATGGTGCTGGAGAAGATTCATGTGAGTCCCATGGACTGCAAGGCGATCCAACCGGTCAGTCCTAGCGGAGATCAACCCTGACTGCTCTTTAGAAGGCCAGATCCTGAAGAGGAAACTCACAGACTTTGGCCACCTAATGAGAAGGAAGGACTCCCTGGAGAAGAGCCTAATGCTGGGAACGATGGAGGGCAAAAGAAGAAGGGGACAGCAGAGAATGAGGTGGCTGGATGGAGTCACTGAAGCAGTAGGCATTGTCCATGGGGTTGTGATGGGTTGCAACTAACAACAATATAAAGTGAGACAAAGAAAAAAGAAACAAATCAAAGAGAAAGCTTAAAGTGCAAGGAAGGGAGAAAAAGTTCTTTGAACTGGCTGGGGAGACAAGGCCCAAGCGGATGGGAATTGGAACAGGCTGAGGGGTGCTGAAAAGTGGTAAATCCAGATTTTGCCATTCAGCAAGCCCTGCTGTGTAGGAGGAGAAGGGTGTGCCACCTAGGAGGGAGAAGTGATAGAGTGGCAGGAGAAAACCCCTCAAGGCAAAAAGAAGTAACGCGAAGGCAACATGTGGAACGGGAGCGGGGGGGAGAGGTTTGTCACAGAGAGGTGTCGCACAACAAACCTGCTTTAAAATATCTGAACCTCTGAACGTTTGTTCCTTGTAGACTATGCGAAAGAACATCTGGCCCAGCTGCAAGAGAAAGCTGAGCTCATCTCAGGGAGGATGCTGCGGTTCATGGTTTTCTATCGGAATCACACTAAAGAGTATTTCCAGTACGTCAGGTAAGCATTTGCAAACCGCCCCACCCCCCCACCCCAAAATCCATGTAGGCATATGAGAACCCAGATGTGGATGGGGGGGGGGAGTCAGCAACAATGACATCCAACAGCCATGTTTGCCAATCTCTTGTCTTCTTCATCCAAATTCTTTCCCTCCCGATCAGGAGTCTTCAACCTTGGCAACTTTTAAGAGTTGTGTGCTTCAATTCCCGGGATTCGCCAGCTAGCCAACCATGCTGAGTGAGTCAATTTCTGGGAGTTGAAATCCACAAGTCTTAAAAGTTGCCAAGTTTGGAGAGCACTGAGTTAGGGCATGGAAGGAAAGAGTGGTGTTTCTTAAAAGTTCAGCAGTTTTAAGATATCTGGACTTCAACTCCTCAAATTCTCCTGCCATCACAACTGGGAGTTAGAAGTCCAGATGTCTTAATGTTGCTGAAAGTGAGTGACACTGCTTTAGAGCAGGGATCCCCAACCTTGGCAACTTTAAGACTTGTGGACTTCAACTCCCAGAATTCCTCCCAGAGGTTGGCAACTTTGCTGACTGAGGAACTCTGGGAGTTGAAGTCCACAAGCCTTAAAGTTGCCAAGGTTGGAGACTCCTGCTGCTGATAGTTATGCTTAAAACATGGCTGGGAGGTAGAGATGAAGAGAAGTGACTTCATTAAATCAGCTAGATTTGGCCAAGGTGCTTTCAGTTGCCATTTCTGTAATCTACAATCTAGTGCTTGGTATCTTTCATCTTTCAAACGTGTGGATTTCAACTCTCAGAATTCCGCAGCCATGGGGAAAATGGGAGTTGAACTTCAAACATCTGAAAGATGCCAAGGTTGAGAATACCAGCTCAGATTATCACCTTCTGATGTCATGGCTTGGAGCAGGAAGAAGGAAACCTCTTTGAGAAAATGCTAATCATAGCCTCCATATTTTTATATTCCTCCATCGTCCTGTTTTTAAAAATGTACTAAAAGTCTCTTATCTTTTACAGTTAAAGCTTGTTTTAAATTCTCCCTGAGAAATGAACATGTAGTCATGCTGACATTCCTCATTGTTCCCATACTGATTCACAGATATTAGATGTTAGTTTGTCCTTCCAATGAATTAAGACACCCCATCTTCCGTCTTCCCCCTTCCCATGCTTCTTTCGTTTCACAACAACATCCTGCAGGTGTTCTTTTGAACGTCAGAGATTGAATTCATCCTTTCCTGATCCAGAAGTAGCAAATAACATGACCTCTCATAATTACTACACCAGAGGTTGGCAACCTTAAGCACTCAAAAAGCCACAACGGTCCTAACTGGAAGCCCCCCATTCAATTCTGGAGCAGACTGGAAGTCTGGTTCCCATATCATAGAGTCTCCTCCTAGCACGGCCTCCTTTTTCCTCCTCTACCTGTCCTAACTGAAAGCCCTATCAATTGTGGAGCCGACTGGCGACAGGGAGCCGCAGCAGAGGGATAAAAGAGCCACATGCAGCTCCAGAGACACAGATTGCTAACCCCTGCACTACACAATGTGATCGTAGTTTATCCTTCCTCCAAGACTTAAGTCATGGCAACTCTTGCCCCCTTGGGTCATCGTTTCAGGGATATTTCCTTACAAAAACCCTCCATGCTTTTAATGGTAGCAGAGTTTCTAATGGACTTGGAAAGTTCTTAACATTTCAGGGAGATATTCAGAGACTTATCTGAATGAGTTTGACACCCCTGTTCCAGTGGTGGGTTCCTATTGGTTCAGACTGGTTTGGTCGAACCAATACTGGTTTGGTGGCCTGGATTGCTGGAACCGACAGCAGCCCAGGCCTGCCACACCCCCAAACTTGTTCTCCCGGCACCACCATAGGTGCCAACATCTTGTTTTTTGCTTCTGCGCATGTGCAGAACAATTTTTATTGCACTGCCCATGCGCACATCAAGTGCGCATGCACAACATGCCCACGAGCGAACCGGCAGTAATGCCTGCCGGAACCCACCCCTGGTATCTGCTTTGAAAGTAGCCCGCATTCAACTCTATAGCACAGTCAAACATCAGCAGCCGTCACAGGCAATGATTTGTGACATTTTGTATTGTGTTGTACATTGTTGATGCTTTTATGTTATCAAAATGTTTTATTAAATTTGCCGAATTTCAATTCCAAGGAGTCATGGGACCTGGATTTTGGATGCATTCTGAAATTTAGTGTATTTGAGGTTCCTTGGTTGAAATCCTTTTGCTTTACATTGCACCAGTTTGTCCAATTAAAGGTTCCAGGTAGAGAGGAGAGTTTTAGTAGTGTTTGGCTAGATTCAAAAATGTTTTCTGTTTATCCTTGCAGCAAAGGTAAACTATGACATCGCTCCTGGCTGAGAGTCACCTAGCAAACTACGTGGCTGAGTTAGTGTTTAGATGCAGGTCTTCTAAATTTAAATTAATTCTTTAATTACCATGCTAACTCTGATTTCTCCTCTCCCAGCTAGGAAAATGGAGGATATCTGAGGCCATAAGCCACCTAACCTGCTCTTAGCCACTGTTTAATGAACAGTCTCTAGTGTTCATTTCCTGAAAATGGAAGGTCTCGGTGGATGCATAGCTATGAAGCCCTATCAACCTATCATAATGCCTACCTGGGTTTCCTCCCAAATGTAAGCTTGAGCTGAGTCCTAACTTCATCCCCTTTCCTAACTATCTGTGTCTCCCTTCTGGCCAGAACACACTGTGGAGACGTCATGAAGCCGTACTTGAAGGACAACAGTGGCAGCCACGGTTCGCCCACCAGTGGCATGCTCCATGGCATCTTTTTCAGCTGCAATACCGAGTTCAACAACGGCCAACCTCCCCAGGACTCCCCTTACGGCCGCTACCGTTTCCAGGTGCCCGCGCAGCGCCTTTTTGGTCCCAACACCAACCTCTACTTCGCGGATTTCTACTGTATGTACACTGCCTACCATTACGTCATTCTGGTGCTGGCACCCAAAGGTTCTGTCGGAGACATCTTTTGCCGGGAGCGACTGCCCCAGTTGGACATTTCCTGCAACAAGTTCCTGACCTGCAGCGTGGAGGACGGCGAGCTCATCTACCGCCACGCCCAGGATGTCATCCTGGAGATCATTTATACTGAGCCAGTTGACCTCAGTCTAGGAGTTCTGGGAGAGATCAGCGGCCATCAGCTCATGAGCCTCTCGACGGCCGATGCCAAAAAGGATCCGAGCTGCAAGACATGTAACATCAGCGTGGGGCGCTAGAGAGAGGGAAGGGGTGGGGGAAGGAGATGAATCAAACACCAATACGAGAGATCTTGGTGAACCCCACGGCCCTTCAATGTACGTGTGACGATCTGAGAACGGGGTCTACCTTGGTTGAAGGGGATGCTGGAGAAGGCCCCTTTTTGCTGTCCTCGCCTCCTTTCTCTCCCCCTCTCTCCTTGCATGTTTCCTTGCCATTGTAAATAAGATTTTGGACTTGGGAAATGAGAATGAGAGAGAGCATGCAAGCAGGTCAACGTTGAAGGATCTGCATTTCTAGGTTCACTTAGGATGGCACCCTCAATTTTTTGAGGTCTCTTCTCCAGAAAACTATCCCATTCTCTTCCGTTTCTCAACCCAAGCTCCAAACGGACATTTCACTTTTTCCCCACACAGCAGGGAGTCTGGCCAGTCTGATGAACACGTAGTTTCCTAAACCAACAATACTACCTAGAAGTGCTTCTCCATCTTGCAATCTGCTCCTTTTGGCCCATTTCTCCACACAATGTACAGTATTTCCACCTCCCACCCATGGATTCTCTTCATCCGTAGCATGATTTACTTTTTTTGAAGAAGTATGTTGAAGGTTGGAAGAAGATGTCTCCCCACCACCTTCATGAAAGGGTTCTGGGTTAAAAGATCAGCTGGCACAAAGACCTCCTCAACTAGGCTTAGTGGGTAGAACAAGCTTAAAGAAACCTGGGAGTCTTACCAAGAGATTCTTTCTTTCTTTTGCTCATTTCCACGGGGTGTGACACCTTATTATTTATGTCCTTTATTTATTTTGACTGAAGAAGGAGAAGAAGAAGGGAAGAGGGAGACAACAGGTTCAAACAGGTGTGCTAGAAACTGGAATGCTGATGGGGCGATGTTGCTATGCAAACATACCCAACTCGGCTTCCCTGTTTTCCATGATAACCGGTTACACATCTGGGCTGGCAAAGCTCCCACCCGCATCTTGATCTGGGTTGCAGGTTCTGAAGACGGGGAAGAAAGAAAATGGAGCTCCCTCCATGGTGCAGGCAGGAGAGTAAGGTGGAAAGACAAATCACTCGCGGTTGGATGCTTTTTTTGCCCCCCCTCTCCTGCTGTTGCGATTGCTTTTTCTTTCCAACAATGCAGAAGGACTCATAAGCTGATAGTTCCAGCTTTCGGACCTTAAGTTTGTAGCTCCCATTAAACTGGAATGTGATTTGGGATTCCATGGGTTGTATGAACCTAGCTGTTGTGGTTTGCAACCAGGGGTGAAATGCTACCGGTTCGGACCGGTTCACCAATAGTAAAAAAATGCTTCCGGTTCAGGCGAATTGGAATTTTTGATGATCAGATGTGACGCCCAATTTATATTAGCTAGAAAAACAGGATTTCCTGCTTTCTAGCAAATCTAAATCGTGTGGCACAACGTATTCCCCCCCCCCGCGCTCACTGTTCTACTTAACTTTGCAGGCACGCTCAGTAGCAGGCTCCGCCCACCTGCCTGGACGTCATCACATCCATTTTTGATGCTCTGAGCATGTGTGGAAGGTCCTGCGCATGCGTGGAGGTGGTGCGTGTGAGCGGAGCGTGCACGCGCGTACTCACATTTGCAAACAGGTAGTGAAGGTAAGTGGATTTCACCCCTGTTTGCAAACCATGGTTGATGTACCTAGAAATGATGACTCATCCCCAATAATGGCTTAGGAAAGAAAATCGTCTTAGCATCACACCTGAAATAAGTCACCAGCGTAATACAGGTGGTCTTTGACTTACAATCATTTGTTCAGCAACCCAGGGTCTCCCCTGCTCTGTGTAATGACTGCAATGGGGAGAACCAGGATTTCATGGGTGCCTTGCTTAAAAAACAACAGCAACAACTTAACGACCACAATTCTGGGCTCACTCATGGTCATAAATCGAGGAATACCTGTCTACCTACCTTACATAGCCTTGCCTCCTTCCCTTCAGTTTCCTTCTTTTTCCCACGCTAAAGAGACCACAGACTGAAAGCTCCTCCCATCCGCCCCGAGTCTTCCGAGAGTGGGCGGCATACAAGTTAATTAAATAAATTAAATAAATAAATCTTTGCTGCTACTACAGCCTGTTTTCCCCAAAATAAGACAGGGTCTTATTTTCTTTTGACCCCCCCTCCCAAAATAAGCACTTGGCCTTGTATTCAGGGAGGTCCTATTATTTTTGAGGTGCAGGAAGCAACAAACGTGGCCACCTCTTGGTTGCTGCTGTGGTGCAATATTTCCAGGGAGGGCTTATTTTTGGGGGAGGGCTTATTTTCAGAGAAATGGGGGGTAACTTCAGATTTTGATCTCAGCAGCCAGTAATTGCTGTAAACATTGGGACTCCCAAGGACAGTGATAGCTGCACAATTTAAACTTCTTAGAGTTTAAGAATAGAGACCTAATGTGCTGCTTCAGTGAGCCGAGCTTAAGGCTTGAAGCTCGTAACCCTGGCAAGCAGGTTGGGGCATCCTCCAGAAGGAAGGATCTCTTGGCCTGTAAGGAGAAAGATTCATTTGCTGCCACTCCCCACATCTCTGTGCAGTCTCAACGTGCCCTTGCCTTCAGCCCATCACCGGGAACCGGCTTCCTGGGACAGGCTAGACCTGCTCTTGACAGCTGCTCCTCACATCTGCCAGCCACCCTTCTTTGCGCTGAAGGCTTGGCCTCAGTTTTTGTTCCTATGGGTTTTTCTTGAGTTGCGTGAGTGATTGTTTTGCTTTATCAGGGCAAAGCTGCAGATAGCATCCTTCCTTTCTGCAGAGAACTTTGAGAAGGTTGTCCAACCTGAACGTCAAGAAATTCCGAGTCTTCCTTCTTTACTGGTCGGTTAAGATGTGGCTTGAGATCTTAAAGAGAATTCATTCTGTAGCAGCAAGTTAGAAGCCTGAGGCCTGGAAGGAAGCCAGCCTCACATTTAGAAGGCCTTTTCCATTCCAGAGGTGACTTGAAGGGAAAACACACACATAGAGCCAACTTTAACAGATTAACAGATTTGGAAGGGACCTTGTTGGTCATCTAGTCCAACACACCCACACCCATTTCTGACAGAGAGCAGTCCAATCTCTTCTTGAAAGTCTCAAGTGATGAAGCTCCCATAACTTCCGAAGGCAACCTCTGTTTCATGGGTTGATTGTTCCCACTGTCAGAAAAATTCTCCTTATTTCCAGGTTGAATCTCTCCTTGGTCAGTTTCCATCCATTATTCCTTGTCTGGCCTTCAGGTGCTTTGGAAATTAGCTTGACCCCCTCCTCTCTGTGGCATTCCCTCAAATATTGGAAAACTGCCATCATGTCTCCCCTGGTCCTTCTCTTCACTAGACTAGCCATGCCCAGTTCCTGCAACCATTCATTGTATGTTTTCACCTCCAGCCCTCTAATCTTCCTGGTTGCTCTTCTCTGCACTCTTTCTAGAGCCTCAACATCTTTTTCATAGTGTGGTGACCAAAACTGGGTGCTCAAAAGCTTCTGAGATCTAAGTGATTCCAAAGCAAAACGTGCAGTTGTGTTTGTGTGGGAAAATCAAACGCAGAAAGGGATTTTGATGGAAGAAGGTTGAACCTGTCACAGAAGGAATTCCACTGACAAGCTCGATAACAGAGCTTATGATTGTTTGATGAGGCTGGCTCCCTTCACCCCGTGTTAAATTACTGGCACATTCCCAGAATCCTAGCCTACCAAATTTGAAGTATATACCGTTGTTTCCCTGAAAATAAGACAGGGTCTTATTTTCTTTTCATCCCTCCCAAAATAAGTGCAAAATTGTTTTGGGGGAGGTCTTATTATTTTTGAGGTGCGGGAGGCGGCGAGCTTGGTCACCTCATGGCTGCTGCTGTGTTGCAATATTTTTGGGGAGGGCTTATTTTGGGGGGGAGGACTTATTTTAGCGCATGTGCTCAAAAGCCTGATAGGGCTTATTATCCAGGGAGGTCTTATTTTCAGGGAAACTTGGTAAGAACAATTAAGTCAGGTCTTCAGGTGAAGAAGCATTTCCATGGAGGTGGTGAGGAAACTTCAGGAGCCTGGGTGGTTTATTATTAATATTATTATTGGCACAACCTTTTGAACTTTCCAAGTGCCCAGCTGTGAGGCCAACTGTGTAGTATTTGCTGTGTGCTGTAGCAGTACTGTGCCACAAATGCTGCTAGCATTAATAATAAGGAGCTGGCTTTTTTCTCTGCTAGCTGTTTATTTTCCCCTTCTCCGTGTCTGCCCTGCCTATTGCAATTTTTGGCCAATTGTTAAGCGTCACTTGCTCCAGGAAATGCTGTCGGTATTTAGAGGCTGTTCTTAACTCTTCCCAGCTTTGTATGTGTACGCTTAGAAACCCTAACAATGCCATTTGAGGCTGGATTTGATTTCACACGCTTTCTCCAGCTGTGAGAACACGGCAGCAGGAGGAGTGGTGAGATTGTCATCAATTTATTTCAATCAGGAAAACATTTCTCCATTTCGTACCCAAAAGTGACAAGAGAAAAGTTCTGCTTCCTAAAAACAAAGAGGGTATGTGACAAGCTGGTAAAAGCTGCTACAACTTTCGCTGCAGTACTGCTACAAAAAGGTTACTGCTACAACTACAATAATAAAGGTGCAAAAATCCTGGAGAAAAATTACTTTTTTTCTGAACAGAGGCTGTGAAGTGTACCCCAATCAAGTGGCTCATAACATATTGAATGATTTGATTGTGCTATAAGCAGTGGTGGGTTCTAAAATGTTACGTTCTCTGCCCAGTTGCTGGGTGGGCGTGGCCAGGGTGGGCGTGGCCTACTCGGCCTCCTGCACCACATTGGGTAGGGAGTGTTTTCACCCTCTCCAGGCTCTGGAGGCTTCCACAAGTCTCCAGGAGGGCAAAAACGGCCTCCCCCAGGCTCCAGAGCCCTCCAGAAGCGGGAAACAGGTTCATTTTCAAGACTTCTGGAGGACCCAATTTTTGCCCTCCCAGATCCTCTACAGCACTTACTTGGCATCCAAAACGGGCTGTGTGGAGACTCCTGGGAGGGGCGGGTTGTTGTGGGCAGGGCCAGCAGGTCCTTCCAACTACTGGTTCGCCCGAAATGGTGCGAACTGGCTGAATCCCACCACTGGCTATAAATATTGGATGATGGGAATTCTCCACCAGTCAGTCCTCAACCCCATTCAGGAAGTCTATTCCTAGTGCAATTTTGTAATATTTATTCCAAACTAAAGCTTAGTTCCAGGGTGCTTATACTCAAATCAAAGGAATCTGGTCTGTGTCCCAACTTAAGGGAAAGGGACTGTTCACGATTAACTACCTAAAAAGAATCTATTTAATTTTATACAGCAAAGCTAGAGAGAAGCAGAGAATTTTGTTTTTAATCTTCTTTTTATTTTTCAGTATTGGAAATATAATACAAAAGGTCTTGTGTAATTGGGTCAAGGCGTTTTATTTGATGAGGCTAATCAGGTGATGGGTGAACATGGGCCAACTTTCATGAAAAAAAGGGAGGGGGAAAACATTTCAGGGAAGTTTTTTTTAACCATCTGGAGGAATGTGCTAACAGATGGACATGTTATGTCACCTCCTTGGCTGGCAGCTGTTCTCCAGCATTGTCAACAGCCATCTCCTCAATTTTTCTCCTAATTACATACAAATCAGGCGCTACCCTACAAATCTGAGAGTTCATTTTATTCATACTGATCCTTCGCCCATTCTCAAAAAGGAGCAGAACAACTTTGTTATGTGCCAAAACGCTTCTAAACCTCAACGTAACTCAACCGTTGTGATGGAGATACATAGTCTTTCTTTCAAAGGCATAAAACGGGAAAAGCTGCCCCAGTAAAGATCCTTAATACATGTGTATCACTGGAATTATTATTGCTGTGATGCGCATCTGGGACAACCAAACAGGGAATTTCTTTAGAATATATTAAACTGGGGTGGAGAACAGAAGCCCGGCATCCCCGGAGCCTACAAAGGTTTCCAAATATCAGCATATTGTAATTTTTTTGATATGAAGGTATAGGAAACCAGTTAAGTCCTTGATGGGAGAGTAAGCCCATTCATTATATTAAACTATACATTTAGATGGAGTTATATTAAGTGCAGGTTTTGGCACATCCTTGCTCCTGGTACAGGTAATCCTCAATTTAGAACCACAACTGAGTCCAATTATTTGTTGCTAAGCAAGACAGTTGTGAGCTTTGCGCCATTTGAGTGAGTTTTGCGCCTTGCCACAGTTGTTAGGTGAATCACTGCAGTTGTGCAGTGGGTTACACTGTTGTTAAGTGAATCTGGCTTCCCCTTTGGACTTTGCTTGTCCCAAAAGGTGATCGCATGAGCTCGGGATACTGCAGCCAGTTGCCTAGCGTCTAAGTTTTGATCATGCGACCTGTAACAGTTGTGTGAAAAAAGGGTCATAAGTCACTTTTTTCAATGCCGTTGTAACTTCGAAAGGTCACTAAATGAACTGTTGTACGCTGAGGACTACCTGTATATCCTTCTTGAGTTTTGACTCAAGAAAACAGTCAACTCTTCATATTGCGTTTTAGCCCCAGGACAGGTGAAAGGCCAATCCCTCTTAGAATAGGCTAGGACTGTGCAATACTTGGGAGCACATGGGGGTGGGGTTTGAGGTGGAGAAGGCAACTGTAGCACCCAAATGCCACTCCCCAAAACTGCTACCCCTTCCCCTAAGTTTGCTATGACAGCTGTTTGCAGCTGCAGCAAGTCTTGGAAAACTCATTTAAGAAGCTACTGACAGATTTCTTATTTGCCTTGCCAAGCACTTTTTTAAAACCATGGAATACAGAGTGGTGAACAACGCTGAAAAAAATGCCTGCCACGTGTGAAGCATTTTAAGACAATTTACTCTTTCTATTCAGAAGCAGGGGTGAAATCTAGCAGGTTCTGACAGGTTCTGGAGAACCGGTAGCGGAAATTTTGAGTGGGTCGGAGAACCAGTAACAGAAATTTTGAGTAGTTTGGAGAGCCAGAAAATGCTATCTCTGGCTGGCCCCAGAATGGGTGGTGGTGGTGGAGATTTTGCAGTATCCTTCCCCTGCCACACCCAGGTAGCCACGCCCATAGAACTGGAAGTAAAAAAAAATAGAATTTCACAACTGTTCAGAAGTATCCTCAATATTAAGTAAGGCGTGCAGACGTGGGAAAGTGGGTAGAAATACTCTTTTCAAAAACCTAGGGATAAAATAAAAATACTTTCCCTCCCACTGTTTTTTTTTAATTACGCCTTTTAATTTTACATCCCTTTCCCTCCAAATCTTCATAATGTGAATCTAAGATACATTACGCTCAATGACCCTCAAAGCACCCATTTAAAAGGGAAGACGACCTTGGTTTGTTGCAGAAGATCTTGGTTTGATTTTTGGCAACCTAGGAAGCAGCTGTCACAACTGCCTGTTTTCATGCTGGAGAATGACTGCTGAGCAAGGAAGGTTCTAAATCGGGGGCGGGGGGATCAAAACTTGATTTTACTGAGGGCCACTTCATGGTTGTGTTTGACCTCGAGGACCCAGGGTGGGCGTGGCCAGCTTGACATCTCTCGGAGGGGTGCCTGTGGTGGCCCGTACGCAGCCCTCCCAAGCTCCATTTTCACTAGCAGAGGCACTGCAGGCTCCTCCTTTGCTGTTTCTGGGCGAAGGACCGGAACATATGTTCTAAGCACCATGTGGGTGGAATCTGGCCAGCGGGCTTTGAGTTTGACATCTCTATGGTAGATGTCTTCTCTTGATGAATAGTGGTCTGATCCAAAACCAAGTTTGCTTATGTGGCTAACCCATATAGCAAAACTATGGAATGGCCTTCACCGAAGTGTGAGCTATTAAATAGGGGACCTCGAAACGACATCACTGATGTATCTCTTTCATAGTTTTCAAACTGTATGATCAGGGAGCTCTCAATAAGATCAATCTTTTCTGGTGGGCGTCTGCCCTAGTCCCATCATTTTTCCTACCGAATGCAAAGAAATGGGGAGAATGATCCCATATGAAATATAAGTAGGCCTTAAAACAAGGTCTCCAAACTTAGCAATTTTAAGACTTGTGGACTTCAACTCCCAGAATTCCTCAGCTAACCATCTGGGGAATTCTGGGAGTTGAAGTCCATAAATCTTAAAGTTGCCAAGTTTGGAGATCCCTGCTTTAAAACCTCTCAGGTTTTTGAGGCATATTTTGACTTCAGATGGCATCATCTGAAAACACATAGCTTCATATATGAGCTACATGTATGTCATGAAACATGCTCCAGATGGTTTGCCAACATGTTGAAGGTTTTTGGGTCTCATAGGCTCTGACTGTTCTGTGTAGGAACTTTACCCAAAGGCAGAAGACTTAGGAGTATCATGTTTTCTTCTGGTGTTAATAAATTATTTCCTTCTTTCTAAGGCAATTTGGGAAAATAGAAGTTTAATTAAGATTGCAAAACAGCAAAAAGAGCTAATTCCATCTCAAATATCAAAAGGCTAGTTTAGTGTCCTTTGAACTAAAAGTCTCTTGCTGTTGGCTATGTTGGCTGAGGACGATGGGAGTGGGTGTCCCAACCATCTGCAAGGAATGGAGCACCTGCTCCAGTCCTAATGACTTCAGAAATGTATTTGGGCATTTCAGGAATTGTCTGAGTCCTCAGCAGTTCCTGTTTTGTGTGGGACCCATCTAAGGCTCAAGATCTTTGGTGGCGTTCCAGGCAGAAAGCATCAAGTCTTAGGAGGAAATCTTTACCTTGACTTCCTGGTTGCGAAGCAGCCTCACAGGTTGGCCATTTGATGATCAATAGCCTCTTCCTCATCACCCTCCAAATCCTTGCATGTGGCTGAGAAAATTTCAGCATGGCAGTCACGCAGCAGCCCAAACTGGATTCAAAATGATGCTTTTCCAGACTGTATGTATGATGCACGCTGTAAAACTATACCTGAAGCAAAAAAACGTGCCGTGCTTACAGTGTGTACTAATAAACAAGAACCTGTGTTGAAACACCTCTTCTGTGGGCTTTATTTCTTTTTACTTGCCTTTCTTATCTATATTTTAAAAAGTCGTGTGTGTTAGGCTCTTCTCCAGTGACTCTGTCACAAGGCTATAAAACCCATGATGAAAAAATACCTACTTTAGAAGTTCCAGCCCAGGTTGGACAACTCTTCTTTCAACTCATAACCATTATGGATCCCACAAAACTTTGGGCACCTTTTAAAGTTCTCTCTTGCCTCACCTGGCTTGCTCACCTGACACTCTTAATTTGGGTGAAGGTATTCTGTTTAAAACATAGCATTCCATTTAAACACTTCCATTTAAGGTAAAGGTTCCCCTCACACATATATGCTAGTCATGCGTGACTCTACGGGGCAGTGCCCATCTCCATTTCAAAGCCGAAGAGCCAGTGCTGTACGAAGACATCTCCGAGGTCATGTGGCCAGCATGACTAAACGCCAAAGGTGCACGGAACGCTGTTACCTTCCCACCAAATGTGGTTCCTATTTTTCCACTTGCATTTTTACATGCTTTCAAACTGCTAGTTTGGCAGAAGCTGGGACAAGTAACAGGAGCTCATTCTGTTACGCATCACTAGGGATTCGAGCCGCTGAACTGCCGACCTTTCTGAGCGACAAGCTCAGCGTCTTAGTCCCTGAGCCACTGCATCCCAACACACACATTAGCTTATGCAATTTATACAAATATCTTCTTTTGTCCTTGGTTCCTAATGTGGAAAATGAAATGAAAGGAATGAAACCCAACTCCCAAACTCATGTATTTCTTGGTTTGGGCAGAAGGGTTATGAGGTGGATCAGTTGCTTTTGTGGTGTGGAGACAATAACTTGGTTCCTAACACCCATAAGACCAAGGAGCTTATAGTGGACTATAGAAGGAATAGATCAGACATCCAGCCCTTGCTTAACAATGGAGACCGAGTACAGCAAGTGGCCAGTTATACGTTTCTGGGTGTTATCATAAAAGAGGATCTGATTTGGGGTGCTCACATTGCAGCACTGGTCAAAAGGGCCCAGCAGAGATTATACTACCTGACGCTTCTCAGGAAACAACTGAATGAAAAAACTGCTGGTGACCTTCTACCGCTGCACCGTAGAGGGTATTTTAACTCTCTGTGTCTGGTTTGCCAATCACACTGTGGCAGATAAGGACAATGCTCCGGAGGGTCAACGTCATTGCCCAGAGGGTCATTGGTTGCCCTCTCCCCTCTTTGGAAGAGCTTTATGACTTCCACTGCCTTAAGAAGGTTCAAAGCATCCTTAAAAATCCATCTCATCCTAGGCACCCCTTTTTTTGAACTATTACCATCTGGCAGCCGGTACAGGATAATAAAAACAAGGACAAGTAGGCTGAATAACAGCTTCTATCCCAGAGCAGTAACTATACTGAATTCTACGATACAGTGCAATATTAATGCAATATCAGGGATTTTCAGTTCAATTAGATAGCATACGAAGGATGTGTGTTTGTGTTTTATTTTTATAGTTATAATGTACACTGAAGGTAGTATTTAATTTTGTTGTGCAATGTGCAATGACAATAAATAAACTAAACTAAACTAAAACTAAACTAAACTAAACTAAACTAAAGTACATATGAAACAGAGAGCCATCTCTCTGGAGACCCATGGGTAAACCAATACTAGTGCTAATCCTGACCCTCCAGCCACAAAAAAGTGTTGAAAATAATCCAGAAAATTACTTTTGGCCTCAACCGGTGGTCTATGGACCCCGGGGTGTGGGGCACAATGTTGTCACAGGAGATCCAAAAGGCTTGAAGAAATGTTATGATTTAAATCTTGAGTTAAGTCTTGGGGGGGGGGCATAAAAGGTATTCAAAAGGGGTCCATGGTGAATGAAAGGTTAAGAATCACTGGTCTACAACACTGAATGTTTTAAAATAGTCAGCTGCGGCTTTTCAAAAGTACTTGGGCAGCAGTTGCAAAAGTCCCAAACAACATGGTTCTTTCACAGAAGGATACCAGGATAGGTAAAGCTGAACAATCCTAGCCAGTGGTGGGATCCTGACAATTTAACAACCGGTTCGGTGATCACATGCTTTGCACACTGCACGTGTGTGCCAGGGATGGGTTGCTGTCGGCATTACTGCCAGTTCGATGTGCATGTGTATTTGCACATAAATAGGTCTCCGCATGTGCAAAACATTAAATGAAAAAAAAATAATGTGTGCAATGAAAATTGTTCTGTACATGCGCAGAACCAAAAATCAAGATGGCGCCGCCGTAGGGGAACCGGTTTGGGGTGTGGCAGGCCTGGGTCGCTAATGGTTCCAGAGACCCAAGCCACCAAACCACTATCGGTTCGGCCAAACCGGTCCAAACCGATCCAAATCGGTAGGAACCCACCACTGGTGTGTGTACAGGTTTACCAAATCTTACTTTCAACATTACTGCTTGGGGAGTAGAACAGCGGAGGTGCAGCAATCTACTCTGATGCGCTAATCAGCTGAGAGGATATAGGTAAATAAACATCTGATTGACGGTTTGCCCAAACCAATGATGGGTTACACCGGTACGCCCTGGTACAGGTGTACCGGTGCCTGCTGGGAGCACCAGGCACCGTTCCAGTACGGTGCTCCGGAGGGCCCACTCTCCCGCTCTCCTTGCCTGTATTTGACCCAACCGGGCCATTTGCACACATGCATGGAGAGTACGGCGCCTGCGCAATGGTCTACTGAGTAACTGGAGTGTCACAGACGGTAGGTATTCATGCACGCACATGCACATGGTGAATGCCTGGCCCCGTTGTAGCGTACCAGTGCAATGGGATCCGGAACCCACCACTGGCCCAAACCGGTCCGAACTGGCTGAATCCCACCCTTGATCTTAACCCTCCCGCCCTCCCTCCCTTCCCCACCCCTCCCCTAGAAATAGAAGGTGTCTATTTTCTATGAAGTTTGATTGCAAGAGAGTTGCTGTGATCTTGCGCTCGGTGGGAGAATGTCATGACAACCTATTTTTGACAGCACGGAGCTTAAAACAGCCTGTTGCTGTGCAAATTTGGATAGCAAGCAACAGGTTTCCAAGTTGTTTCACATTTTGTGATTTCTAGAACAGCAGGCCCGCCCATCCCAATTCAATCCATCCTTGACTGTCTCGGAAGCCCAATTGCTTGTCCATTCGTGACGATTGTTGTGGGTTTTTTTTTGAGAAGTCTGCAGTTGGTGAAGAAAATAATTCTAGGTTTTATCTCTTGGCAAAGCTTGACAGGAACATTTTAACAAAAACGCCTTAGCCATCTCCACTGGCACTAAGAATGGAGAACAGGTCATGACTTGGGAGTTGGCTAATCGAATCTGTTCAAATTTCTTTCTTTCTTCTTGTCCAGTAGAGATATCAGGGTAGGGCAGGCAGGCGTGTACTGGGACATGAAAAAATTGAAGTCCTGCCAAGTTGCTATATTTGAACTGTTTTTTTCCCCTCATAATTCCCTGTAATTATCCCTAATAGAAATACTGTATTTTTCAGAGTATACGATGCACCAAGATTTTGAAGAGGCAAATTTAAAAAAAGTGTTTGCACTCTGCAGACCTCCCAAAAATGGCCCTTTTTTTTTTTTTTAAAGGGCATGCATAACCTTTAGGAGGCTTGTAGAATGCTCCTGGGGGCTGGGAGGACCAAAAATGAGCAAAAAATGGGCCCGTTCTTTGTGAAAAAAAGGCATGCATAGCCTTTAGGAGGCTTATAGAGTGCTCCTGGGGGCTGAGGGGGGGAAATTGAGGAAAACCAGCTTATTTTTCAGTCATTTCTGACCTCCCCAGCCCCCAGGAGCACTCTGGAAGCCTCCTAAAGGCTATGCACAGCCATTTTGGTGAAGGGGGTGGGGTTTCAGGAGGCAAAAAACCGCTGGATTCAGTGTATAAGACGCACCCAGATTTTCACCCTCTTTTTTGAGGGAAAAAGGTGCGTCTTATACTCGGAAAAATACGGTAGTTCTGATTTTCATTCTATTGATTATATGGTTATCTCTTCCAGCCAGTTTTTTTATTCTTATCCAATATTTTTTTGCTGCCATACATGTCCTCCACTTATAATAAAATGTTTGTTGGGCCTGGCTGCATTTCCAGCACTCCGGTCAAAAGTTCAGAAACATTTTTGCTATTCTCGCTGGTGGTAGGTGCCATATGTAGACCATTTTGTACAGGTTTTCTCTGTATGCCGTTGCCATTGTTAGCTTGTAGTTTATTTCCCAGAGGTTATAATCCCTAATAATTGACCAAGATGCTCATGTTGTTGGAAACTGGAGACAGCTCTGCATTACCCATTTCTGAGACATTGGATAGGGTCCAAGGATCCTTAGGAATCCTTCTCTTAAAAAACCCATGATTTTAAAAAACTTTTTCTTTTTTATTTGATCTATTTCATGTACACCCCACTTCCCAGTCTGAGAAACCCACAAACAAGATTGCTCAAAATCAACTCTTCTACAAAGTTAAAGAAAAGATACTTGTTAGATCAGGTAAATGGATGAGACAGACTCGGGCTTCAGTGACAAACAAAAGCTTTTTATCAGACAACTACCATATTTTTCGTAGTATAAGACACACCGGAGTATAGGACACACCAAGATTTTGAAGAAGCAAACTTTAAAAAAAGTTTTTGCACTCTGCAGACCTCCCCAAAATGGCCCATTTTTTGCAAAAATGGGTCCATTTTTTGTCAAAAAAAAGGGCATGCATAGCCTTTAGGAGGCTTATAGAGTGCTACTGGGGGCTAGGAAGGCAAAAACGAGCAAACAACAGCTTGTTTTTTGCTCGTTTTTGCTCTCCCCAGTCCCCAGGAGCACTCTGGAAGCCTCCTAAAGGCTATTCACAGCCATTTTGGTGAAGGGGGCGGGATTTCAGGAGGCCAAAAAGGCTGTACGTACAAGACGCACCCAGATTTTCACCCTCTTTTTTGAGGGAAAAGAGTGCGTCATATACTCCAAAAATATGGTACTTACAAATCCAGCACCAGCCCATTTGACCGCCAGCCCTTTTATAGGGAACTGTCAAATGGCTCAGCCAATCAGCTTTCAGTATTTTCCCACTGGATCAAGAGGACCTTGGTGGAACCTACCATTAGGCTTGTTACATCAGTATGTAACAATACTAATATGTTAAATCAGCTGTAAAGCTCATAGCATAACGTTCCAGGACTATTGTGCAGATAAAACAGGATGTGGGATTTCCTTATACAGACTTGGGCTCCTTGGAAGAAAAGGTATCTCTGTGGGAAGTTATCATCCAGCCCTCTCCCAGAAAAATGAAATATCCTAGGAAATATTGAAAAGGCAGAATGTTTGTCTGGATGTGAAAAGAAGCATGTTTTAAAAGACAGAATAGTTGCCTGTAGCTTCCTGCCCACCCCCACTTTGTCAATAGGCCCATTAAGACTAGCCAGGCAAGCCCACTTTACATAATAAAGACTTCAGCAGCAGCTACAGAAAGGCATGATAATATTGGCCTTTTACACAACTCTCCACATGGCATCTGAGAACTCATACCTGGATTCAAAACAGCCTAGAGAGTAGCCCCCTGCATGGCACCATGGGAGTCTGACAACCAATCAGAATACATTTCTTACACAGGAACAGGAAACAGAGAGGTGGGACTAAACAGGGTATAAAAAGCCTAGCCAGCCCCTTCCTCAGCCCTTTTTCTCTTCTTCTTCATCAACACTGAAGCATGTGATCACCCTTTTCTGTTCAGAGCTCAAGCCATGTGGCCCTGTCCAACAATAAACCATGTTTCCAAGCAGCCTCCATGTTTCCAGTGTCTTCTTCCCCACTTGGAGCTGAACCCAGAAGGACATTTCTTTCAACATCTCAAAACTTGGTTCTTTGAGAAGAACCAAGAACAGATCTGTACAGTGGTGAAATTCAATTTTTTTTTACTACTGGTTCTGTGTGGCATGGCTTGGTGGATGAGGCAGGGGAAGGATACTGCAAAATCTCCATTCCCTACCCACTCCTGGGGGAAGGTTACTGCGAAATCTCCATTCCCTCCCCACTCCTGTGGGAAGGCTACTGCACAATCTCCATGCCCACCCCACTCTGGAGCCAGCCAGAGGTGGTATTTGCTGGTTCTCTGAACTACTCGAAATTTCTGCCACCAGTTCTCCAGAACCTGTCAGAACCCGCTGAAGTTCAACCCTGGATCTGTGGCAATTTTAAAAAGACTCCGGTTACCGGATGGATGGTTGAAGGACCTTCTTAGCAAGGAACCATTAAAAAGTGGAGTTAATCAATTTAGCTTTGAAGGACTTTGACACTCAGCTATTATTCGCTCATTGAAGTCAAGACTCCCCCAATTTATTTGGATTAAAGCACCCAGTCAATGTAGCCAGTGACCATACATGTGGCAAATGGAGGAATTTTATCTGCTGAACTGCACAACTGAAGGATGTTTGAGGCACATTGCTCTAAGCGCCTGGAGAAGTGTTTGTATAGGAAAAGGATGTTCCTTGAGATGCCAATGTAAAAGGATGCGCAGTTTGGAAGAACTGAATAGCTCCTTCCTTGCAAGTTTCAAGCAATTACTTGGGGGTAATTGTGTAAGAAGTACAATCATTACAGCATAGCTATTCATTTGTTTGATTATGTGCCATCAAGTTGTTGTTGTCTCCTACGCACCACATACAGTAGACAGATTTTTTCCATGATGAGCTCTCGGTAACCTGATCATTTAGGTCTTCCAATAGGGCACTCAAAGCGATGGGCCAATTCAGGTTGCTGCTGGTTCTTTCTTTCTTTCTTTCTTTCTTTCTTTCTTTCTTTCTTTCTTTCTTTCTTTCTTTTTCTTTCTTTCTTTCTTTCTTTCTTTTTTTTGTTTTCTTTCTTTTGTTTTCTTTTTCTTTCTTTCTTTCTTTCTTTCTCTATTTTTTTCTCTTTTTTCTTTTTTCTTTTTCTTTCTTTCTCTCCCTCTTTTTCTTCTTTCTTTTTCTCTTTCTCTATCTTTTTTCTTTCTTTCTTTCTCTCTCTTCTTTCTTTTTCTCTTTCTTTCTTTTTCCTTTTCTCTTTCTTTCTCTCTCTCTTTTTCTTTCTTTTTCTTTCTTTCTTTCTCGCTCTTTCTCTCTCTATCTTTCTTCTTTCTTTTTCTCTTTCTTTCTTTCTTTCTTTTTCTTTCTTTCTTTCTTTCTCTCTTTCTCTCCCTCTCTATTTCTTTTCTTTTTCTTCTTTCTCTCTCTCTCTCTCTTTCTCTCTCTCCCTTCCTTCCTTCCTTCCTTCCTTCCTTCCTTCCTTCCCCCCTCTTTCTCTCTTTCTCCATTCCCCATGTTAAACCCTTCTCCAATTCAGTTCAGAATAGAGCTGGAAGGGACCTTGGAGGTCTTCTAGTCCAACCAGTGATGGGTTCCTACCAGTTCGGACCGGTTTGGCTGAACCGGTAGTGGTTTGGCGGCCTGGGTCGCTGAAATTAACGTAGCCCTGAACTGGTTCCCTGGGCAGCGCCATAGGCGTCACGATCTTGTTTTTAGAACAATTTTAATTGGTCACTTGTTCGCAGTGTGCACACAAGCGAACTGGCAGTAGTGCCAGCTGGAACCCACCCCTGAATCCAACCCCCTGCTCAAGCAATGCAACCCAGTGCATGTAGTCCTCAACATACATGTACCGTAGAGCCCAAAACCTATGTGGCTAACTGAGAAATTTGTTAAGTGAGTTTCGCCCCACTTTATGACTTTCCTCACTACTTTTGTTAAGTGAATCACCACAGTTGTTAAATGAATGACTTGGTTGTTAAGTGAATCTGGCTTCTCCATTGACTTGGCTTGTCAAAAGGTCACAAAAAGGGACCATGGGGACACTGCAATAGTCATAAGTGTGAAAAATTGTCACAGGTCCTTTTTCTCAGTACCATTGTAACTTTGAATGATCACTAAGTGAACTGTTTTAACTTGAGGACTACCTGTACCATTCCAGACAAGTGGCTGTCCAGCATCTTCTTCAAAACCTCCACTGATGAAGCACCCACAACTTCTGGAGGCAAGCTGTTCTACTGGTTAATTCCACTGTTGGGAGGTTTCTCCTTAATTCCAGGTTGCTTCTCCCCTTGATTAGTTTCCATCCCTTGTTTCTTGTCCTGCCCTATGGTGATTTGGAGATAGTGACATGCGGTGAGGTTTATGGCTGGTGAGGCAGCAATTTTTTGGACTTGTGGACTTCAACTCCCAGAATTCCACAGCCAGGCCTGCTCAGTTCCGATTTAAAGCGACAGCATTTGTTTTTCTCCTTTGCTAAATAAGTTTCCTTCTTTCTTTTTCTTCTCCCTTCCCCTCCTTCCTCCCTCTCTCCCCCCCCTCAAACACACACACACACAAAGTTGCATCAAGATTCAGAAAATTTAGGTTTTCCTCCTCAGCCCATGTTAGCAATACCACTGGCAGCATTTTGGCTGGCAGCTTTTAAGTAGAAGTGGAAATTCATTCTACTGAAAACATTGCTTTTGCTTATGATTGGATAATTAAAATTTCAGAAGACCCAAAGGCAAAGTATTAGAGTGTTACATAGTGCATAAACTAAAGAACTGTCTCAATATGCTCCCTCCCCCTCTCTCAAACACAAAACACACACACACACACACAAACACACAAAGTTGCACCAGGAAGATGAAGTTTGAATTCCTCCCCCTCCCTCCGACCCACACGTACCTTTTCCAGCTGTTTCAACTCTGCTCTTGCCTGCCATCATGAAAAGAAAAAAAATGTAAAAGGAAAAAGGTGAGAGCTGAGGTCAGGCTGGGCTAGTTGCTGCCAGAGTCACCATGGATGACTCTGCTTAACTGTTTTAAAAAGCCTCTAAAAAAGCACTTTCTATAGGAGGAGGCAGGAGAACAACGTGCCTCATCTACATCAGGAATTTTTCGGCTTTTAACCCTTGCTTAACTCTCCTCGAGTGATCATAAAAAGTCAGACTAGATGAGGCACGTCGTTCTCCTGCCGCCTCCTGTAGAGGGCACTTTTTAAGAGGCTTTTTTAAAACAGTTAAGCACTAAGCAGAGTTATCCATGGTGACTCTGGCAGCAACTAGCTCAGCCTGACCTCAGCTCTTGCCTTTTTCCTTTTAATTTTTTTTCTTTTCATGATGACAGTGGTGGCGCTCTGCCTCCCCTGCCTCCCCTGACTGCAGATCCCTGTTTGGAGAATAGTTTGACTCTCTCCTCTCTGTGGCAGCCCCTCAAATACTGAAATACTGCTATCATGTCCACCCTACTCCTTCTTTTCTCTAGACGTGTAGCCTAGTCTTGATTCTCTAGAGTCTCAGGTCTTTGGGTAATGCGTCCCAAGTTGTAAATATAGCAATTAATATATTGTACTCTCTCTTTTGGCATCTTTTGAGAGAAGGTTCGTGTTTTGACTGGTAGTAGCATATGCTCTACCCTAGGAATTGCAGTTAGTGAAGAGCCAGAGAAGAACATGTGTTATGCAAACCACAACTTGACTTGTCCTTCCAGAAGGGAGGAGGAAGAAGTGGTCCAGCCAGTTCTTCATCGCTTGTTTTAAAATACGCAATGCTTAATATTTCTAATGAGATAATACCGGCATAGAGCATTTGGGGTAATTGCAGACTAATTGTCGTTTTGCCAGGATTTTGTTCCAAGTGAATTGTAAAGGGCATGTGTGTAGCACATAGCAACCACCACCAATGAATAAGAATAGAAAGAGTGGGTGGGTGATGTATACCTTGGAGGCTTAAAAAGGGACCAGGGATCTGTATTGCCCACGTTTCCAATTAGAACTCGGCAAAAGCACTGGAAGAGCCCACCTTCAGTTTTGCCCCATCTTTCACGCAGTTCACCCAGAGATATGTCCAAACAGTTGCCAAGCTTTGATGGGATAATTGGGTAACGCTGAAATGTAGTATTTCTGATGGTGAATCTCAAAAGGACTTTCTCGTTTCATGGCTAACTAACTTTGGGATCAGTTGAATTCTTAACAGCTTGAAAACACTGGGGATCATGAAATAACAATAACAACAACAACAACAACAACAACAATAGGAAAATTGGAAAAACAAAGCTATGCATAGCCAATACTTGAAAAGTATTGAAGGCAAAGCTGACCAAAAGCTAACTTGGAACTGGTTAAGATCAGGAGCACTGAAAAAAGAAACAGAAGGCTTTATTTTGGCAGCTCAAGAACAAGCCTTGGCCACAAACTGCATGACGACAAAAATTCAACATGTTACCACCAACAGCAAATGTTACCTCTGTAATGAGAAAGATGAGACAGTCGACCACTTGATCAGTGGGTGCAGCAGAATTTCACAAACTGACTACCTACAACGCCATGACCGCGTTGCTAAAATCATTCACTGGAAATTGTGCCAAAAGTTTGGATTTGAGTACAGCAAAAACCACTCGGAACATCAGGTTTAGAAGGTTTTAGAGAATGAGAAAGGCAAGATCTTGTGGGACTTCAGAATTCTGACTGACAGGCACTTGGCCCACAACACACCTGACATAACAATAGTTGAAAAGAAAAAAAGTATGGTTCATTGACATTGCAATACCTGGAGATGCACAAATTGAAGACAAACAGCAAGAAAAAATCAAGTAATGGGACCTGCAAATTGAAGTTGAGTGACTGTGGAAAAAGAAATCATGTGCTGTCCCGATTGTAATTGGAGCCCTTGGAGCAATACCTAAAGGGCTACCTCGCTATTTGGAAATTCTAAATTTACCTCACTTGAACATTCTGACTCTACAAAAAACCACCCTACTTGGAACAGCTTAAATCCTCCGATGTTACCTTAACAGTTCCTAGGTCCTTGGTTAGGACTCGAGCTGTTGAGCTACCAACCAGTCCCAAAGGCTGTGAATCTCACCAAAGATTAACCAAATAATAATAAATTAAAGGACTTTTACTGCTGTGTTCTCTCTAATAGACATGGGCCTAAACAGACTCTTAAGGTTGTGATGTTTTTCAGCTCTTGAGCTTCTGCTGTAATAGATGGGGATGTTAGAAAATCTGATGAAGAATGTAAAAAGAGTATTTCTTCTTTCTCTTGATAATATAAATCTTAATTCACTTGCATATTCTTCCATGTATAACCCACTGTAATTAACATTTTATGTTCTTTGGAATTACAGTGTCTAAATTCTAGAATGGTAAAATCTAAAAATGGTAACCATTATTATTATTTTTTAAATGATTAGAAGAGCAGTGGAAATGGATATGGTGATTAAAAACTGTGGTATTCAGTTGTAAGCTGAGAAACAGTACTTTTTCTATCTGAATAAGCTTTTTACCATCAGAAGTCCCAACTGCAGGACTCTTGAACTATATATTTATTTATGGTATTTTTCGGACTATAAGATGCACCAGTGTATAAGATTTCGAAGAGGTAAGTAAGAAAAAAGGTTTTTGTCCTTGCCGGCCCCCAGAAGCACTCTGCAGGCTTCAGCAGTGCTGGGGGAAAGCAAAAATGCCATTTTTGTCAAAAATGGGCGGAAAGTGGGCCATTTTTCACAAAAACAGGGGCACTTTTGCCTTCCCCCAGACCTGCTGAAGCCTGCAGAGTAATTCTGGGCACTGGGGGAAGGCAAAAACACCTCCGCTTTTGCAAGAAACAACCTGTTTTTCATAAAAATGGGATGCTGGGGTGGGGCTTCGGGAGGCCAAAAATGGCTGTATTTGGTGTATAAGATGCACCAACATTTCCACACTCTTTTAGGGGTGGGGAAAAGGTGTGTCTTGTACTCCAAAAAATACAGTATATATTCTTTCCCATATTTTTCCTACTGTTAAACAACCTGCTTTTAACGTCAATATAATTCAAGGACATGAATATTTAAAACTAGTTCTGATTCAAACATCAAGCAAATATTTCTAGCTCAGAGTTGAACTTGTGGGTCCTTGGTGCTCTCTGAACTTGATTAGCTTCTTGCAGAAATTTCATTACCCAAGTAGGTAATATCTTCAGTGCTAGGAGCGAAGTTGTTAGCTAGTTGGGTAATGAAAATGTTTGCCAAAAAAAATAAAAAAATCACTCAGAGAGTACAAGGCAGGGGTGAAATCCAGCAGGTTCTGACAAGTTCTAGATAACCGGTAACAGAAATTTTCAGTAGTTCGGAGAACCGGCAAATGCCACCTCTGGCTGGCCCCAGAGTAGGGTGGAAATGGAGATTTTGCAGTATCCTTCCCCTGGAGTGGGGTGGGAATGGATTTGCAGTATCCTTCCCCTGCCACACCCACCAAGCCACGCCCACAGAACCGGTAGTAAAAAAATGAATTTTACCATTGCTACAAGGACTCTATGTTTCAAATATATTATTGATTTTTTTGTAGCTTTCCTTTTCTCTTTTTTAGGGAGGGGAGAAGAGGGAAAGGGAGGGAGGGAGGGCTAGGATCAGGTGTCGAATTCAGCCGGTTCGGACCGGTTCAGCTGAACTGGTAGCTCCAATGATCAACTGAGATCTATTCTGGGAGCTGAAGTCTCCAAGTCTTAAAGATTCCAAGGTTGGAGACCCCTGTTCTAGTTGCTTTCAGGTTCATGGCATGCTGTTTTAATAATGTCCCGGCGGTAAAGGACACATCAAAGCTCCAACGAGTGAAAACATACAAAAGAATTGGAACTATAGATAATCCTCAACTTACGATCACCATTGACCCACAAATTTATGTTGCTAAATGAGAAATTAGTTCAGCGCATTTTACCCCATTTTATGACTTTTCTTGCCACCATTGTTACCTGAATCACTGCAGCTTAAGTTAGTGACACAGTTTTTAAGTGGATCTGGCTTTCCCCATTGATTTTGCATATCAGAAGTTAGCAAACGATCCATCTGTGATCCATGAATCACTGCAACCGTCACAAATATGAGTCAGTTGCCAAGCATCTGAATTTTGATCAGGTGTCCCGTGAGGATGCTGCAACTGTGGTTTGAAAAACGGTCACATCATTTTTTTCAGTGTCGTCGTAACTTTGAATGGTCACTAAACAAACTATTGTAAGTCAATATAATGATTTTTGGAACTGAAGTCTGAGAGGAACAGGCAGGTTCTTGGTCTAGGAATTACTTCCTATCCAATGTATCCAGTCCACAATCTTCTTCTCTGGTAACATTGTACTGCTAACTAGGGGATGCAAAACCTTTGCCAGACCAATTCTCGAATACAGCTCGTCCGCCTGGAATTCACACTGTATATCGGACATTAATATGATCGAGTGAGTCAAGAGGTATTTCACGAGAAGAGTATTCCATTCCTCTACTCACAATAAAACTCCCTATGCCACCAGGCTTGAAATTTTGGGCTTGGACAACCTGGAACTTGGCCGCCTATGGTCTGACCTAAGCATAGTACACAAAATTGTCTGCTAAAACATCCTACCTGTCAACGATTACTTCAGCTTCAACCTCAATAATACACGGGCAGACAATAGATACAAACTCAAGGTAAACCGCTCCAAACTCAATTGCAGAAAATACGACTTCAGCAGCAGAGTGGTCAATGCCTGGAATGCTCTACCTGACTCCGTTGTTACATCCTCAAACCCTCACAGCTTCAACCTCAAACTGTCTACCATGAACCTCACCCCATTCCTAAGAGGTCCGTAAAGAGGGCATCCATAAGCGCACCAGCGTGCCTAAAGTCCCTGTCCTACTGTCCCCATTTATCTATTCATTTCTTTCATTCATTTCCATGTTTATATTTATACCTGCTATCTTGTACATATTTGACAAACTAATAAATACAAATACAAAATACAAATTGTTAGGTAACTTTTGAACTGGAAGTTCAAGTCTCAACCATCTGACCTAATCTTTGGATTTCATCCCTTTGCCCCATTCTTTGCTTTCTGCAACAACTTCCCTCAAGCATAGTTCAAAGCATCAAAAGCTTGCCCATTATTTAATGTGCTTTTAGTTCCCCTTCTTAAAAGAATTATCTAGCGAAGGTGACACCATCTATCTAATGCTGACTGCTCTTGCAAAAACTAAGAAGAATAGGAATTGTATAGAAATTGGGTGGGGACATCCCAAGGCTGTAGACTAGTCTGGGTAGTTGCATAACAACTCGAGGAGAAAACAATGACACGACACTTTCCATATTGTTGTCAAGAGAACCACACAAACATGAAACCACCAGGAGTCAAAATGATTTGGAGAGAGATTATAATTTACAATAAAGGTATTACCAACCTACATGTGTGTTTGTGTGCAATGGATGGATGGGTGGATACATCTATGTCCAAGGCATTTTACATCGTGTTAATGAAATCTAGCACACACACAAAAAAAATCACACGTAAAATATATCAACCCGCTGGCATGAAACAGGCAAAACTCTTGCCAAAAGGAAAGGAATGTGCTTTTACCAATTAGAAAAACACAGCCAGACTGGGAATGAAGCCCACTGTGTTTCTTCACAGGTAGGACAGGTATAGTTCCGTGAGAAACCTCATCCTCATTCTCTGGGTATCAATCATTCTTTCAACTTCAATGTATCCAAGATGATTAGGTGACTGGAGGCTGAAACATATGAAGAACGGTTGCAGGAACTGGGTATGTCTAGTTCAATGAAAAGAAGGACTAGGGGAGACATGAGAGCAGTCTTCCAATATCTCAGGGGTTGCCACAAAGAAGAGGGAGTCACACTATTCTCCAAGGCACCTGAGGGTAGAACAAGAAGCAATGGGTGGAAACTAATCAAGGAGAGAAGCAACCTGGAATTAAGGATAATTTTTCTGACAGCTAGACAATTAATCGGTGGAACAATATGCCTCCAGAGGTTGTGGATGCTCCAACACTGGAAGTTTTAAAGAGGAGATTGGGCAACCATTTGTCTAAAATAAAATAGGGTCTCCTACTTGAACAGCAATTTGGACTAGAAGATCTCCAAGATCCCTTCCAACTCTGTTATTCTAAACCAGATCCAGAGATGTACAATGTGATTGTGTCTGGTTTCTTTCCAAGGTGATCAAATCCATTAGTGGAAATCTTACATAAAAGCATTTCCTACAACAACCATGAAAATGGCACTTTTATTGTCTCTTTGAGATCTTGGAAACAATCTACACAATGTTTTAATACACCCTTCTATTCTCATTGGCAAAACCCACATACATGATATCGTGTTTATAGAATGCCACCCAGTGGTGGATTCTGGATCCCGTCGCAACCGGTACACTGCGTCCACCTCGGGCATGTGCGCTGCTCTTGCATGCACACACCACAGCCCTGCGATGCCCCAGCTGCTCGGCGGAGGTCGCACAGCCGCTGTACACTGTGCGTGTGTGCCCAATTGGCCCGGTTGCCTTAAAAACAGGTAAGGAATGTGGATGGGCAGTTGTGCCCACTGAAACGCCATTCTGGTATGGTGGCCACTGCTCCCAGCTGATCTATTCCAACTCTGTTATTCTATTCTCATTCTCTCTCCCTCTCCCTCTCTCTCTCTCTCTCTCTCACACACACACACACACAAACACACACACACACAGAGTTTTCTCCTCTACAGTTTACCTCATAATGTGAAAAGGGAACTAGCAATCTCTTCAGAGGTCTTGAATTAAGTTCCCGTAAGATTTTATGAATGTTCCTCAACGCTTCCACTTGTCTGGAAGCATGCTTGTAATTCTAGTTGTTCTTGACTCTAGGGGGCAGTGCTCATCTCCGTTTCAAAGCCGAAGAAAAGCACTGTCCAAAGATGTCTCCTTGGTCATGTGGCCGGTATGACTCAACGTCGAAGGTGCACAGAATGCTGTTACCTTCCCACCATAGGTTGGTCCCTATTTTTCTACTTGCATTTTTACATGCTTTTGGACTGCTAGGTTGGCAGAAGCTGGGACAAGTAACGGGAGCTCACTCTGTTACGTGGCACTATGGATTCAAACTGCTGAACTGCCGACCTTCTGATCGACAAACTCAGCATCTTAGCCACTGAGCCACTATGTCCTTGTAACCAATTACACAACTCTAAATCATTAAATTTAACTCTAAGTTACTAAATTCCCTCTGCATTTTTGAAATTATTAAGAAGGACTTCTCCACATTCAAGAACTTGAATACCTAAACAGTTTCATAATCTTGCCTCTTTTTATGCACAGTAAATGTAAAATGGGAATGGTGGCCACTATCTTGACTTTTTGACCTCCTGAGCAAAGACCCTGAATGTGGTAGTAACCGTATGCTAACAAATATTCTCTGCAGATAATTTTTCCCCAGCTTCTAACAAACTTGCACTATCTCAATTGTTGTAGGTGACAATGTGCATAAACCTCCTGGCATTCGTAAGATTTCAATGGATTAAAAATAACAGAAAATTCCATCCATTCAACTTTGACCATGTGTCTGAATGGTCGTGCAATTGGCAACTCCAAATCTCGACTAATAAATGCTCTGTCCTACACATTGGCAAAAAATAAATATATCAGAACACCAAATACAAGTTGGGCAGAAATGTCCTTGTAGATGACCCTCACTCCGTCAAGGACCTAGGAGCACTCATCTCAAATGATCTAAACGAGACCACTGTAACAGCATTGCCAAAAAGGCATTAAGAGTTGTTAACCTAATTTTGCAAAGCTTCTTCTCCAGTAAAATTGAATTGCTAACTAGGGCATACAAAACCTTTGCCAGACCAATTCTCAAATACAGCTTGTCTGCCTGGAATCCACACTGTATATGATTGAGCGGGTCCAGAGGTATTTCACAAGAAGAGACCTCCACTCCTCTGCTCACAATAGAATCCTTTATGCCACCAGACTTGAAATTTTGGGCTTGGACAATCTGGAATTGCGCTGCTTGAGGTCCGATCTAAGCACAGTACACAAAATTGTCTGCTACAACATCCTACCTGTCAATGACTACTTCAGCTTCAACCCCAATAATACATGGGCAAACAATTGATACAAACTCAAGGTAAACTGCTACAAACGATTGCAGAAAATACGACTTCAGCAACAGAGTGGTCAACGCCTGGAATGCTCTACCTGACTCCGTTGCTACATCCTCAAACCCTCACAGCATCAACCTCAAACTGTCTACCGTAGACCTCACCTCATTCCTAAGAGGTCCATAAAGGGGGCGTGCATAAGCGTCCCAGTGTGCCTACCATCCCTGTCCTACTGTCCCCATCTATTTATACTCATTTCTTTTGTTCATATCCATGCTTATATTTATATACCTGCTATCTTGTACATATTTGACAAACTAATAAATACAAATTTGGAAGGAGAGAACAAAATACATTTTTCATTAAAAGCATTCCTTTGGTGAACCATTCTCCTCTACAGAGGAAAATCCTTGATTTTCAAATCTCTTGTCCTGTTTTGAAAGTCCTGCTAGGGCAGTTTTAAAACTGAAGAATCTTAAAAAGACATGTTTTGCTGCAGTCATGAATCACCTGGTCGCAAACTTTTCCCTGGGAGCCGAGATGCATCGTCTAAAAATTACAATAATCATTTTCCAAATTGCAGGCTGTATTTCTCAACCTTAGCAGCAAAGATGCACAGACCTCAGCTCCTAAAATTCTGGATTTCAAATCCTCACATCTTTATGTTGCCATGCTTGACAAACACCGCTTTATACAATTCAGCAACCTATTTCTAGGTGACACATGCTCTCTCTCCTTTTTTGGCAAAGCTAAATTGACTCTCACGATTTTATATCGACTCAGATGCTTTGAACAAGAGTTTCTTTGTGCTTCTGCCAGAGAACTGCAACACCTATGCTGAAATACAGTAGCGTAATTTCTGCCTAATTATTTAAACACAGCTTTAATTTTCCTCAAAATTGGATGATTTGCTGGAAGTGCAAGTCACTGCAAGTGTGAGATTTTCACCCAATACAATTTCTGACGTTCTGTACTGTTATTTTTTTTCTGCTGTGTATTCAAGGTAGCTTTTTAATTGAGGAGAGGAACAAACCACAGAAGGAACAAATGCTATCTTTTGTAACTTGGGAGGGATCTTGGAGTCTTAGTGGACAACCAGCTAAATATGAGCCAGCAGTGTGCAGTGGCAGTCAAAAAAGCCAATGCAATCCAAAGTTGCATTAACAGAGGGATACAATCAAGATCAAATGAGATACTAATACCACTCTATAAAGCCCTAGTAAGACCACACCTAGAGTCAGGGATGCAGTGGCTCAGTGGGTAAGATGCTGAGCTTGTCGATTAGAAAGGTTGGCAGTTCAGCGGTTCGAATCCCTAGTGCCATGTAACGGAGAGAGCTCACTGGTCCCGGTTTCTGCCAAGCTAGTATTTCGAAAGCATGCAAAAATGCAAGTAGAAGAATAGGGACCACCTATGATGGGAAGTAACAGCACCACATGTGCCTTCGGAGTTTAGTCATGCCAGCTACATGACCATGGAGACTTCAGATAGCGCTGGCTCTTTGGCTTTGAAATGGAGATGAGCACCTCCCCCTAGAGTTAGAAATGACTAGCAGATATTTGCAAGGGGCACCTTTACCTTTAGAGTTCTGCATCCAGTTTTGGTCACCACACTATAAAAAAGATGCTGAGACCCTAAAAAAAGTGCAGAGAAGAGCAATCAAGATGATTAGAGGACTGGAGACTAAAACATATGAAGAACAGTTACAGGAAGTGGGCATGGCTAGTCTAGAGAAGAGAAGGACCAGGGGAGACATGAGAACAGTCTTCCAATATCTCAGGGGCTGCCACAGAGAGGAAGGGGTCAAGCTATTCTCCAAAGTACCTGAAGGCCAGACAAGGAACAATGGATGGAAACTGAACAAGGAGAGATTCAACCTAGAAACAAGGAGGAACTTTCTGACAGTGAGAACAATCAACCCATGGAACAGAATTTGCCTTCGGAAGTTGTGGGGGCTTCAGAGACTTTCAAGAAGAGATTGGACTGCTATTTGTCAGAAATGGTGTAGGATCTCCTGATTGAGCAGGAGGTTGGACTGGATGACATACAAGGTGCCTTCCAACTCTGTTAATCTGTTAAAAAAAACTTTTACCAACTTTCAACAGAGAAAATGTAGGTACCATTTATAACAATCTTATTAACACCACCTTATTGCAAAGTATTGAAAAAGTATTATTTAAAAAAAAACACCAGGTAGCCTACCTTGCAACTGTTAAGCACAAAACCCCCAAGCCAATTTTCCTGCAAGGAGCTTCCATCTTTTAAGCCTCCTGCTGATCTTAAAAGCTCTCTTCCATTCACAGGTGTTATTCTTTAAGCTAAATGAACTTTTCCATAGAGGGGATAATCCTGCAAATACTATTTAGGAGACAATAATTTTCAGCAGGGGGTTTAGAACAGGTTGTAAGAAGTTAGCACCCACCCCTCTCCTAGAAAAATGAAATATTCTGGGAAAGATTTAAAAAGGCAGCATATTATATTTCCCTGGATGAGAAATGGAGAAACATGTTTTTTTTTAGGGCAGGAAGCACTCTTAATAGCCCCCACTCTCCTCAATAGCCCACAGCAGACGTCCACACAAAGATAAAGAGATAGCTAGGTCTATTCATAGGCAAATGCCCTCACCCAAGATCCAAGAAAGGTGGATGCAGGATTAACCCTCTACCCATCTCACCATATGGCACCTCGGAAGATTACATCACCCAGCAAGGCTCAACCAGGCCTGGGGCTCAGGCCAGCCTACAGAGTTGCCCCTGCATGGCCCCATGGGAGCCTGACAACCAATCAGAATACAAGCTCAAATTCAAAAACCCAGAGAGGGCATAAAACCCAAGCACTCTCCCTTCCTTCATCCAACATCTTCAAGGCATGTGATTCTGTCCACCATTAAAACCATCTTTCTAAGCAGCCACCATGTTTCCGGGGCCTTTCTCCCCACTTGGAACTGAACCCAGAAGGACATTTCTTCCAACAAGGCAAAATAAAATATCTAATTATTGTTAATGTAATAAAAGGTGGCAATGTGTGTGGGTGTGATTACCCAGAAGCTAAACATAAGAACAGGAGAATCTGATGGCCATATCAAGGAAAGAATGGATGTTCTGGCAAAATGGTACATATGACTTTGTTACAAAGCAAAGAATGTAAAAATTTGAGATGCAGAACAAAATAGAGGAACGTAACATTTGCAGAGAAAAGGCTGTATAAGGCACAGGGCTTCAGTAAAATCCTGGCAAGGTGGAATGTTAATAGATTATATGCCTCTAATTAGTTGAGGAGGGACGTGATGGCTCAGGGGCTAAGATGCTGAGCTTGTTGATGAAAAAGGTCGGCGGTTCGAATCCCTAGCACCGCATAATGGAGTGAGCTCCCATTACTTGTCTCAGCTTCTAATAACCTAGCAGTTGGAAAGCACATAAAAATGCAAGTAGAAAAATAGGGGCCACCTTTGGTGGGAAGGTAATAGCATTCTGTTTGTGCCTTCGGAGTTTAGTCATGCTGGCCACATGACCACGGAAATGTCTTCAGACAGTGCTGGCTCTTTGGCTTTGAAACAGAGATGAGCACCGCCCCCTAGAGTCGGGAACGACTGGCACATATGAGCAAGGGGAACCTTTACCTTTACCTTATGGCCATGATTTATGTTAAATTTACAGATTATAGAAATAAATCCCTTCATTAATTTGTGGGAATCTGCTGCTATCACCTATGCTGGTAGCACCAACCTCAATGTTGAACTTATGACGGTTGCAACATCCCGGGGTCATGTGATCCCCTTTTGCGACCTTCTGACAAGCAAAATCAATGGGGAAGACAGATTCACTTAACAACCTGATTATTTACTCAACAACTGCATTGATCCAATTACCAACGATGGAAAGAAAGGTTGTAAGATGGGGTGAAACTCATTTAACAACTGTCTCAATTACCAACATAAATGTTGCTACATACATTACTCCAACATAAATTAGTTGAGGAATATTTTGCTGTTGCGGGTGCTGTCATTTTATTGATTTAAACAAAGTTAAGGACCCTCTGAAAGTCTTAAGAGAATTGAACAGTACAGATAGTCCTTAACTTACAACCGTTCATTTAGTGACTGAAGCTGCAATGGCATTGAAAAAAAGGATTTATGATGGTTTTCACAGTTACAACTGTTGCAGGATCCCCATGGTCACTTCATCAAAATTGGCAACTGACTCATATTTATGACAGTTGTCGTATCCTGGAGTGACACGATCACCTTCTGAGCTCCTTCTGTTCGTGGATGAAGAAGCTTCTTTAGTTCAGAAGCTATAGAAACTGAAGAAACTTTTCCAGTTCAGTTCTCGGAGGAAGAAACTTGGACAAGAAACAAAATGTCTTCAAGGAAAAACAAAGTCCAGTTACTTTTTGAAAACTTTGGGATTGAATCTGAGACTTTCTGCTTTCAAAGCATTTGCTCTCCCTCTATTAAAAAAACCGTGGCACGACAAAACCGCGCTCCTCTAAAGCGCGCCCGATTAAACCGCGTCGCTGACGTCATCAGCAGGGCGACAACAGCGACTGCGGAGAAAAAAGGGCGCTTTAAATAGTGCTTTGAAAGCAAGCCGATTCAAGTTAAGGTAAGGGTTAGGTTTAGGGTTAGGTTAAGGGTTAGGGTTAGGTTAAGGGTTAGGATTAGGTTTAACGTTAGGTTAAGGGTTAGGTTTAGGGTTAGGGTTAGGGTTAGGTTAAGGGTTAGGTTTAGGTTTAGGATTAGGTTTAGGGGTTAATTTTAGCTTTAGCATTTACAGCATGCTTTTTTCTCCGCACTGTTGTCGCGCTGTGATGACGTCAGCTACGCGGTTTCGTCGAGCGCCCTTTAGTCGAACACGGTTTTGTGGTGGAACCAAAAAAACCACATTTGCCAGTGATAGTTAAACCTGATTACATCTCCAAATTTGGAGCTCTCATCTCCCCGCCCCCTTACACAAAATAAAACTATTGCAGAGGTAACATCTCAAGACAATATTTTAAGGAGGCTAACATTTATTTATGATAGAGGACAGAAGAGACTCCAATAAAATCATGCCTTCTTGGACCTTTTCCCACCATGAAGTCTGGCACTTGTCCCTGGCTGGCATCTCCTCGCAGCTCTCGTTCTTTTCTTCTGAACTGCAATCCTCAGAGGGGTTACATTGCTCCATCTCAACTTGTTCCTGGTCTTCCATTTCTTCTGTCCATTGATCTGGTGGATGTTGTGGATTTGGGCATTGTTCCTCTTCAAGATCACACTTGCCTCCTTTGTGTGAGATTGGCACTTGCACACCTATACTCTTGTTTTTCCATTTCTTGCACACTTGGACTTCCTTGCCTTCTATTTCTACTCCGTCATCGTCATCCAGATATATGTTTAGAGGCACGTCTAGGTGAATACCCAAAGGAATCATCCTTTTTTTCCGGCAAGCTTGCGTCAAGCAGCAGCATTTAAGGGCCTTCCCGTAAGTGGCCTTCGCTTTCTTTTTTTCCTGACATTTTGGTTTTTTCTGTCCTTTGGGGCATTTTGCCTTTTGGTAGGAAGTTGGCTTGTTTCTGTTTGGCTTACAAAAGTTGCTACATATCGAAATCTTACACTGGGAGTTGTCTTTGTTGCTTGCAAGGGAGCAGGAGGAATTCTTTTGGTATACTTCCTTTCTTTCGGTCCAAGCGCAGAGATTAGAAGAACATTCGTCGTCACTCAGTTCCTCTTTACAAATTTGTCTCTTTCTGACACAAGGGGTTGATGGTGCTGCAAAACCAGGGGCTTCTTCACATCCACTTTGGTTGCACATGCACTGGTTCTTCTTGGGGCATTTCCGCCCACGTGGAGTGGAACGAGGGCAAACTGGGCGTTGGGTTAGGACTGGCTTGCGGTAGCTCTGGGTGATAAACTCTGCCATAGAATAGGTGACCCCAATCTTCTTGGACAGCTGCCTTGGGGTCAGGCCTAATTCCCGCCACCTGGTTTTGTCAATGTTCATTCTTCTTCTGTTTACCATCTACCCCATCTTCATGTCACCTCCCTATGGCTTTTGCTCCCTTGGCTTGCTATGATCCACTAGGGCCAGAGGTTCTGTGACATCTGTAGCTGCAGAGTTGATGTCATAAGCATCACCACATTTAAGCTAGCCTCCTGTAGATCACATATTTGTGTCTTTTGGGATGAACCCAAGGTCCTGCTGGGAAAGATAGATCTTTTTTTTTAACAAGGTAACCCTGGATTCTTGTTCTAGGAGATCCCATCTCACATTTGTAAGAATGGACACACACATCAGGCATATTTTACCAGTTTAGGAAAGTCTTGCAATGATAACAACCCATTTAATCAAATGTATTTATATATTCCCAAGTGTTGGTGATTTCAAAGAGACTTCCTTAAGAGACACTATGACTTGCCATCACCCAGGCGAACATAAAAAGGGGAACTTTGTCTGACTCTGTTAGAGGTGGGGCACCACACCTCTGAACTAAATGTGACTCCAACTGCCCCTTATTCTAGCTCTTCAGAACTAAGAGAAGATGTAGGAGAAGAACAGATGGAGTCAAGAGGAATCAGCCTGGAGTCCTTACCTTCCCACAAACACCCTAATTCAATCCCCCCTGAATTCCATGAACTCTTATCTAGTGTGGATTTAGTGTTGACTGTTAGTTGACTAGATTCTTTTGTATAAAGTAAAGGTAAAGGTTCCCCTCCACATATATGCTAGTTGTTCCTGACTCTAGGGCGTGGTGCTCATCTCCGTTTCAAAGCTGAAGAGCCAGCGCTGTCCGAAGATGTTCTCCATGGTCATGTGGCCGGCATGACTGAATGCCAAAAGTGCACGGAACACTGTTCCCTTCCCACCAAAGGTGGTTCCTATTTTTCTACTTGCATTTTTATGTGCTTTCGAACTGCTAGGTTGGCAGAAACTGGGACAAGTAATGGGAGCTCACACACAGAGTTTTGCAGCTCTAGGGAATCGAACTGCCGAACTGCCAACCTTTCTGATTGACAAGCTCAGTGTCTTAGCCACTGAGCCACTGTGTTCCTCTTGTGTATAGACATGAGCAAGAAATTAGCTTAACTGGAATCTAATGTGCAGTTCTAATTTTTCACACCTGACAGAAGCCTAGTGTTTCTCCACTCATTGGATGAAGATCTTATGGCAACTGGCTTGCAAGTATTTGCACGTTGGTGTGTTTACACTAAGCCAAGTCATAGTGAAAAACTCAAAAGTAATATTACTCAACCTTAGCAACTTTTAAGTTCTGTGGACTTCAACACTCAGAATTCCCTAACCGTCCGGATTCAAAGTTCACACATCTTAAATTGTTAAGGTTGAGAAACATTGTTCAAAACATAATCTACCATTTTTAAAACTTGTTCTCCAACTTTGAGCTTTTGTATAAGCATTTAGGTTCTGCTTTTTGACCACACAATAGTGCTAGCTATATTTTACTACAGTTTTAATACAAGATGCTATGGCTTTCAGATTTCATTACAAATATCACACTGGCCTTTCCCCCCTCTCCTCTTCATTTAGAAGTAGAGTTTGTTTAATTTCATATTTCTCTCTTTCAACAGAGCAGTTGCTTTTAATTTATTCTGTTGCTTTGTATGCAATGTTGTTCTTTCTTTTTATTGTATTATTTCATAGCTATCTTGTTGGTTGCTCTGGAAACCAATTAATACTAATGGTGCATGATATAAAAGCAGTTCAACAGCAGTTCAATAGGATACAATCCACTTTCCAGCAACTTGCAAAATATTCGGCTGATATCAGTAAGGTTTAATGATAACTGTTTATATTGACAGCATATCAAGAGGCTGGTGTTCCAACTAGCATATAGTGACTCCATCATTGTGTGTTAAATTAGGGATCATCATGCCCATTACATTACATCATGCCCATTACAGCCAGTAAGAATAGGCAGATAAAGATGCTGGAGACCATTATCTGAATTGAACTGCAAGCTTCATTATCAGCGGAAAACACTTACTTCCTCCCCATATTATAAGTTAGGAAAAAACCTTTCCATTACACACAAAAGGTAAAGATAAAGGTTCCCCTCACACATGTGCGCTAGTTGTTCCCGACTCTAGGGGGCAGTGCTCATCTCTGTTTCAAAGCCAAAGAGCCAGCGCTATCCGAAGACATCTCTGTGGTCATGTGGCCGACATGACTAAATGCCAAAGGTGCACGGAACGCTGTTACCTTCCCACCAAAGGTGGTTCCTATTTTTTACTTGCATTTTTTATGTGCTTTCGAACTGCTAGGTTGGCAGAAGCTGGGACAAGTAACAGGAGCTCACTCCATTTTGCAGCTCTAGGGAATCGAACTGCCGAACTGCCAACCTTTCTGATTGACAAGCTCAGTGTCTTTGCCACTGAGCCACCATGTCCCTGAAATTACATGCAATCTTACATGCAATAAATTGGTTCCAAATGGGAAATAATTCAACACATTCCTGCATCTTCATTCCATCCATCTCAATAACTCTTGCTATGGAGTAATAAAGAATTACATTCATACTTAGAAAATAATCATCTTTTCATATTAGGCCAAATTGCTGCCTAGTCATTGGTTACAACCTACTGGATGTTACTTGGGAAAAAACTCAACTAAAATTAATGGGCACTGCCCCTGAGCATGCGGAAACGCCTGTTCCTTAGACTTGGATGATATCCTGTAGACCAGGGGTGTCAAATTCAAGGCCCATGGGCTGAATGCTTAGATCTGGCACCCTGGAAACAGTGAAGGACCAGCCCACGGTACCTCTGCCAGCGAACACGGAGCTCCATTTTTGGCTGCAATGGCCTCCTGCAGCCCTCTGCCAGTGAAAATGGAATCCTCCCGAGGTCCATTTTGATTGGCAGAGCACTCAGGCCATCACAAGTGACCCTGACACAGGTGACATCAAGCTGGCCACATCAGAGGTGGGTTGTGAATTTTTTTACTACCGGTTCGTGCACGCTCCCGCTTCTGCACACAAGCATCCAGGCGGGTGGGCAGAGCCTCACACCCCCGCTACTACCGGTTCACTTGATCCAGACCAAACTGGCAGCAACCCACCTCTGGGCCACACCCACCCTGGCCATGCCCACCTGGCCCCGTGAGGTAAAACATAACCCTGATGAGGCCCTCCATGAAATCGAGTTTCACACACCTGCTGTAGACTGTAATGTGCTGTGCCCTAGAAGTTAGCATTATAGGCTTCCACATAACACATATTTGAGATTTCAAATCGCTAGTAGTCAAAGTAGTAGTAGTTGTATTTCTTACAACCTGCAAAGGTTGTAAGAAATAGTTCCCAGCATAATGAGTGGAAATGAACATTGTTGGGCAGATCCCTTGGACAAAGAGGCTTTTGGGGGAGGAAAGCCAGTGCAGTCCTAGGCTGCATTAACAGAGGGATAGAATCAATGGGGCCACAGTTGAACTTTGCAATGAGAGAGCCCTTGGAGCGCATGGATGGGTTATGTTTGACCTTGGTTTTAAAGCAAGGCAATCCTGAGAAATGTTATATAAATTATAATGTACCATTATAAATCGTTAGTACCACTTTGCAATGCCTTGGTAAGACCACACTTGGAATATTGCATCCAGTTTTGGTTGCCATGATGTAAGAAAGATGTTGAGATTCTAGAGCAGAGGTCTTCAAACTTCGCAACTTTAAAGACTTGTGGACTTTTAACTCCCAGAGTTGAAGTCCACAAGTCTTCAAGTTGCTAGGTTTGGGGATCTCTGTTTTAGAGAGAGTACAGAAAAGAGCAAAAAAGATGATTAGGGAACCGGAGGATAAAACATATAAAGAACGGTTGTTGGGACTGGGTATGTCTAGTCTAGTGAAGAGAAGGAGTAGGGGTAACATGATAGCAGTCTTCCAATGTCTCAGGGGTTGCCGCAAAGAAGAGGGAGTCAAGCTATTCTCCAAAGCCCCTGAGGGCAGGACAAGAAGCAATGGGTGGAAACTAATCAAGGAGAGAAGCAAGTTAGAACTAAGGAGAAATTTCCTGGCAGTGAGAACAATTAATCAGTGGAACAACTTCCCTCCAGAAGTTGTGGATGCTCCTAACACTGAAAGTTTTAAAGAGGAGATTGGACAACCATTTGTCTAAAATAGTATAGGGTCTCCTGCTTGAGCAGCAATTTGGACTAGAAGACACCCCCCCCAAGGTCCCTTCCAACTCTGTTATTCTAAACCAGATCCAGAGATGGATGATGCGATTGTGTCTAGTTTCTTTCCATGGTATCACATCCAATAGTGGAAATCTTACATAAA
Organism: Thamnophis sirtalis; assembly: GCF_051295495.1. NCBI lineage: Eukaryota > Metazoa > Chordata > Lepidosauria > Squamata > Natricidae > Thamnophis > Thamnophis sirtalis. The sequence goes on from NW_028261382.1 coordinate 76,963,050, forward strand.
AGCATTTCCTACAATGGCACTTTTATTGTCTCTTTGAAAACTTGGAAATAATTTACATGATGTTTTAATACACCCTTCTATTCTCATTGGCAAAACCCACATACATGATATCGTGCTTATAGAATGCCATGGCTATACATACAGTCTTCATTTAATGGCCATTCTTTCAGCGGCGTTCTGAAATTACAGTCAGAGGGGCACTAAACAAAAGGGACTTAACACCCCAGGCCTGAAGTTACAGCTGTTTCAGCACCTTTGTGGCTTGTGAATGCAATCTGGATGCTTGGCAACCAGTTTGCACTCACAATGTGTTGCCAAGCACCCTGTGATAATGTCAGTCCTACCTCTGTTCAAAACCAAAGAAAGAAAACAGCACCCAAAAAAGCCAACACAATCCTAAATTGCATTAACAGAAGGATACAATCAAGATCAAGGGAGGTACTAATACCACTCTATAAAGCCTTAGTAAAGTCACACCTAGAATACTGCATTCAGTTTTGGTCACCACACTATAAAAAAGATGTTGAGACTCTAGAAAGAGTGCAGAGAAGAGCAACAAAGATGATTAGGGGACTAAAACATACGATGAGGCTAAAACATACGATGAAAGGTTGCAGGAACTGGGCATGGCTGGTCTAGTGAAGAGAAGGACCAGGGGAGACATGATAGCAGTCTTCCAATATTTGAGGGGCTGCCACAGAGAAGAGGGTGTCAAGCTCTTTTCCAAAGCACCTGAAGGTCAGACAAGGAATAATGGATGGAAACGGATCAAGGAGAGATTCAACCTAGAAATAAGGACAGTGAGAGCAATCAACCAATGGAACAGAAGTTGCCTTTGGAAGTTGAGAGAGCTTCATCACTTGAGACTTTCAAGAAGGGACTGGACTGCCATTCGTCAGAAATGGTGTAGGGTCTCCTGTTTGAACCCGGGGGGGGGGTTGAACTAGATGGCGTACAAGGTCCCTTCCAACTCTATTAATCTGAGGTACTTTTACTGAAATGATAGCAGCGAAAGAAAAGCAAGATCTGAGCCAAAAGGCATAAAAGTTTCCCCAAATCCCTCCCCCCAGGGACTCAGCTGAATGTCCAGTCCACTTCCCACATAGTGTCATGTGGAGCACATCTTCAGGTGCTTTCCTCCATCTGGAGTTCTAGGACGGTTGGCCTTGACTGATAGATTGTGTGATCATCAGGTACAATCTTCTCTGTGGGCTTCCACAGAAAGTCAGCCAGCTTTCTGCAGCTAACCCCAGAAATGAAACCAACTCCTCTTGTAAATCCTCCATGGATGAAAATCCTGTTTGGATTTGGAGATGGAACTTTTTTGACCACTTCCAGGGGACTGGCTTAAAAAGATCCACTCAACTGCAGAGCACTTGCACCAGGTCTCCCAGTGTCTCCACCCTGCCCCTGAAGCATCTGATATGCCTTACCTGGAACCTTGTCCGCTTAACAACCTGTGAGATCACTTAATGACTGAAACTGAAAGGACTGAGATTGCGGTCATTGAGCAAACTGTTTAACTGTTTAACTGTTTAATAGCCAAGGTGGCGCGGTGGTTAAATGCAGCACTGCAGGCTGACTGCTAGATCAGCAGTTCAGCGGTTCAAATCTCACCGGCTCAGGGTTGACTCAGCCTTCCATCCTTCCGAGGTGGGTAAAATGAGGACCCGGATTGTTGTTGGGGGCAATATGCTGACTCTGTAAACCGCTTAGAGAGGGCTGAAAGCCCTATGAAGCGGTATATAAGTCTACTGTTATTATTGCTATTTAATAAATTTATAGGCCGCCCAATCCCGAAGGACTCCAGGCGGCTTACAGAAATACATTTCAAAAATAAAAAATTAAAATAGAAAGAATAAAAACAGATTAAAAGATCACTTCATACACTCAATCTAGGCGGGGCTGGACCTCGTACATGAGGTCAACAGCCCCAGGCCTGCCGGAATAGCCAGGATTTAGTAGCCTTTCGGAAGGCTGTGAGAGTGGGAAGGGTCTGGATCTCCGGGGGTAGATCGTTCCATAGGGCTGGAGCAGCTACAGAGAAGGCCTTCCCCCGGGGGGTCGCCAGACGACATTGTCCAGTCGATGGTATGCGGAGAAGTCCCACCCTGTGTGATCTTATCGGCCATTGGGAGGTATGCGGTAGAAGACGGTCTCGCAAACTGGTCACATGACAACGGGCAAGATGTGGGATGGTTGCCTAGCACACAAAATGCAGTCACATGATTCTGGCAGGGTAGGGGCAGATGTTGTACCTTCAGAATCTATTGTAAGTACCGTATTTTTCAGAGTACAAGACGCTCTGAAGTAGAAGACACACCTAGCTTTTGGGGAGGAAAACAAGGGAGAAAAATCTGCCTCCACCTCGGAGCAATTTGCCTCCTTTCAACAAACAGCAAACAGTACAGTACATATACACTGTTTGTGATGTTATGTTTCAGATTATTCTTGTACAGATGCAGATAAAATTGATGTGGATTTCTGGAAGTATAGTTATTCTCTGCTATTTAAAAGAAGATACAATAGCACTGGGCCTCTTCAGATCAAGCATTTATTTTAAAAAGCTTCTTCATTTTGTTGTCTAGAACAATAATAAAGCAGGTTTTTTTAGAAAAATAAGTAAAATAATTTGGACATTCTATAGGCATTTATAGTTATTGACTTACCTCCTTGCAGCAAACAGTCTGATTAGCAGAAAAAAAAAATCTGCCTCCCAGCAATTTCCCTGTGCAGCAAATAGCAAGTTTCACTTTCAATTTCAGCAGGGGTCTCCTGATCATCATCTGTTTCAGGCTGCAAGGATTGACATAGCCTATTGCAGCCGCCGCAAACCTCATTTTCCCTGTTTGCTGCAAGGAGGTAAATTGCTGGGAGGCAGAGGCCAAAGGGTGGGGGCCGGTGGGTGGGGCTACATTCAGTGTATAAGACGCACCCAAAGTTGCATCCTCTTTTAGGATGAAAAGATGGGAAAGGTATGTCTTATACTCCAAAAAATAAGGTAGCTTTTGGGTGATCCATCATAACTTTGAATAGTATGTAAGTGACTGGTTACCACCCTAATATTGGGACTTGTTTTATATACGAACCCACAATTACAAGCAAAATTGATATTGTTTGATGACTATGGCAGACATGTGAGGACTGAAATTAATTTGAATGAGACCAAGTCATCATGATACTAGGAATATAGTGAGCTGTGGGGGTGCAGTGGTTAGAATGCAGTACTGCAGGCTAATTCTGCCGCCTGCCTGCAGTTTGATTCTCACCGGCTCAAGGTTGACTCAGCTATTCATCCTTCCGAAGTTGGTAAAATGAGGGCCCTGATTGTTGGGGGCAATGTGCTGACTCTGTAAACTGCTTAGAGAGAGCGGTAAAGCACTGCGAAGTGGTATATAAGTCTAATTGGCATTGCTTGTTGTTGTTGTTAGTTGCAAAGTCATGTCTGACCCATCACGACCCCATTGGCAACGTTTCTCCAGGCCTTCCTGTCCTCTATCCTCTTCTGGAGTCCATTTAGGTTTACACCTATTGCTTCGGTGACTCCATCCAGCCACCTCATTCTCTTCCCTTCTTCTTTTGCCCTCAGTCATTCCCAGCATGAGGCTCTTCTCCAGGGAGTCCTTCCTTCTCCTTAGGTGGCCAAAGTATTTAAGTTTCATCTTCAGGATCTGGCCTTCTAAAGAGCAGTCAGGGTTGATCTCCTCTAGGACTGACCGGTTGGATCGCCTTGCAGTCCAAGGGACTTGAAAGTGCTATTGCTATATGTGCCAAAGGAAGCTTTCCCCCCCCCCTATCATTTCCTCACTCTTCCTTCTCCCCGAAATCTATTAAGGATAAAATCTATCTATCAATAGTTCTAAGGACGTGAAAGCATCTCAGAAAGCAGAAACCCAAGAACAGAAAGATTAAGTCTACAGAAATAATAGATTTGCACATTCTGCCTGCAGCCCTCATTCTTTTTTTTAGATAGGAGAAGCGGAAATGCACGTTTTGCTTTTGTTTCAATTCAAATTTTAATTTAAAAAAAGTTAGTGAAAGAAGGAGCAAGACATTTTTCAAGTTACATATTTTTTTTTCTTTTTCTTGGAGATGAAAGAATTTTTAAAGAAATCACAAATGGTAAAGATTGAAAGAGGCTGATGGGCATCTGCTTAGAAGTACAAGAAAGTGTATTTATTACATCGTTACAACAGACACAGCTTCCGCCAGCCTGCTAGCCTCTCCACTATTTGTATGTACCGACATTTCTGCCGGTAAACTTGCTTGGTGAAATTTGTAAAGGTGGAAAACTTGCTTGGTGGAATTTGTAAAACAATGGCTTTATTTTAAACCATACACCAGGGGTGTCGAACCTTAGCCACTTGAAGACTTGTGGACTTCAATTCCCAGAATTCCCCAGTGAACCATGAAGCCGTGCTGGCTGGGGAATTCTGGTAGTTGAAGTCCACAAGTCTTAAAATGGCCATGTTTGAACACCTCTGCCATAAAGCATCAGAATCGGGGGAGACAAAAGTCAGAGGGAAGCTGCAAAGTGGTTAGTCCTGGAGATACGCTGGTCAAAACAAGAAAAGAGACACAGGAATGGACGTCCTTTTTTTAAAAAAAAATCAAAGTGTTCCCCCAATAACCCTGAGCCTAGTCCACATAGGCCCCGAGCAGCTGACAGCACCTTTATTTCTGTGAGAGTGATTCACACTCTGAGGTGTACTGTGTATTTTCTCCTTCCAGTTTATGTGAATTTTCTCCATGGATATATTTCTTTTCTTTTCATTTTCTTTCTTTCTTTCTTTCTTTTTTGCAAATGGTGGAAACCTGTCCCTCAAGTAAGGGAAGACCGTTCTCACTTGAAGGGGTTTTGGGGAGCTGGGAGATTACTTTCGTGTGTGCAGCGTGTCCTGGAATTTGGTGCTGGTATACCGTAGATGGAAGCCCTTCTTGTTGATGGTGTCATCTGAGTGAAATCTTACCATCACAGAGTCACCCGCAGAGTAGACCTCTTCTGGAGGCTAGCAAAAAAAAAAAGAGCAGAAGATGGGAAAAAAGGTTAATGTTCTGACTGAGGCTTCCCAAGAGCATGAAGCAAACTCTTTGTCCTGACAAAAAACCCTTTTATTAATTGACTGTGAATTCTGCTCATTCACATCCAACAAAGTCTTTCAAGGGAGGATTTACGGTCACAGACCTTATCTGGCTTGGAGAGCTGCCAGGCCGATATCTGCAAAACTTGACAAGAAGCCTTGGAGAGTCACGAACCAATTAAGTGAAATAATTGTCTGAATATACGAATATATTGCCTCTGTTTTCAAACCACATGATATCGTGTTTCCCCCAAAATAAGACCAAACCAGAAAATCAAAGCTGGGTTACTAATTTTTTTTACTACTGATTTGGGCGTGCTCCTGCGTGCTTGCAATGCTTCTGTGCATGTGCAGAATCATCCAGGTGGGTGGGCGGAGCCTCCCACCACCGTTACTACTGGTTCGGCTGATCCGGGCCAATCTGGCAGCAACCCATCTCTGCAGAAAATAAGCCCTAATGGGTCTTTTAGAGAAAAATATAAATATAAGACCTGGTCTTATTTTAGGGAAAACACAATGCCAATGTTTCAAGCTACGTATGAGATTCTAAATTTTTAAAAAGAACATTGCTGACCATCAACAATTTTGGCAGCAAACTTAATTCCAATCACCAAGAGGCTATCAATGGCTATCCAACATCTTTAAGAAGATGCTGGATAGCCATTTGTCTGAAACGGTGTAGGGTTTCCTGCCTAGGCAGGGGGTTAGACTAGAAGACCTCCAAGGTCCCTTCCAACTCTGCTATTGTATTGTATTGTATTGTATTGTATTGTATTGTATTGTATTGTATTGTATTGTATTGTATTGTATAGTATAACAATTCCTCCTAGCAAATTACACCAGGACTTAATATTTTCATGTATTCTGCTCCCATTTCTCCAAAGAGCAGGTGAATGTTGTCATCACCTTGTGCTGTGCCATGTGTATAGCTTTTGATGCAAAAGCATGGGGAGAGAACTACGCAATACAGAATGTCTTACCCCAGAGCCACAGTAACGTCCAAGACGTGGAGCTGTTCCATCGTAGCCATCAAATAGCTCCATGTAGTCATAGCCGCAGTCGGCCTCTTCCTCAATCTCAAACGTTTGGAAGATGAGTTCAACCCCATAGCCTTCTTCAGCCACAATCACCCATTCACAGTCTGAACCCCCAGGATAGTTGTTGTCTCCAAATTGCGCGTGGGAATAAAGATCCTTGGTTTTCACCTCAGCTCGCACCTGGCCCCCGCATTCTGGAAACAACAAAATACACCAACATAAATTAGGAAGCTTGGCTAACCCAGAATTGGGTTAGAGGGAAGGGACAAAAAGTCTGGACAACAAGGAAGAAGAAGGTCCCGGTGGTCGCGTTGCATTTATGGTCTTCACGCATCATGTTTTTGGCCTCCGCACGTTGCATTTTTGGCTGGTTCCAGGTGGCGGGGATCCCCGCCACCGATCTCTGCCACCGACAACGGGCCAAAAATGCGATGCATGGAGACCAAAAAGGGGTTGTGCGGAGGCCGAAAACGCAATGCGTAGAGGTGGCAATCAGCGGCGATGTGCTGTGGTGATCCTAGCAGCCCGGAACAGGTCTAAAATGGAGTGTGCGGAGGTTGAAACATGATGTGCGGAGGTGGCGATGGGCCGTGGCGATCCTCGCAGCCTGGAATAGCTGATTGGCAGTATTCTGGGAGGCCGATACAACTGCTCATGCTGAGTCAGGCTGCGATAACGTGCTGAAGCTAACCAGGCTGTTTGCTGTTTGCTTCAAGGACTCTACCCAGATGAATACCAATGGATGCCGGTAAGCAGAGGCAGAATTTTTTTCTTGTTTTCCTCCGCAAAAACTAATGTGCATCTTATACTCCGAAAAATACAGTATTATGGGGAAGGATGAAGGGTGGCAGTCTTGACTTACCAACAACTTTGAGCTGCGATGATGGCAACATTGGAGATCTCTTATCAGCTTTAAAAGTCTTTTCCTCACTACTATTCAGGTGGAGTCCTGCCACAATATAATAACGAGCCAGCACGGGGGATTACCTGATGTGTAGGTCGCCTCAAAGCCTTTCTTTTGAATAGAGTTGTCTGAAAAAAATTTGAGGAACATCCTGTTGCTTGTAGAGAAGATAGGATCTGGTTCTTTAGAGCCACAAAATCGTCCCAGGACAGAAGCTTTTGCATCTCTGCCGTTGTAAACCTCTACATGATCATATGTGCATTCCTGGTGGAGTTCAATATCCAGCTCTCTGAAGGTCTGAAAAAGAATTGCTGTTTAAAAAAAAAAAGGAGACAGTGCATGTACAATACTTTTGAGCCCTAGCCAACAAAATGAAATTTAATGTAGAGAAAAGACAGGCGTGTCACTTAGGCAGGAAAAACCAAATGTACAAGTACAGATTTTGGGGGAAACCTGCTTGGCTCAAAAACAGTAACTGGGAGAGGGATCTTGGAGTCCTAGTGGATGATCATTTAAATATGTGACAGCAGTGTGTGGCAGCTGCCAAAAAAGCTAATACGATCCTTGATTGCATAAACAGAGGCATAGAATTAAGATTACATGAAGTATTATTATTGGTCCCAAAGGTGCTTTTTTCAACAGGCAAGTGTACTTTCTGGGTGTCAGGGTTCCAAATAGCATCCAAAATTAAATCAGAGTACAAGGCAAAGCATTCCTCAAAGTTCCAATTTGGCACATCTGGGAAAACCCGAATCTGAAAGCTTTCGGGTTTTCCCCACTCAGTTGAAAGTTCAAGATCTTGCCTGCACACCCACAAGTCCATCACATGGTCCAATCTTCCACTGCCATGCTGACAGTTCCACCCATCCAGTTCCAGTCCGGTGCAGAAGTGGAAAGACAAAGAATGACCTTGGCTTTCTAGAAAGAATTTTGTTATGGCTACATAGCATCTAACTCTGTACAATCCCCCCTCCCATTTTCCTACAATAGAAAATGCATTGTAGAATAATAGAAAGTGTGGCAGACCAAAGATCTAAAAGAAAAGATGGCTGCAGGCCTGACACTGGGTTTTCTTTGAAGATGTTTTGCTTCTCATACAAGAATCTTCTTCAGTTCTGACAGGATAGTGGGGAATGGAAGGATTTAGAGTCAGCTGCCTGCAAGGAGTATAAATCCTTCCACTCTCTACTATCCTATCAGAGCTGAAGAAGATTCTTGGATGAGAGGCAGTGTCTTCAAAGAAAAACAAGGCAGTCCAGTTGCCTCTTGAAAAAGCACCTTTGGGACAACCATGACCTGGATGACTGAAAATCTCCATGGACATATTAATACTGGTTTTCTAAAATTTTCATAAGGCCACACCAGGGGTGGGTTCCTGCCAGTTCTAACCTCTTCTATAGAAGAGGTTCCACAAATCTACTGTGCCATTTAGAACTGGTTCCAGCTCCCTCCCCCTGCCCGCTGCTCACTGATTGGCTGGCTCACCAATCGTCCCGCCCATCTCTAAGAGTCCTATCTAAACCTTAAAGTCTTAAAGCTGTCAAGTTTGAACATCCCTGGGTTTTTTTTCCTAAAGGGTTAGGGGTGCAAGGGTCTTGTAACTTGACAGCTTTAAGATTTGCATGCTTCAAATGCCAGAGTTTCTGAGCCAACATTTTGGTTGTTAAGCAAGAGCGTTGTTAAGTAAGTTTCACCACATTTTACAAGTTGGCCATGCCCACCCAGTCACATGACTTCCAAGCCACTCCCACTCAGTCACATGGTCGGCAAGCCACTCCCACAAAGCAGGACACACCTACAGAAGAGGTTCTAAAAAATTTTGAAACCCACCACTGGGCCACACCTGGAATACTTCATTTTGGTCACCACATTAGAAAAAAGATGTTGAAACTGAAAACAAAAATGCAGAAGAGCAGCAACAAAGATGATTAAGGGCCTGGAGACTAAAACATATGAGGAACATTTGCAGGATATGGCTTGTCTAAAGAAAAGAAGGACTAGCGGGGACATGATAGCAGTGTTCCAGTATTTGAGGGTCTGCCTCAAAGAAGAGGGAGTCAAACTATTCTCCAAGGCACCTGAGGACGGGATAAGAAACAATGGGTGGAAACTAGTCAAGGAGAGAAGCAACTCAGAACTGAGGAGAAACTTCCTAACAATGAAAATAATTAACCAGTGGAACAATTGCCTCCAGATGTTGTGGGTTGTTCATCACTGGAGGCTTTTAAAAAGAGGCTGGGCAACCAGTTGTCTGAAATGGTGTAGGGTCCTGCATGAGCAGGAGGTTGGACTAGAAGACCTTCAAGGCCCCTTCCAGCTCTATTCTATATTCCAGTGTTTCTCAACCTTGGCAACTTGAAGATGTCCGGACTTCAACTCCCAGAATTCCCCAGCCAACGAATGCTGGCTGGGGAATTCTGGGAGTTGAAGTCCGGACATCTTCAAGTTGCCAAGGTTGAGAAACACTGCTATATTCTATTCTATTGTCAGCAACTAATGTTAATGGAGAATTACTTGGAACTGCTCACAGTATGCTGCAGGACATCACTTATGAAATGAAATAGCTGACCATCCTACATTTTCGGAATAATTTCATCTTGCCACTGGAGGTTTGTGTTCCCTAAGAACGTCAGAAGTGACCCACACCATGGAATGCAAGTACATTTTCAATGCTTTGGACTTTAACTTCCTCATAAAAAAGATAAAGGTTCCCCTTGCACATATGTGCTAGTCGTTTCCGACTCTAGTGGGTGATGCTCATCTCTGTTTCAAAGCCAAAGAGCCAGAGCTGTCTGAAGACGTCTCCGTGGTCATGTGGCCAGCATGACTAAATGCCAAAGGCCCAGGGAACCCTGTTACCTTCCCACCAAAGGTGGTTCCTATTTTTTCTACTTGCATTTTTTACATGCTTTTGAACTGCTAGGTTGGCAGAAGCTGGGACAAGTAACGGGAGCTCACTCTGTTTTGCAGCTCTAGGGAATCGAACTGCCGAACTGCCAACCTTTCTGATTGACAAGCTCAGTGTCTTTGCCACTGAGCCACCTCACGCTTCCCTAGATATACTATTGACTGGTTCTATGTTGTGATGGGAAATGAATCATGATGCCTCTGGTTGACATGATTGTGGGAAGAACAGCATCCTGACATCTTCACACATTTGGATGTCACTATCATATTTGAAATCGTGTAATCCGCAGAAGCAGTGTGGGCAGGAGTTTTCTGGATTAATGAAGTCATGTGTGGGAGGACTGCAGATGCTAACAAGGAGGCACGTTGTTCAGATAATGCTTAAATTAAGATTTTGCTTCCTTAATAGTTTTATTCTCTCCTTTTATAGTCAAGGAAAGGACTTTAGTTTCTTTGATGCCCAGCATGGAATAATACTCCACTATGGGAATAAGAGGGATGCAGTGGCTCAGTGGCTAAAATGCTGAGCTTGTCGATCAGAAAGGTAGGCAGTTCAGTGTTTCGAATCCCCAGTGCTACGTAATAGAGTGAGCTCCCGTTACTTGTCCCAGCTTCTGCCAACCTAGCAATTCAAAAGCACGTTAAAAATGCAAGTAGAAAATATGGAACCACCTTTGGTGGGAAGGGAACAGCATTCTGTGTGCCTTTAGCGTTGAGTTATGCCGGCCACATGACCACGGAGACATCTTCGGACAGCGCTGGCTCTTCGGCTTTGAAAAGGAGATGAGCATCTCCCCCTAGAGTCAGGAACGACTAGCACATATGCGGGAGGGGAACCTTTTCCTTTACCTTCTGGGAATAAGACCAGAATCTATTAATATTTGCATCTACGGTTCTCTTAATATCTTCTTCGTGGTACTTTACCAGTTTGATACGGTGTCCTGGTGTAGTTGTTATTGCCCAGGTACATTCCTTCTTGCTTGGGTATTTATCAGGCCAGTTTGGGCTGATGATGGTTCCAGTGATGGATGTCATCTTGTGATCACAGCCAGCTAGAATTAAAAAATAAGTTCATAAATAGACAAGTTCCAAAAGCAATAAGCAATAAGACTTCTATAGCGCTTCAAATTGGGCTGTGGGGGGGACTGAGTGCTGCAGGAGACCATGGAGGCTGAAAACGAGGCACGGGGGTGTGTGTGCATGCAACTCCCCAGTGTCCCGTTTTGGCCAGCAGGATGCTGCAGGAAGCGTCTGTCCTGTCTCCCCGCACTTCCAGCCCATGGAGGAGAACTACAATGTTGATCCGCCCTCAAAGAAATCCAGTTTGACACCCCTGCACTTGACCAAAATGAAATGCATGAATGAATGAATGCAACGCAATGCAAACATGTTGCCATGTTGGATATGGAGAGTATCAGGGGTGGTATTTACTTACTGTCCCTACCAGTTTGCAAATGTGAGTGTAATCATGCTGCAATGATGGGTTGCAGGCGGTACGCCTTGGCACGGGTGTACCAGAGCCTGCCCAGAGCACCGGATACTGTTCCGGTATGGTGCTCTGGAGGGGCGCTCCCACCCACCTGAGCTCCTTACCGGTCTTTTAAGTCTTCAGCGCTTCTGCGCATGTGCACGGAGCATACAGCACCTGCACGATGCTCCGCTGAGCAGCTGGAGCATCGCGGAGGCTCACAGAGGCACTAAGATGCATGGGCACGCTGCGCGTGTCCATGTGGACACCGCTGGGCCCATTCCAACTGTACCGGTTGGAACGGAATCCGGAACCCACCACTGACGTGCTGGCACATGCTAAGCCTCCTGCGCATGCGCTTTTTGCTTAAAAAGGGCCTAAATGGGATGCCATAGGGATGGGATGGGTGGGTGGGGCTACTCCCAATTTCTGCTACCTGTTCGGGCGATCTGGTTCAAACCTGTAGAATACCATCTCTGGAGAGCATCCATATAAGTAGACAACTTGACCCAAATAACCTTTTTTGCATATGGAATTTAGTGAAACATGATGACAAATTGGCTTTGGAGACTCCCAGTGGGAGCCCTTTTGACAAAGAAAATAAGGTGCCATACCTTCTTTGCAGTCATGCTTGTTGTCATGTAGCACAAAGCCACTGCGGCACTGGCACTGATAGCTGCCAAAAGTGTTTTCACAATCATGCTGGCATCCCCCATTATCCTTCGAACATTCGTCTTTGTCTAGGAAAGAAGCGTCAATCGCTTAGCAAGCTGCCCTATAAGGAGTCACATGATCACAGCGGGCCACTCAACTCTACCCACATCAGTTCGGAAATGAAAAGAACAAGACAATTTCCCCTTATCTGAATTCCTTTCTTAAGATCTATTTCTTACCACCTTCTCTGCAGCCTCTTTAGTACGAGAGTGGAACTCAGGGGAACATGGAGGTAGTTTATTCATTAAGCAGAATAAAATAAGTTGTTTTTATCTTTTATTAGTCTAGGTGTATTATGCGCTTGAATTTCCCCAGTGCATTTACAAATTATTTGCAGATAATAATCAAATTGTCAAGAAGTCTTCAGCCTAACCTTCTCCCTGGCCCTCGAGTCTGATAGTGCTATAAAGTGAGTTTCTCTTATTGCTGTTTGTGTCTCTTCATCTTAGTGTGCATCATTTCCAAAATAAACAGTGGTTACTATTCTTAGGCTGCGTCTCCGGAACTGCTGCGGTTGCACTGGCCCAAATTTGACTTTTCGATGCAAAAGTAAGCTACAAAACTCACAGGCATCTCACACGCTTAGCCAACCATGAGGCTGATCTGGAAATGAATCTATAACCAGCAACGTCCGTATTCAGCCAAAAGAGGAGAACGTTTAAGAGAAAGCCGAACCACCCCCAACAATTCGAGCCAACGAACAGCCGAAGTCGCATTTAAATCTAGAATGGGCATAACCATTACCTGCTTACTGAACACAGAGGACTGAGTTTAAAAACAGACACAGCGACAACAAGGAGATGCAGAAAAGGGGACAGGACATGGCATTCTTCTTTACTTAGCAACAGTAAAATGTCACAGACACAATAAAAATGCAACATGAAATCAGCTGGTCTCATGAAAAAAAAAACCCAGAGAAATTAAAACGCATCAGGGCATTAATTAATTAATTATTTTAAAAATAACTATCAGTTCAGTCAAGTAAGACTTTGAGGAGCGCTGGCAGAGAGTGTGGAACATGCTGGCCCCTTCTCTCGATCGTAAACGTTCCACGCTTTTAACATGGAACAAAGAGAAGGAGGCGCTCGCTGTGCGTGGGGGGAGAAGGAGGAGGAACGCCGGCAATTTGGTTCCTCTGGAGTTCCTGAGAAACAAACAGAAGGGGAGCCAAGTTCATTCTTAGGATTTTGTGCGCTTCTTCAGGCGATATTTCAAGCCAGGAGGACGCATTCTGGCTGGCTGAACTTTTTCTGAAATGAGACAGGGAAGGGAAAAAATTAAAAAGATAAGAGAGAACACTCATTAAAAAAAAAGAATAAAGTTATTCTTAAATAATCCATTGGCGGGACATGCAGGAAAGAGGCCATACTCTTACAACAGCTATCAGAAACAGCCAAATGAAGAAGAAGCTAAGGTACAGGTTGGCATACCGTTATGGGAAGAAGACTGCCAGAAGGAACAGCATTAAAATCTAGTAGAAGCCAGAGAGGAACGTATCAGGTGATTCAAGATAAACCATCGTTCTAACTAGTGGTGGGATCCTGGTGATTGAACAACTGGTTCGATGACTGCGTGCTTTCCGTGCGTCAGCACTTTTAACAAAACTTACCTTCCACATTACTTCTGGGGAGTAACACAGCTGAGGCGTGGCAATCTTCTCTGCCATGCGAATCAGCTGAGAGGATATAGGTAAATTAAGGGCAGGGGCAGGTAGACGGACCAACCTGATCGTCGGAGCAAACTGATTCACTCCCCAGCTGATTGTTGGAGCTACCGGTTCGCCCGATCTGGTATGAACTGGCTGAATCCCACCCCCTGGTTCTAACACTTCTGGATAATCTTCAAAAGATGGCTGACTGAGGAGGACAATTTTGCTATGGGTGATGAGAATAGAGAGAGGGTTGGGATCCAGGAAGAAGGTGCCTCAAATGCCAAGAATTCTTGGATGATGAAAAGATCACTCCATCTCATCAGACCAGCAAATTGATCTGACCTGATTGGGGATCTCTTTTGATTGGGGATGAAATGCAAGAGGTTAGCTTTGAGAAGGGATCTCAAGAGTACAGACTTGTGAGTTCCAACTAAGGCATCAGACCAAATACTTCTAGTTTGCTTTCTAGGAACCACCAGCAGAAGGCGAGGAGGACCAAGGGACAAAAACTATTTCGGAAGCCATTTTGTTGAACCAAAATGATGAATTATCATGGTTTTCCCAACTGGCAGGTAGGACTAAAGTTGTACATGATCCCAAGTGAAGCAGGACTATTAACCACTTTAAGCTTCCAGCAGCTGTTTTGAAACTGGCCACTCTTAGTACAGCAACTCAATCTCTGAAGATATCATTGATCTGACTTGCATTTCTGTTTTCTGTGGCACTGCATAACTTTCACTAAAATTCGGGAACAACAAATCGTTTCCTGCCGGCCTTCATTTCTGCAGGCATCTGAGTTTTCTCCCCTACCCTTAAGAAGACTCTGTGACTCTTCATTTGCTGGACTGAAGGTAGACGTTTATTGCTGGAGCATCCAGTAGAAATCACGCAAATAAACTCTTAATTGCCTCCCATTCTCTACACAACTTCAAAGTAACCCTCAAGGGTTTCCAGACCAGGATTTTTATTACAAAAATCATCCAGGGTTTCTTCATAGCATTTGATACAAGGAATCCAGACATTAACATTCATCCTTTGGCTCATTATCATTATCATTCATGATAACTTATGATACCATGACCTTGTGGCTTTTCCCATAACTTTCTCCATATTTAGGAAGAGAAAAGTAAAACGGCTGCACAATCTTCATTGATAGGAGCATGGTGGCTCATGTGGTTAGGATGCTGGCTTGACAAGCAGCAAGTTCATGTTCGAGACCCGAGTACTGATGTGAGATGGGGCGAGCTCCTGTCCTTTGCTCCAGCTCTTGCTGTAGGATAGGGGTGTCAAACCCGATTTCATTGAGGGCCGCATCCGGGTTGTGTTTTGACCTTGGGAGGTGTGGGGGGGGCGGGCATGGCCAGGGTGGGTGTGGCCAGCTCAACATCACTCATATCAGGGGTGCCTGTGGTGGCCAGAGCACTCTGCCAGAGAAAACGGGCTCCCGAGCTCCGTTTTCAGCTGCGACAGCCTCCTGCAATCCTCTGCCAGTGAAAACTGAGCTTGGGAGAGCTGCACATGGCCCTCCCGAGCTCTGTTTTCACTGGCAGAGGCACTGGGGGCCGGTCCTTCACTGTTTCCAGGCCAGTCCTATGGGCCAGATCTAAGCAACCCATAAGCCAGATCCGGCCTGCAGGCCTTGAGTTTGACATCCCTGCTGTAGGACATGAAAGGAGCCTCCAGTGGGCATCCTCCAGGCAACGATGATGTCACTGGATAACCCTTTCAAACCGGAAGTGCCTTGGTGTCTCTGACATGAGTGCAATGCGAATGTCCACAGTGAGGGCTCCCCACCCAAAACCCCATGGTTGAGTAGTTTGGATGCATCCGAATTCAGAAGATGGGCTCTTTCCAAATGAAACTGCAATCCTGGCTCTTCTCAGCCAGAATATGGAAAGTTCCTTGTCTAAAGAATTCAATTTTTCAAAACTAAGAATGTCAATGTTCATTGAGGAAGTGGCTCAAATTGAACCAGCTTTTCACTGCACATATCAGAAAAACAGCTTATGACAGGGATGGCAAACCCATGACGCGAGTCTCAAAGGTGTCACATTACAACATTTTGTGTGACACGCCAGTGCTCACCAACACCCAACTATTCTCAAAACCACACCGTGTTCTTGTGTGATTTTTTGGAGGCTGTGGAGATTGTGTGAGGATGGGGTGGCTCTCGTGTGTCCTCCAGAAAACATGGGAGAGGGCCATGCTCTCGTGCAACCTCCAGACCAAAATCATGTGAGCATGGCGTTCTCACATGGTTTTCAGAGACTGGGGAAACTACAGAACAGCTCTCTGTGAAGCTGCTTCAAGAAGGAATGGCCTGTGTGACTCAGAGCTATCAACAGAAAGAGGGTTCTTCCTTTAGGTAAGTGGCGTGTGGCAGATCACATGCATGATGTGAGAATCTGGGGATCACACACGACTGGACTGAATTTTTAAAAATAAATGACAGTGCAAAGCATTGTTTCTCTTTTGTTTGAGTATGCATCTGTGAGTGTGAGAGAGACGCACACCCCAGCAGAGCTAAATTCGGCATATTCTGAATTTTCAATACTTCAAGCCCAAATGATTTCCCATTACTTATGCAAACATGTGCTTTTTGCTACTACTAATCACCGTGGCCCATTATGAGACTTCGATCTTGAAATGACACTAACCAAGTACTATTTCAGGCTCTGATATACACACCCACAGCACAAGGAAAACACATACGCTACTCACTTCCGCTGCGTGTGCAAATCGAAGCATAGAGGCTCACAAGAGGGAAGGTGTGTGAATCACAGACAAGGATAAACACTGATAGGCAAATCCAGTGAATCACAAGCCAACATAGACAAAACGTAAACAAAAGGCCAAACCCCACTTGAAGCCGTATTATACCAAGCCAACTGGAACAGCCTTTCATCTCCAAAATATGCTGGGAAGCTTGCTGATAAATGCCATAGTTTTTACAATCATCTCAAGATTATTTCAGATGGAAACAGTCACGTAAACAGAGATCTTACCTGAATTCCAAATTTGCGAGCCAGCAAGTTGGTGGAGAGGCTTTCTTGAATGAATCACCAGAGAAACACCAGATGTTTGTAGAATTTTCAAACTTATTTCTTGTTTAGCAGGTTGCCTTGCTTACCAGCTCCTCTTAGAATTTTGGCCACTTCCCGTTTTGCTCCGTGGGAGTTTCATCCTATACAATATTCCCACAAGTGGACTCCATTTCCTTACCACCCAACAGCTCTTTCCTTATTACAGGTAGTCCTTGACTTCCGACCACAATGGAGTGGCCAAATTTCCATTGTTAACTGAGACACTTGTTAAGTGAATCTTGTCCTATTATGCGACCTCTTCTTGCCACAGTGGTTATGTGTGGTCATGCGATGTTTTGCTTAACTGCTTCACTTGATTAAAAAGGTAAAGGTTCCCCTTGCACATATGTGCTAGTCATTCCCGACTCTAAGGGGCAGTGCTCATCTCCATTTCAAAGCTGAAGAGCCAGCGCTGTCCAAAGACGTCTCCGTGGTCATGTGGCTGGCATGACTAAATGCCGAAGGCGCATGGAACGTTGTTACCTTCCCACCAAAGGTGGTTCCTATTTTTCTACTTGCATTTTTACCTCCTTTTGAACTGCAAGTTTGGCAGAAGCTGAGACAAATAATGGGAGCTCACTCCATTATGCAACACTAGGGATTCAAACTGCTGAACTGCCGAACTTTTGATTGTCAAGCTCAGCGGCTTAGCCACTGAGCCACCGCATCCCTTTCACTTGATTAAGTGAAGATAAATGTATTATGATGGAGTTGCTCGTCCCAGTTAGGATTGTTAAGCAAGAACTACCTGTAAAAGGATGTCCTTTTAGCCTGCAAGTATTGGAACTCTTTGTACAAAAGTACTTCTAAACTCTTCTATTTTCTGTTCTATTTTCCTTCCAACTAGAGTAAGAAAACCTGACAACTCTTACAGGAGTTATCTGAGGAGCCAAAGCTCAGAAGGTGGGAACGAAGGTGAGGCAACCCTTCTGAAGGGAGAATGAGCCACCTGCAACGCTCCACATTTTCAAAAATGGAGATAAGGTAACTCCCTCTCCTGCTCTCCCCTTGACAATGTGGGTTACATTGCAGGTTATCCAGAAATGAATTAAGCTATTTTTCCAAACTCAACAATCTTGTGAGATGACAGAGGTGTGGAGGGCCTTTTTATAATTGGAACATACCATATTTTTCAGAGTATAAGATGCACCAAGATTTTGAAAAAGCAAATTAAAAAAAAGTTTTTGCACTCTGTAGACCTCCCCAAAACAGACCGTTTTTTGCAAAAATGCCCCCCTTTTTCCCCCCCAAAAAAGGGCATGAATAGCCTTTAGGAGGCTTGTAGAGTGCTCCTGGGGGCTGGGGTGGGGCCAGAAATGAGCAAAAATGGTCTGTTTTTTGCAAAAACTAGCCCATTTTTTGTCAAAAAAGGGCATGCATAGCCTTTAGGAGGCTTATAGAGTACTCCTGTGGGCTGGGGAGGCAAAACTGAGCAAAAAGCAGCCCGCCATGCACAGCAATATTGGTGAAGGGGGTGGGATTTTGGGAGCCCAAAAATGCTGTATTCAGTGTATAAGATGCACCCAGATTTTCAGCCTCTTTTTTGAGGGAAAAAGGTGCGTCTTATACTCTGAAAAATATGGTAATCTCCAGGTCAAAGTGCCTTTAGAATTACTCTTCAAATTGCTTAGGAAAAATAAACAAGTATGAAATTGGAGCGAACCCAACGTTGGCTTCATCATTTCACTGGCGGTCAACACCAACCCTATATGAAAAGAGACAAAAGGGAAGGAAATGGTTTGTGGGTTCCTGTTTTCAATACCTGCCAAGACAAATGACGTTTCATTGATTTACATAAGTCAATCTTACTGAATCCACTACCATCTAGATATGTTGAGACTACAATTCCCATTACCCTCAATGTCCAGCAGATGGAGAAAGTTGATAGGATCCTACTTATTCATCATGAATGTATACCACTGGTAGATACCAGTATCATGGAATAGAGAGATATACCGTATTTTTTGGAGTATAAGACATACTGGAGTATAAGATGCAGCAAGATTTTGAAGAGGAAAATTAAAAATTTGCAAACCTCCCAAAAATGGCCTGTTTTTTTTTCTTCAAAAAAAGGTCATGAATAGCCTTTAGGAGGCTTGTAGATTGCTCGGGGGGCGGGGGGGCAAAATGAGCAAAAAATGGTCCATTTTTTGTAAAAATGGGCCCATTTTTTGTCAAAAAAAGGGCATGGATAGACGTTAGGAAGCTTATAGAATGCTGCTGGGGGCTAGTGGGGGCAGAAATGGGCAGTTTGTATCTCATTTCCACCCTCCCCAGATCCCAGGAGCTGTCTGAAAGCCTCCTAAAAGCTATGCATGACCATTTTGGTGAAGGGCGCGGAGTTTTGGGAGGCAAAAAATGCTATGTTCAGTTTAGAATACACACCCAGATTTTCAACTTCTGTTTTGAGGGGAAAAGGTGTGTCTTATACTTTGAAAAATACGGTACATGTCATTACCAGTGGTGGGTTCCTATCGGTTTGGACTGGTTCGGGCAAACCAGTAGTGATATGGCAGCCTGGGTCACTAGAACCAGTTCCCTGGTCTCTTCTGCCATCACTAGCATGTTTCTGCGCATGTGCAGAACAGTTTTCAGTCAACTGCACATGTGCAGCAACACGGGGTGGGTGTGTGTGTGAGTAAAACAAGCAGCCCGTGCGAAAAACGCCCTCTCAGCAAACTGGTAGTAAACTAGACAGGAACTCACCACTACACAGTATAATACATTCAGGGGCTTATTATCAACTTCTCATACCTGAAGAATAATCTACATTTAGCAAAATTTAAGTCGAATGTGTGGAATAAGGACTTTGTTTTCCATTCTGGATACATTTTCTTTCCTCTTTTTAAAAACGAAAGAAAAAAAGGGGATAGGGCCGTCAATTTCATCCATTATGAGTCTGTTGGCATTGATCTCAGGAGGAGTGGCGACACAGTGGTTAAAATGCAGTATTGCCGCTAACTCTGCCCACTGCCAGCAGTTCGATTCTGACTGGCTCAAAGTTGACTCAGAGGTCAGTAAAATGAGGACCCAGATTGTTGGGGGCGAGAGGCCAACTCTGTAAACTGCTCAAAGGGGGCTGTGAAGCACTGTAAAGCGGTATATAAGTCTAAGTGCTATTAGTGCCCTTTGCTAATCCACAAGGAAACAGAAAATTATCTGATTTAATTTTGGATGCTATTTGGAACCCCGACACAGCACTCCCCACGAAAGAGAGCACACGAAGAATGTGTATATTTCTGCAAAATGGTTGTACAAATAAACTAACCAATTAAATAAACCCAGTACAGATCCAGTGGGGTGAACTCACTTTCCCTGGGGATCTGTTGACTATGAGAGGTAAGCCGCCTTCTTACAGAGCATCGTTATTTTTGCCCTCCTTTGCAACTATAGGAAGAGGAGGAGGAGGGTAGAAAAGGCGAGGGGTACATAAGCCCCTTCCCAAAACCCAGCCCAGGGATGATGACCTTAAACTAGGGCAAAGAAAAAGAGAGTGAGATACTCACCCTGCTGCTATTGGCATCCTCTCGGCTGATTGGATTCAAGGAATCTTCTGGCTTCTTGATTGCTGGAGGAATCTTTGCAAGTGTTACAGGACCTTGTGTTTATTTTCAAAAAACCAAATCATGTCCCAATTCTAACTGGATCATTTTTGGGTCTAGCTCCGTGATGGAGAACCTATGGCACATGCCAGAGGTGGCACACAAAGGCCTCTCTGTGGGCACATGCGCCATCGCCAGATGCTCTACTGCTTTCTGGCATGCACCATGCGCGCCGGCCAGCTGGTCTTTGGGTTTCTGGCACATGCATGTGTGCTGGTCAGCTGGTCTTTGCACATGCTGGAGTGTCAAAAACCCAAAGACCAGATGTCCAGTGTGCATATGCGCATCAGAAACTCAAAGACCAGGAGGCTGGCACCGGTGCGCATGCACCCATAGACCATATGACATGCGCGCACATGTGTGTTCCTGTTTGGCCACTCGGGGTCAAAAATGTTTGCCATCTCTGGCCTAGCTGAAAGTTCCCCAGTGAGCAGTGTAGGTAGTCCTCAACTTATGATTACAATAGAGATGGGAACACTTGTCATTCAGAGGAATGGTCAATAAATGAGGCAGTTGAGGGTGATCTTTTTTTAATCATGGCCATTAAACAAATCACTATGCTTGCTGAGACATCCTGTGGCCACCATGACTTCAGACTTTCTGCTGGCTTTCCCATTATTTTTGCTTTTTGAAAGCTGCCTGGGAAAGTCATAAATGGCCCTCACTGCAACTCTTGTAAATGTGTAACAATTGGCAAGCACCCAAATCACAGTTATATCACCATTACGGATGCTCTGATGGTCATAGGTACAAGGATCAGTCACAAGTCACAAGTCAGTGACTTGTCAGTGCTATCGTAACTTCAACTGAATTGCAATTATGTGACCATGGGGATGCTGCAATGGTTGTAAGTGTGAAAAATGGCCATAAGCAACCTTTTTCAGGGGTGCTGTAACGTCCGTCACTAAACAGACTGTTATAAGTTGAGGACTATCTGTACTGCTCAGAATTTAGGCCTTAGCAGCCATTAGGTAAATATTAAGGTTCCCCTCGAACATATGTGCTAGTCGTTTCCGATTCTAGGGGGCGGTGCTCATCTCCATTTCAAAGCCAAAGAGCCAGCACTGTGTGAAGACGTCTCTGTGGTCATGTGGCCGGCATGACCCAATGGCGAAGGTGCATGGAACGCTGTTGCCTTCCCACCAAAGGTGGTTCCTCTTTTTCTACCTGCATTTTTACGTGCTTTCGAACTGCTAGGTTGGCAGAAGCTGGGACAAGTAACGGGAGCTCACTCCGTTTCACGGCGCTAGGGATTCAAACTGCTGAATTGCCGATCTTTCTGATCGACAAGCTCAGAGTCCTAGCCACTGAGTCACCTCAATGGCTAACCTCAGTCCCTCCTAGCAGCCATTACCTAGTCTTTAAACGTTGTTGGCATGGCATGTATTTCCGTAAAGACAGGAATCATCAATTTTTTACTTGGCATTTCAGCAATTTCTGTGGTATGAATTCCAGCCACTTATTTTATAGCTGGATCAATCTGCAGGGAATTCTGCTTAGATAAAAGTTTCTCCCAAAGCGACGGTGCTTCGTTGCAGTGACACAAAAATAACACCACATTGAAACACAAGACAACATAAGCAGGTAATGGTTTCCCAACATCCTTTTTCTCAGATCCCAGCAAGCATTAAAATAGCCTGGCTGCACATGGTTGTAAGCAAGGAGGAGAAGGGGTGAGGGATGAAATCTTGCTCCTTCTTATGTCCCACACACATAATACACAAAATACATTGGTCAAAGAAATCATTTTGGAATATATATTAGTAAGGTAGTAATGTAATGTCTATTATTATTAGAATTATACAGGTTGAAAAATAGTTTGTAAATTAGAAACACAGAATTTGTAGAAGGGTATTATTAAACACCGTATTTTTCGGACTATAAGATGCACCGGTGTATAAGATGCACCATGATTTCGAAAAGGTAAGTAAGAAAAAAAAGGTTTTGTCCTCTCCAGCCCCCAGCCCTGCTGAAGCCTGCAGAGTGCTTCTGGGGGCTGGGGGAAGGCAAAAATGCCTCAGTTTTTGCAGAAAATGGCCCATTTCTCACCTGTTTTTTCCAAAAATGGTGTGTGTGTGTGTGAGTGTGTGTGTGTGTGGGGGGGGGCCTTCGGGAGGCCAAAAATGGTTGTATTCGATGTACCAACATTTCCACGCTCTTTTAGGGGGGGGGGGAAAGATGCATCTTATACTCCAAAAAATACGGTATGTATAAAAAATGTGATTAACAGTGAAAAGCTAGGATTAAGTAATTTGAGATTAGACAAAGAAAGAACATATTTCAATGAAAACAAGTGTATTACTATCAGAATCATAAGGATTGTAGGGTTTGGAAAATATTAAATATGTAACAAATGTGATTAACAATGAATATACATTGCTTGAAAGATCGTGAGTGATACTAGAAGTGCACACTGAATAATGAATAATGAAAAAAGAGGAAGGATCACGTCTTTGAATATTAGAATGACAGGGAAAGGGGGGAAAGGACTAAAATAGAGGTAGAAATAAGAGGGGGGAAATAGTAAAAACAAATGTTAAGTTGATACAACACATGGCAGAAGTACGAGAAGGTTTAGAAGATAGTAGAGGTTATTATACCTTAGTAAAACTAAAAATGAAAATGAAATGTAATTATTAGGAATAATACTGTTATGTTTATTTGTATTGAACAGTATGACACCCAGGAATCAAACCATTCATGCAATGAGATGTATAAAAATAAAAAACTTTATAAATTAAAAAATAAACACATCGGTCATTTTTGCAAGAAGACAAACCAGCCTTCAAAATCGTTCCATCTAAAAGAAAAGAATTGGGTGCTTCCTTATCAGCTAGCCTACATCGAAGTTGGTCAAGGCAAGCAGAGAGTTGGGGAAGGTCCTATTGACCTGCAGTTGGACTCTGGGGAGGGGAACGAAAGACATCATGAGACCAAGCCAAGGATTGGACAGAGGCAAGGGCAACTAGGACCATAACAGAAGCAGAAGCTGCAGTCCATCCATGGGGTTTAAAGCCTTGGTAAGTGAGCTAGCGAGATTTAAATAACATGGAGCCAGAGGATGCAGTGCCTTAAGAAAGAGAGGTTAGGTGGCTTGTAACTGACAGTGTTGGGGGTTTTCAATGCTTAAAATGGGCTTTTCGGGTTTTGAACTTGCACTGGTACCAACTGTAGCACTGAGCTTCCATTATAAATGGGGCTTATAATGGAAGGGAAGGGAGTAGAGTAGAGTAGAGTAGAGTAGAGTAGAGTAGAGTAGAAGAGAAGAGAAGAGAAGAGAAGAGAAGAGAAGAGAAGAGAAGAGAAGAGAAGAGAAACACAGAATAACAGAGTTGGACAGTACCTTGGAGATGTTCTAGTCCAACCCCTTGCTCAAGCAGAGTTCCTATGCTAATCTCTTCTGAAAAGCCTCCAATGATGGAGAACCAGGAGGAGCAGGAGCAGCAGGAGGAGGAGGGATGAGAAGGAGAAGGAGAAAAAGAAGGAGGAGGAGGAGAAGGAGGAGAAGAAGGAAGAGGAGAAAAAGGAAAAGGAGAAGGAGGAGGAGGAGGAGGAGGAGGAGGAGGAGGAGGAGGAGGAGGAGGAGGAGGAGGAGGAGGAGGAGGAGGAGGAGGAGGAGGAGGAAAAGAAGCTGCCTTTGAGCTGGATGCTATGGTGCAAACCTGCTGGGACAAGGAACATAATGGAGTAGCCTTACTTTGCCCATTGATGTCTTTCCCAATGTGCAATCACAACTGTTTCCTCCTGGGGTTATGCCAAGAAAACTAAGGCCGGAATTCCTGGTCTAAGAATGTGACATCTTCCATTTGGAGGAATCAGGCATTGCATCCTCTACACTTAGAAATACTCCATCGTTTCAAAAAGGGAAGGTTAGTTTGCAGGAGTGGAAAGAAGCGGGAGACAGACAGGCATGCTTTCAAGAGAACAGGTGGCTCTACCTGAGAAGAACTGAGCTCGGAAGCCTTTCTTGGATACGGTGTTGTCAGACTTGAATTCAATGCGCATGTTGTTGTACTGGGAGGTGATTACCTCGGGTTTCTCAGCTCCACAAAACTTCCCATGGAGCTTGGCTTCAGAAGTGAGGCCGCTGCGCACTTCTACAAAGTCATACTTGCACACCTAAAGGGAAAGGCAAGAGGAAATAATTCCCAGGTTCGGAAAAAGGAGAAGGTGGTGGGAATGAGTGGCCACAGCCATCAGTGGGTTTCACATTTTGTTATCCCTGGTTTGACCCGTGCATGCCCGCTCGCTTCACTTCCTTTAGCACATGCCCCCGGCCTTCCATGCATGTGCTTTGCTCACATGTGCCCCTTCAGCGCATGTGCCCAGCCTAAAAAACATGCCTAAGTAGAATGGCATAGAGCCAGGGCAGTGGGGCGGTTGGGCAGTCCCACCCATTTCCAGGCAAACCAGTCTGAACCGGCTGAAATCAAGAGTTTGTTCTGCATTCTACATGGGAACATATCTTCTGTTTTGATACCTGAGACCATCTTCCCACAAACCTTTGGGAGTCTTAAACAGCACTGCTATTGGTTTCATTCATTCAGAACTAATTTTCTAATTAGATCAACGGTGGGCAACTATAGACACTTTACGACCTGTGGACTTCAACTCCCAGAATTCCTGAGCCAGCCATTTAAATCCACAGCTGTGGATGATGGTGAATGATTTTATTTTATTTTTAAAAAAATACTATCTTTCTAGGCCAACATGACACCTAATGGCCCCATCTCAACTCACTTCATTAATTCTTCTAAATTTTCTTCCAAATAGAATAGAGTTGGAAGGGACCTTGAAGGTCTTCTAGTCCAACCCCCTGCTTAGGCAGGAAACCCTACATCACTTCACACAAATGGTTATCCAACATCTTCTTAAAAACTTCCAGTGTTGGAGCACTTACAACTTCTGGAGGCAAGTTGTTCCACTGATTAATTGTTCTAAGTGTCAGGAAATTTCTCCTTAGTTCTAGGTTGCTTCTCTCCTTCATTAGTTTCCACCCATTGCTTCTTGTCCTGCCCTCAGGTGCTTTGGAGAATAGGTTGATCTCCTCTTCTTTGGGGCAGCCCCTGAGATATTGGAACACTGCTATCATGTCTCCTCTGGTCCGTCTTTTCATTAAACTAGACACACCGAATTCCAGCAACTGTTATTTATATTTAGCGTCCAGTCCTCTAATCATCTTTGTTGCTTTTCTCTGCACTCTTTCCAGAGTCTCACCATCTTTTTTACATCATGATGACCAAAACTGGATGCAGCATTCCAAGTGTGGCCTTACCAAGGCCTTATAAAGTGGTATTAACCCTTCACGTGATCATGATTCTCTCCCTCTGTTTATGCAGCCTAGAACTGTGTTGGCTTTTTATGGCAGCTGCTGCACACAGCTGGCTCATATTTAAATAATTGTCCAAAATCAATTATTCCAACAGCTAATCAGTCATAATGCAGAAACATAGATCTACGGCATGGAAGTTAAGCCGGGTCTGTCCTGCTATTGCAGAATAATCTTGTTCATAAATTTTCCTTCTTCCTTCCCAAAAGCAGTATAAAACCCTGGAGCACTACATCTTCCTTATTGTTTATTTAATGGGCATCCCATCCTCCATCAATGAAAATCCGCAGCAGCTCAAGAGTTCCAAGACAACCATATGTGCCAGGGGTGGGTTCTGGCAGGGGTTCCACCACAAAACCGCGGTAGACTAAAGCGCGCTCGACAAAAGCGTGTACCTGACGTCATCACAGCGCGACGAAAACATCACGCTGTGAGCGGTAAAGTTAAAATTAACGCGAAAACCTTACCCTAACCCCCCCAAACCTAACCCTAAACCTAACCCTAAACCTAACCCTTAACCTAACCCTAACCCTAACCCTAACCCTAACCCTTAACCTAACGCTAAACCTAACGCTAACCCTTAACCTAACCCTAACGCTTAACGTAACCCTAACCCTAACCCTAACCCTAACCCTAACCCTAACCCTAACCCTAACCCTAACCCTAACCCTTACCTTTACGTGAATCGGCTTGTTTAAAAGCGCTTTTAAAAGTGCCCTTTTTTCTCCGCGGTCGTATTTGTTGCGCTGCTGATGACGTCAGGTACGCGCTTTAATCGGGCGCGCTTTAGTGGACCGTGGTTTTGTCGTGCCACGCTGGCAGGCACTACCACCGGTTCACTTGTGTGTGCTTTGCGCATGCAGAAGCAGAAAACAAAATGGCGGCTCCTATGGCGCTGCCTGGGGAACTGGTTTGGGGGCGTGACAGGCCTGGGTAGCTGCCGGTTCCAGCAACCCAGGCCACCAAACCACTACCGGTTCGGAACAGGTTGGAACCCACTACTGATCTGTGCTAACACAGGGTCTTCTTTCGAAAGGAAAAACACTCACATCATTGCCTTCTGTCTCAAAGAAGTCAAACAGCAGGGATATACGATACTGAGTGGGTGCCACCAGCTGCCAGATACAGTTCTTGTTGGGTGGATATTCCTTTGGCCAGCCAGGGCTTGTGATGGAGCCGTTGAGTTTGGTGAGGAATCCGCCGCAGGCAGCTGCAAGATACAAAAACCAAACATGGAGACTGAATCAATGCCTGGAAGGTTGTCCTTAGTTGTGGATTTCTAATTCTAGGAGAAAATGAAGGCAATCAGATTTCTTCAGGGGGCATCACCAAACTGCCTTCTTTTAGAGCAGTGGTCCCCAAACTCGGGAAACTTTAAAGCCTTGTGGGCTTCAACTCCCAGAATTCCCCAGCCAGGACTTCAACTCCCAGAATTCCCCAGTCTTAAAGTTGCCAAGTTTGGAGGCTCCCTGTTCTGACCTAGGCTTCACCAAATTACGAAGCAGACTCCTTGTCACAACAACACCCCTTTTTATGAAGCTAATGTGAATTCCTCTCATTCACCTCCAGCAAAGTCCCGGCAAACAGTCTTTCAAGGGTGAATTTACAACCACAGACCTCCTCAGGCTTGGAGAGCTGCCAGGCTGATATCTTCCTAACGCAAAGCTGTACAAGGAAACACTTGGCAAGGAATCTCTGAGGGTCACGAATAAATCTTCACACTAATTAAGTGAACTAATTGCCTCCTGGAAACTCCACTTCCCTTTTGCTCCTCTTTATTCCCTATGGGAGGGGCCACTCACTGTCCACCTGTGGCTTTACTCCCAAGTCAGCCCTTGTTCCTTAGCTGTTCCCTTCTCCTGGCAGCTCTGTGCATGCGCACACTGGGAACAGGCTCCAGCTGTTCTTCTGCCCCACTGATATCCGACTCCGAAGACAGCTGATAACTGTTGGACGGCTCTGGCCCCATCTCTGCCTCCGACACAGAGCCCTCATCAGAGCCTTTCCCAGACTCCAGGACTGGCCCATCTTCCTCCCCAACCTCCTCACTGTCCGAGTCTGCCAACAGCTCCGCTGGCCGCTGGTGGGCCACAACATTCCCATTCTAGAACAATTCTTTGTTTGCTGGCTGAAGAATTCTGGGACTTGAAGTTCACAAGTCTTAAAGTTGCCAAGGTTGGAGACTCTTGTTCTAGAGCAGTGTTTCTCAACCTTGGCAACTTGAAGATGTCCGGACTTCAACTCCCAGAATTCCCCAGCCAGCATCCGCTGGCTGGGGAATTCTAGGAATTGAAGTCCGGACATCTTCAAGTTGCCAAGGTTGAGAAACACTGTTCTAGAGGTTCCTTTTCATATTCAGTGGAGTTTGGTGAGCTTTTTCAGGAGGTTGAGCTTTGAAATCAGGTGATGCCAGTTTTCAGATTTTACTCTAAAACAGGTTCTTTATTAGAAGGTCAATGTAAACATCTTTCTAGATCACGTTGCCATCTTCCTTTATGGAACTGAATTCACACTGCTATACTACAAAGCCCTTTTTTTTTTTTTAAACTGGCCTCAGTCTGCCTAATGCTGTCTCTGAAAAGGTTTGTCAATGCTCAACACCAGGTTTCACGAACCTTCCCTTCTAGGGCTGAGTCTGTCTTTGTGTGGTGGGTATAACCGAATCACACTTCCCCATTCTGCTGTGTTGTCCATTGTACCATAACACAATGCTCTGAATCGATTCACAGGCTTCCTTGTTAATCACTCCAATTGTGTTGGGAAAGAAATGCATCCTTTTCATTAGCTAATGAATCCTCAGAAATGTTTTTAAAAGGTGGCAAATATTGCTCAATTATCATCCCCAATCAGGAAACCTGGGGTATAAATTGAGTTTTGTTGTGCTGCCCCATCTTAAAAGGAATTAGCTTTCTTCTTCTTTCCCTATACTTTTAGTTCGCAGGTTTTTGTCTGTTTGATATATAAGTATCAAAGTATATATGTATATACAAAAGAATTTCAGCAATGGGTTCTCTGCCCAGTTGCTGGGTGGGCGTGGCCATGGTGGCCACCTGCACCATGGCAGGGAGTGGGCGTTTTCACCTGCCCCAGGCTCCGGAAGCTTTCTATGAGCCTCTGGGAGGGCGATAACTTCCTCCCCCGGGCTCCGGCGCTTCCAGGAAGGACGTTTTCCTCCTCCCCAAGCCTCTGCAAAGGCTGTGCACTTACCTCTCATCCGAAACAGTCCACGTGGAGACTCCTGGGAGGTGTGGGGTGGGGTGGGAGGGGCCAGCCAGAGGTGGGATTTGGAGGTTCCCCAAACCAGCCATAACATTAGCTACAGGTTCTCCCAAACCTGGGCGAACCTGTAGCAGCCCACCCCTGCAGGTAGGTATGTGTATGTAAATATATGTGTGTATCTGTCTCTTGGCATCTATGTGTATATTTGTCTGTCAGTCCGTCCGTCCATCCATCCATCCATCCATCCATCCATCCATCCATCCATCCATCCATCCATCCATCCATGATATTTATCTGTATTATTCATCTGTATCTATCCATCTATATTTGTATCCATCCATCCATCCATCTACCTACCTACCTACTACCTACCTATCCATCCCTAATTCGAACCCTGTAGGTTAGATCAGACTATACTGATATAACTTAACATAAACTATTCTAATAAGAGATAAAAGTTTTTACCAACATAGCCAGGATTGATATTTGAGGCTAAGGCAAGTTGATACACTATTCTGTTAGTTTTTAGATTCATAATGGTTTATCTCATATTCTCCCGAGCTTTAATTGTATTATCAGCTGTTCTGGGCTGAATTTGATGTCCCAAATAGATGTACACATAACCCACAACTTATGACCAGAATTAAGATCACCATTTCCACTGAGTCTCGTCTGATTTCTTTCTTTTTGCAGCTCCACCACAACCCTGCCTCACCCCATGGCCATGGTACCGCGAGCAACCAAACAGAATGTAAAGTCGGCGGACTGCACAGACTCTTAAGTAGGGCTTATTTTGGGAGTTTGGCCAGTGGTGGGATTCAACTGGTATAACAATCGGTTCGCTTCGTGTGTGCTTTGCTGTTAGCTGTGTGTACGCACATTGCATTTGAAAATCAGCACTAAATCATTCCTTTTCCAGCAGCCCTGATGAATAAAACAGCTGAGATGGGACTATCCGTTCTGCCGCACCGATCAGCTGGGCTTCAAACAAAGGAAATATAGGACGGAATAAAGCAAGGGTGGGTGGCCGGGGCCAACAGATCACCGGAACTCCCGGTTCACCCAAACCAGTCCGATCTGGCTGAATCCTACCCCTGGGTATGGCTTTTATTAGGCGCACAGGTATAAAACATGCTAGGGCTTATTTTTGGGATAGGTGTTATTTTCAGGGGAACAGGATATATACATTCTTGGAACCAGAGAGATGCTTTCTAAGATGCTCACCTTCACACTTGCGTTTGTCAGGAGCCAACTCATAGCCAGGTTCACAGGCACACTTGTAGCTACCCAGGGTATTCACACAACGCTGCTCGCATCCGCCATTGTTTGGTCGTGAGCACTCATCCACTTCTGGAATGACAAAAGCAGTGGAGTTTCAATCTATTTCTTTTTTTGGTCTATGCCGCAGGCTAAGACTGCGTGGCATCTCTCTAACGCTAAAGTGTTCTGCTTCCAACCGCGGCAGGAAGAATCTACTTCTCTTGCGTTCCATCCCCGTGAGCTCAAGAGGGGGCTATTTTGATGAAGAGAGAAAGAGAAAAAGGAGAGAAAGAGAAGAAGGATCAAATCCCCACGGTCTAGAAAGAAAGATGTATTGTGATTATATGGCCAGCTGTGCAAAACAAGAATCTGTTCTGGAAACAGGAAAAAAAGCTGGCTTGAGGAAGTGCAGTAAAAGGGTGGTGTATCCAGCACAGTCGGGAGAAAAACTACACTTTTTCCCGGGTTAAGTCTGCCCCCCAGTGGCCCAATACAAATAGTCCTGCATATAGAAATATTTGCCTGTTTGTCTACTCCTGCTTTTAACAGAATAGAGGAGTTGGAAGGGACCTTGGAGATCTTTTAATAGTTCAACACCCTCCTCAAGTTGGAAGCCCTATAGCATTTCAGATAAATGGCTGTCCAATCTCTTCTTAAAAACTTCCAGTGCTGAAGCATTCACAACTTCTAGAGAAGTGATGGCTAAACCTTTTTGCCATCGTGTGCCAATAGTGTGGGGAGCGCAGGGGGGGTCATGCGCGGGCATGCCCACACCCATAATTCTATGTGTGCGACTCCCACCCATGCATGCGCGTGCGACCCCTGCCCTGCCCCCGCTTTTGGCGTGCAATGGACCCATTTTTCGCCCTCCCCAAAGGCTTTCTAGGAGCTTGGGGAGGGCAAAAACAGCCTCCCCTGCCCAATGGAAACCCTCCAGAGACTTCAGGAGGCTTCCCTGAACATCAGGAGGGTGAAAAATGGCCCTACAGACAACCCGGAAGTCCAGTCAGAGAGGCACTGCGGGCCGGACCTTCACTGTTTCCAGGGCATGATTATCCTTCTAGTTTTCATTAATCATTTCAAGACAAAGCTGGAATCTTTTTCGGATTGGCTTGGCTTTCCTAGGCCTGAAGCTCACCCCCACATCCACCAATAGGAATGCAAACTTTGTCCCCTGCTAAGAGTTGTTGTTGCTGATTTTTGTTTTGTTTTGTCCACTCTTCCCGTTGCTTTGGGGCTACTGCCAAGCCCTACAACAAGATATTAATTTCCCACAGGGTCTAAAGCAGGGGAGTCAAACTCAAGGCTCGGGGGCCAGATCTGGCCCACGGGGTACTTAGATCTAGTCCTTGGGGCCACTCTGGAAACAGCAAACAACCAGCCCATGGTGCTTCTGCCCATGAAAATGGGCTCCTGAGCTTCATATTCACTGGCAGAGGGTTGCAGGAGGCCGTGGCAACCGAAAATGGAGCTCAGGAGATTGTTTTCGCTGGCAGAGCACTTGGGCCACCACAGGTGCCCCCAACATGAGTGAGATCAAGCTGGCCACACCACCCTGGCCCCCCGAGGTCAAATACAATTCTGATGAAGCCCTCAATGAAATTGAGTTTGACGCCCCTGTTTTAGAGCAACAAAATATAATATCCCACCTTCTCCTCTTATCACCCTGGGGGGAGGGGAATATCAGAAGATTTGAACACAACTTCTCTATGATACGGTCCTCTACTTTGCATCAACCCTTTGTCAGATAGCGTTGCCCTCTCCCCAATTGTAAAGCTGTAAAGGGTGGGTGCTGCACATCCAAAGATTATCCAACCCTGCTTTGAATAATTCAAGCGCTATATTCCCTACCTTTGAAGTAGTTGATCGCAAAGCCAGCCTTGTTGATGGACCCATCGGACACAAACCTCATCCACAGCTTGTTGGAGGTGCTCTTAATATCATCGGGCCTGTCATAACCACAATACCTTCCAATCACAGGGTCTGACTCTGAACTGCCATCCCGAATCTCCAGATAGTCGTAAGCACAGCTGTCGTGGCGCTCGATCTGTGGAGATATGGGGAAAAAAGGGAGGAGGACATGGACATCTCGACAGACTGCTGAGTTTTCTTTTTAAAAATGTCTACCAGCTCTTGGTGGCACCTTAATCTATATTAAGCCACGGTGGTGCAATGGTTAGAATGCAGTAATGCAGACTGCTACTTCTGCCGACTGCCGGCTGCCTGCAATTTGGCAATTCAAATCTCACCAGGCTCAAGGTTGACTCAGCCTTCCATCCTTCCGAGGTGGGTAAAATGAAGACCCAGATTGTTGGGGGCAAGAGGCTGACTCTGTAAATCATTTGGAGAGGGCTGTAAAGCAGTATATAAGTCTATGTGCTATTGCTATTGTCCTTCCTTCCTTCCCTCTGCCCATTGCCAGCAGTTCGATCCTGACTGGCTCAAGGTTGACTCAGCCTTCCATCCTTCCGAGGTTGGTAAAAGGAGAACCCAGATTGTTGGGGGCAATAGGCTAACTTTGTAAACCGCTTAGAGAAGGCTGTAAAGCACTGTGAAGCAGTATGTAAGTCTAAGTGCTGTTGCCAATAGATGGACAAAGCAGAAAAGGAAAAGGCAGTTGACGAACAGATTCTACTAGGGTTAAATAGTTCCAAGAAGGTTATCCTTCATATTTTATGGCACTAACCTAACATTTAGGTATCTGATCTCTAAAAGATCAGATAAATAAAATTCTATATCAACTTAAGACTTATGGAGTTCAAGTTCCAGAATTCCCCAGTCAGCACGGGTGGCTGAGGAATTCTGGGAGTTGAAATCCACAAGTCTTAACACTGCCTGTTCTAGATCCTAGATTCCACACTGTTGACTAATTCAGAAAACAGAGGTCCCATTCAGGTGTTACAATCTGTTCTGAACTAGGCTTCCTGAGAGCATAAAACAAACTCCTTTTCCCGGCAAAAAACTCTTTTATTAATTTACAGTGAATTCTGATCATTCACAGCCAGCAAAGTTTTTCAAGGGAGGATTTACAGTCACAGACCTTATCTGGCTTGGAGAGTTGCCAGGTAGATATCAGCAAAACATGGAAAGGAGTCTTGGAGAGTAAGGAACCAATTAAGCGAACTAATCGTCTCCTGCAAACTCCACTCCCTTTTCACTCATCTTTTATTCCCTATGGGAGGGGCCATTCATCGTCCACCTGTGGCCTTACTCCCAAGTCGACCCCTGTTCTTCAACTGTTCCCTTCGTCTGGCAACTCTGCGCACACTGGGAACAGGCTGCAGCTGTTCGTCTGTCTCACTGATGTCTGACTCTGAAGGCAGCTGATAACTGGCATTTGGCTCTGGCCCATTCCCTGCCTCCCACACAGAGCCCTCATCTGAGCCTTCCCCAGACTCCAGGACTGGCCCAGGTTCCTCCCCAACCTCCTCACTGTCTGACTCTGCTGGCTGCTGGTGGGCCATAACACAATTGAAGCAACCATATTAAAAGGTTTAGGGACAATCAAGAATGGATGGAGGACCAACCATGATGTGATGCTAAATGGAGCACCATATTTAAATGTGAGCAGGAATCATGGCTCTCAGTTCAGACAGGAGCTTAGAGAAGCCATTTTTAACTGGATGGGCCTAGAGCTCAGAGGGTAGAGCCTTCCACTTCAGCTGAAAGTACCACTGTCCTACCTGGCTGAAAAGGACCACGAGGGTAGCATCCTATGTTTCTGTCCACCTCTGCCTCCTCCTTGCGGGTAGTCCTCAACATACCCCACTTCATTTAGTGACTGTTTGTGGTACTGAAAAAAGTGACTTATGACCGTTTTTCACACTTACAACCCTTGCAGCACCCCCATAGTCATGTGATCAAAATTCAAGTGCTTGACAACTGGCTCATATTTATAACGATTAGATTCCCCTCGCACATTAGTGCATATGCTAAAACGCTGTGGGAATTCCTTCTGATACCTCAAAGGACAGGAAAGTGAGGCCGACGTGGAATCCTTCCGAAACTGTAATCTTCCAAGTACACAACTTATTGGGTCGATAGTCATCAGGGTAGTTGGGAGACTGGATGTGCCCATTGTCTTTCTTCATGTCTCCTCCACAGATGGCTGGAAGAAGAATATTTATTGCATTGAGAGCTTTTTCAGCGAGAGCTGAAGGAAAATTACACCAAGTGGGGAGTCTTTCCTTATTTCATTCCCACAAAATTGGCTCCTTTAGGCAGGTTGGGCTAAAAAGAAACTGAGTGAAGGACCAAAGACACCAAAGTCATCTAGGGCAGGGGTCTCCAACCTTGGCAATTTTAAGACTTGTGGACTTCAACTCCCAGAATTCCTCAGCCAGCTTTGGGTGCTTAAGACTTGTAGACACCCAGAATTCTGGGTGTTGAAGTCTACAAGGCTTAAAGTTGCCAAGGTTGGAGACCCCTGATCTAGGGAGCATCACAATTAGGTGGAAGTTGAATCTAAGTCTTCCTGGTCCAAGTCCAACCCTTTAGTCACATAGACCAGGGGTCACCAGCCTTTTGGACCTCAGGGACCACTACATTCATAATTTTAAATCCGGTGGACCACAAGTAGAATTAGTGATGGGACAGGGTCCTTCAGGCACTTAGCTTGGCCACCTGTTAGTAGAGAGAAGCACCTGGGGTCAACCCTAGCTTTGCTGTCCAATGCAGCTAGGAATCTCAAATATGGCCAGGAGCTTTTCAGTCTTTCCAGGAGCTTGGCTGAACTTTTACACACCGCTCACTGAAGCACCTGTACTCCCAGGGAGTGAAGGGGAGAAGGACTGGAGCTACTAAAAAGGTAGCCAAACTAAGTGCCTGAAGGACCCCATCCCATCAGTGAGCGGGATTAATTGCTTCGGTGGGCCATATCCAGCCCAGGGCTGCAGTTTGAGAATCCCCGATTTAGTGCAATATAAAAAAATGCAAAGATTTTTCCGCGGACCCCCCAAATTTTCTTATGGACCACCAGGCTACTGGTTGGGTCCATGGACCACTAGTTTGTGACAGCTGGCATGGACCATATGAACAACCATAGAGACATGAGAAATGTGTCTCTGACTTCTCCGCAGCCCTACATAGAAAAGACTTGCCACCAGCTACCCCAGATGTCCATCTGGCTGCCTTCATGAAATCCCTACTTGGAATGTCACATTAGATGTGTTGAATTGAGAGGCATCTGATATGGCCTGTTTTTCACTGAGCTGGCGAAAACAGTGAAATTCAGTTTATGAACTGAAGAAGCTTCCTGGAAGAAAACTGAAACATTTTCAAAGAAAAAAAAAATCATATTGTCTCTTCAAAAGCACCTTTGGGACACCAAGCTCAGCGCACCAAGGAGCTCACATTCCAACCCCGAGTTGAAAATATTCTCCTCTACTGGTAAGGTAAAGGGTCCCCTCGCACATATGTGCTAATCGTTCCCAACTCTAGGGGATAGTGCTCATCTCCATTTCAAAGCCGAAGAGCCAGTGTTGTCCAAAGACGTCTCCGTAGTCATGTGGCTGGCATGACTAAACACCAAAGGCGTACGGAACACTGTTACCTTCCCACAAAAGGTAGTTCCTATTTTTCTACTTGCATTTTTATGTGCTTTTGAACTGCTAGGTTGGCAGAAGCTGGAACAAGTAACAGAAGCTCACTCCATTACGCGGCACTAGGGATTCAAACCGCCAAACTTTGGATCTACAAGCTCAGCGTCTTAGCCAATGAGCCACCTCCTCTACTGGTACCATTAAAGAAATTCAGGGAGTCAAAAGCTCAGATCTGGAATAACAGAATAACAGAGTTGGAAGGGACCTTGGAGGTCTTCAAATCCAACCTGATGCTCAAGCAGGAAACTCTATATTATTTCAGGCAAATCCTTGTCCAATCACTTCTTAAAAACCCCCAGTGTTGGAGCACCCACAACTTATGGAGCCAAGCCATAGATTGGTGGATTGGAAATTCTGGACTGATGGCAAGTTTAAGGAAAGCATCAACACTTTGGAGAACAGTACCAAGCAATGGCTGAATGGGTAGCAACGTTTCTTTTAGACCAGGGGTGTGAACTCAAGGCCCAGGGGCTGGATTCGGTCCGCAGGGCACTTAGATGTGGCCCGCGGGGCCGCCCTGGAAACAGCAAAGGACCGGCCTGCGGTGCTTCTGCCAGCAAAATGATCTTCTGAATTCTGTTTTTGGCTGCCAGAGGCTCCGCATGGAGCCCTCCCAAGCTCCATTTTCCTTGATGGAGGGTTGCAGGAGGCCCTGGGAGCCAAAAACGGAGCTCAGGAGCCCGTTTTTGCTGGCAGAACCCTTGGGGTACCACAGGGGCCCCCAACAGGATTGACGTCAAACTGGCCAGACAGAAGATCTGGCTGAGAAAAGGCTGTTACATCCTAAAGATGTTACCCATCAATAAACATACGATCTGGAAATGGCCTTAGAGACGGGAGACGTTTAATACAATTTGTTTACGGTTTTTTCTGGCACTGTACGCTCTTTAGAAATGAATTCATGATGCTACCACATTATTCATGTTTTAATCATTTTTTTATCGCTTAACTAGGAAGTGCTGCATTGTAAAAGAAAAAAATGAAAAGAGAAACAACCGCACGTTGCAATGTCATCACGCATGCACCCGCCCTTTGAAAAGTTTGTTTTCTCACCCAGGCTTCCTTAAAAAGCATGAAGCAGAGTCTTGGTCCTGGCAAAACCTCTTTTATTTATACAACTGTAAATTCCTTTCATTCACAGTCAGCAAAGCTTGGCATACAGCCTTTCAGAGGAATATTTATCAACACGAACCTTATCTCGCTTGGAGAACTGCCAGATAACTAGTTTCCAAATGCAGGGCAAGGCAACACTTGGCACAGATTCTCTTATAGTCACAAACAGAACTTTCCACTCTTGAAAAGACCGAAGGG
Organism: Thamnophis sirtalis; assembly: GCF_051295495.1. Classification (NCBI taxonomy): domain Eukaryota; kingdom Metazoa; phylum Chordata; class Lepidosauria; order Squamata; family Natricidae; genus Thamnophis; species Thamnophis sirtalis. The sequence goes on from NW_028261382.1 coordinate 77,000,216, forward strand.
ACAAATTGTTTCTTGCAAAAGCCCCCTTCCCGTTTGCTCCTCTTTTGTTTCCTCTGGGAGGGGCCAATCACCTCCAAGGTGTGGCTTTACTTCCAAGTCGACCCTGCTTTCTTAGTTGTTCTTGTCTTTTGGTAGCTCTGCGCATGTGCACACTGGGAACAGGCTCCAGCTGTTCCTCTGCCTCACTTCTGTCTCCGACGCAGAGCCCTCGTCTGAGCTTCCCTCAGCCCCCAGGACTGGCCCATGTTCCTCCCCAACATCCTCACTTTCTGACTCTGCTGCCAGCTCCACTGGCTGCCAGCAGACCACAACACTTTGTTACTTCCCTCCTGGAAATAAATTGGTAATGCAAAAGGCTTATTCTCAGATAGGGGTATTCCTTCGCTTACAACCATTTATTTAGCAATTGTTCCGAATTACTTAAACAGTTCGTTTAGTGACCACTCAAAGTTACAACGGCACTGAAACAAGTGACAGGATTGTTTTTCTCACTTACAACTGTTGCAGCATCCCCATGGTCATGTGACCAATTTTGGGCACTTGGCAACTGGCATGTACTTATGACGGTTGCAGTGTCCTGGAGTCATGTAATCCCCTTTTGCAACTTTCTGATAAGCAAAATCAATGGGGAAGCCAGATTCAATTAACAACCTCATTATTTACTCAATGACTATAAACGTGTGATCAAAATTCAGATGTTTAGCAACGGGTTCATATTTATGACGGTTGTGCTGTCCTGGGGTCATGTGATCCACTTTTACGACCTTCAGAGAAACAAACTTATCGGGGAAGCCAGATTCACTTCACTTACTCTCTTAACCATTGCAGTGATTCACTTAATGACTGTGGCATGAAAGGTAAAATGGGGCCAGTTGTCTCGCTTAGCAACAGAAATGTTGGGCTCAATTGTGGTCGTATGTCAAGGAACTATCTGTGTCATGGTAATGATGATTTAATAGCTGACCAGCTGCTGTAAGGCTGTAAACCGAGATGATGACATGAGGATGAGTCGATTACCTCCCTTAGAGCGATCGGATCTCACAGGTTAGGTCTCATCCAGATTCCATCCGCCAGCCAATGTCGGCTGGTGACTCCCCGGGGGAGAGCCTTCTCTGTTGCAGCTCCAGCCCTCTGGAATGACCTCCCCGTGGAGATCCGGACCCTTACTACCCTCCCGGCCTTCCGCAAAGCCACCAAGTCCTGGCTGCTCCAGCAGGCCGGGGGGCTTGTGAAACATCCAGCCCCACGGAAACTGTGAAAACTGTGTTGTCTTTGTCTATTTATCCCCCTTTCCCTTGTCTATTGTGAGCCGCCCGGAGTCCTTCGGGAGTGGACGGCATACAAGACAGACAAATAAATAAATAAATAAATAAATAAATAAATAAATAAATAAATAAATAAATAAATAAATAAATAAATAATAAATAAATAAATAAATGAATGAGTCGGCAGGGTTACTGCCACTTTAAGAAGCTGTGTATATAAGGGAGGCCATGTGAGGGCGTGGCTCTCTCCTCTTGTATCTCTCTCCTTGTGTTCTATCTATATTGCAGTTCTCCGTGTAGAGTTGAAGCTTGATTGCTTGTCTGACACATTTATGTGTGTATATAGAAGTCTTGTATATAAACCACTATTGAAAGACAAAACCTCGGTGTCCCGTATTTTGCTCCTGGGTTGTCTCAAAATAGTAGTCCTGCTGTGCGCACTTTGACAATCTATTTATTTCAATCTACGAAATAAATAACACCTAAATATGTTATTCTTTCAGCTTTGTTTCTGTTTTCGGTGCCCCCAATTGCTTTGCCTGGACTAAAAAAGGAAAATATTTTACCTTCATAGACTGCAAAGAAGCCTTTGCCAACCCAGTTGCTGCTGCTGCGGAATTCGATCCAAAGGCGGCTGTCGGTGGAAAGAATCGAGTCTGGGAGTTTATTTCCACAGAATCTACCTAGAGAAGAAACATACACACACATCACTAATGTGGCTTTATTATTACAATTTATTATTTCATGGCAAAGCATGGATTGAAGAATGGAACCTATTTGTATTCTGATCAGCTGTCTAACCTCTTCTTCCTCCCCTGATAATGTTTCCTACAAGCAGAATCTTGGAAGCAGGATCATCTCCCCAAAATAGAATAGAATAAGAGAGTTGGAAGGGACCTTGGAGATCTTCTAGTCCAACCCCCTGCTTAGCCAAGAAACCCTACCCCACTTCAGACAAATGCTTATCTAACATCTTAAAAACTTCCAGTTTTGGAGCATTCACAATTTCTGGAGGTAAGTTGTTCCACTGATTAATTGTTCTAACTGTCAGGACATTTCTCCTTAGTTCTAGGTTGTTTCTTTCCTCAATTAGTTTCCACACATTGCTTCTTGTCCTGCCTTCAGGTGCTTTGGAGAATAGTTTCCCTCTTCTTTGTGACAACCCCTGAGATATTGGAACACTGCTATCATATCTCCCCTAGTCCTTCTTTTCATTAAACTAGACATACCCAGTTCCTGCAACCGTTCTTCATATGTTTTAGCCTCCAGTCCCTTAATCATCTTTGTTTGTAAATTTAAAGGATATTTGCAAACCTGTTTGAATATTAGTATCTCGGGTGGTAGTTAGCCTTCTGGTTTGAGCACCGAGCTTGGCATTTGGTTGTAAATGTGTTGTCACCATTCAAGGAGGCGTCGTCAGCGCATTTTAATTCAAAGCACACTGATGACATCTCCTTGAATGATGACGAAGTGTTTGCAACCAAATTACCAGGCTTGGAGCTCAAACCAAGAGCCTAAATATTTGCCAACTTTATGTGCTTTAATTTGTAAAGACAAAACAAAACCGCCAGAATGTCCCAAAGATGCTTTTTTTCAAGAGGCAACTGGACTTTCTTGTTTTTCTTTGAAGATGCCAAAGAAGCTTCTTGGAGGTTTTTCTTCAAAGAAAAACCAGAAAGTCCAATTGCCTTTTGAAAAAAGCACCTTTGGGACAACCATGACCTGGATGTCTGAGGATCTCCATGGACACGACTCCAGAATGATGTTGACGATGTTGCCCATAAGGACTTGGACAAATTAAAAAATGAAGACAGGAAAAAGCAACTGTCTTGATGAAGCATCATGAAAAGATGGTTTGGTTGTCCAAACTATACTGTCAGGTGTGCCTCCATCAATAACCAAGAAAGAAAATTCTCAACTCCATTGTTCATGGAATTAAAATACTTTTACTGGTTATGAAAAGATAGCAGCGAAAGTAAAGCAAGATCTGAGCCAGAAAGGCGCGAACAAGTACATATCAAATGATAACCCAGCCCCCTCCCTCCAATGACCCCACCCCAGTGTCCAATCTGCAATTCCCTTAGGTGTCATGTGGATTGCATCTCCAAAAGGCATCATCAGTTTGGTATGCAGGATGGTTGGCCTTGTCCAGGACCAAACACCGGCCACCAGCATGCGCAGAAGATGGTGAGAAGAAAACTCCCTTTTCCATATCACCTCCTGTACCATTTATTCCCATCCCAAATACCATGCCCCCACCCTCCCCATTTCTATGGCAGCCAATAACAAGTAAGCGTAGCAGAGGCTGACATCTACCAATTGATAATGCAAGTATGATACAATTTAGAACAGTGGTCTCCAACCATTTTGGCTTGGCGGACAGGAGGAGGTGGTGGCGGTGAGGGCATAGTTTCGTGCGTGCATGAGCCACTTTCACACGTGCAGCTTTGTGCATGCATGTGTGTGCTCAGCCCTTTCTCAGCCCAGTTCCAAATAGGCTGTGGCCCAGCACTGGGTCATAGATCAGGAGTTGGGGACCCCTAGTTTAGAGCAACAGTTAAGGCTCAGCAAAAAAAAAACAACGCAACCAAGTTAAAGGGACAAATCTAGATTAAATGCAGTTTTCAGATCAAGAGGGAATTGCATTTGAATGAGGCACTGAATCCTTCTTAGCTCATTTAGTATATGAGTCATTCAATCTTATCTTATTTAGGTTATCTCAGTCCAGATGACTGTAAAGGAAGCCGTCTTAACGGTCAAAAGTGGAAATAATGAGTATTTAGGGAATGATCCAGTACAGAGATGGGTAAACATCTTGGAGTAGATTTACCTACTTTTATTTATCTATTTATTTTGTCTTTTAATGACTCCACAATCCCTTGCGGGGTGGAGTTGGGGGCAACTGAATGGAGCAGAGTGTTTACTGGCCGGATGCCCTTCCTGTCACAGTTGATATTTACTCAATGTTCCCAAAGAGAGAAATATCTGCTGCTACCTAGGATTGAACTCCCACCCTCTTGATTGTGAGGCAAGAGCGCCACCTCGAGGCGACTGCACCACATTGACCTAAATTTATTACTACAGTATATTTCAACAAATGAGGAAATACTTAATGCCTCAAATCCCTCCTGCTCCCCAAAACTTTTGTAAGCCGTGAAATAAACAAAACAAAACAAAACAAAACACACACACACATACATCACAACTGGGTTCTGCAAAGTGGAAGGAAGTCAATCAATGAGCATGGGAAATGTTTCGATTGTTAAATATGTTCCTCAATGAGATATGGCCACATGCATGACCACCAATGTTCTCACTGATTACCTCGCAGGGGAGCTTTCCTCCAGAATCCATCTCTCACCTCCACGTAGTCATACCAACATAGCCGGCTGCGGTATAGATCCAGGGACGTAAAATTCAGAATTATCTGGAAAGTAAGCAGAGGTCACACCACCCTGAGTAGATCCTAAACATTACTTTGTCATTCGTATTTTCTATTTCTTTCCTGAGTTACCATTTTGAGGGACGTGTCACCTTCTGTCAAGTGCCAGAGAAATCACGAGATCCAGATAGTTCAAATGGGTACAAAGATTTATCGCAAGCTTAAGCCATCTACAAGAATCTGAACTACTAACAGCCAGAGCAATTTGGCGGCAGATAAGGAATTCAAGGGGGAACAGACTCCAATTTCTTGTGGATGTAAAGGGAACCTAACTAATGATACATTTGACGCCTTCTTCGGGCTCAGCCTGGTTCATCTCGTACACCTTTAACAATCTGCTTTCTAAAGTCCGAAATAGTATTCCTCTTCTATGCCAAAATGTAGTAAGTACAAACAGTCCTTTAACTTACAACCGTAATGGAGTCTTCCCATCACAGATCTAAGTCATGATGACACACTTAACAACTGTGTTACTAACTGAACAATTGCAGCAATTCACTTAAAAACTGTGGCCAGAAGAATTGTAAAATGGGGCAAGATTCTCGCTTAGCAACAGAGATGTTGGGCTCAATTGTGGTCGTTGAGTCAAGGACTACCCTTATGTTATTTTGTTATGTGTGGAAAACAAGTTGACTGGAGACATTCCTGAGCCAGACAGTTAAACTGTGCCAAACTAGCAGTTAATTTAGAGTCCATAATCTAAAAAATGGTCCCAAATCTCTAGGCTTGATTTAGAATTTGAATCAGACATGAAGATTTGGATGCTTTTCCAGGAAGAATATTCTTTCTCAAGCCAGAGAAAACAGAGATAATCCCATTGAATTACATTACAGCATCGCATGGGATAGTAAATATGGCAAAAGAGTCTACGCAGAGAAAATGTTAGTTACTATCTGCTATCTTCATAAAGTACACAATATATTATTTCTTCCCCTTATTTGAAGTTTGAAAGGATGATGTACACATCTTTGCAATGATGTGGAGGAGAAAAACAACCCTACGAAATACCTAATGTAGATTTGAACCCTTCTTCCAATGGCAAACGGCTTCCCAATATTACAATAGGTTTATATTCCAGGATGATGAACTGCCTCCAGCTGTTTCTCTGCTTTTTTCTGTGTTCTCAAAATAAGATGAGGAAATGTGATACCAGAAGCAATATTAAAAATGGATTAAGAGAGGAAGGGACTGGGATTAAGGGAGCCTGATGTCCTCCATATGTTTTGGACAACTCCCATCATTCCTCGCTGTTTGCCATCCTGACTGGGGCTTATGGGAATTGAAGTGCAAAACATCTGCAGTACATTAGAATAATGTTATCTGCAGCAGCTTTTTTTGGGGGGGGGGGTAAGAGGAGAGTAGACGTCTGAATTGACAGACCCAGTTTAAACTGTGGTTAGGTGATCTTAGGTTATGTTGGTTCATCTTTTAGATGGCTTAACTTCGATGAATGAGGCTCTCATCCCACAACTAAACTTTAATGTGTTTTTTCAAAGTGCTTCGTAACCATACTTTTGTTACTAGCTCACCTATGATTTCTTTTTTCTTTAATTAAAGTTTTTTTATTAGATAAACATTAAAAACGTTGGACATAGTGCGACATTTCCGACATAAACATTTCCATATAATGATTAGATCTTACAACAATTACATTTTATATCCATAGGTGTATGTAGTCAGTCACATTACCTGTCTGTTGATTCTTTCTTTTGTATAATTACTAATCATACAAATACATACCCAATTCCTACATATCACACATTCTTAATACCATATTTTCCGATTCTTAACTTTTCTGTGTTTTTCTGTCCCGGCCTTTTCCCCTCATTTCTAAACATTGGTTAGAAATAAGGAGACTCCCTCTGAACAAGAAATAATAAATAAGATACTGATGTGCACAGAGATGGACAGACCGATTCTAGAGCTCAAAGACAAGGGTGGGGCAGAATATCATGAAATCTGGAACAAATGGTACCAATGGTTAGAAACCTCTGATTTCTTACTGCTATTTTTTTCTTACTAGAAAAATAATCTATTAGGGAGGAAAACGTAGAATAAGTTACATAATTTAGCTTTTACAGGTAAGTCTCAATGTACAACCATTCTTTTAGTGATTGTTCGAAATCACAATGCTACTGAAAAAAGTGACTGATAACCATTTTTCACACTTATGACCTCTGTAGCATCATGTGATCAAAATTCAAATGCTTGGCAACTGACTTGAACTTATGATGGTTGCAGTGTCCCAGGGTCATGTGATCTCCTTTTGCGATCTTCTGACAAGCAAAGTTAATGGGGAAGCCAGATTCAATTAACAACCGTGTTATTAACAACTGCAGTGACTCACTTAACAACTCTGGAGAGAAATGGGGCAAAACTCACTTAACAACTGTGTCACTTAGCGACAGAAATGTGGAAATGAATTGGGGGTCATAAGAAAAATACTACCTGTATGGCTTGGCATAATCTGGTTGGATGCATTCACAGCGTCCACTGAAGGCAATAATTCCCAAGAGAAAACATTATTGGCAAAGAAGAATAAAAGAGCCAGCATTTTGTAAGATGGTTCGGATGATTCCATTAAAAAAGGGGGAGGGGGAACTAAACCAGCATTTACCTTTTCCCCTGGAGTGACTGATATTCTCCAGATACAGTGCTTGTGTGAAGAATATCCATTGGGGAAGTCAGGTGAGGAGAAATTCCCTTGACTGTCTTGCAGTGTTTCTCCACAAGCTGCAGGAGAAGAAAAAAAAGAAACACAAACATAAATATACATAAATAAAAAGAGTAAGAAAAACAGGACACTGCCTGAATTTAGGATGCTGTCAACCGCCGGCCCCTCCTGCAGCCAAATCAGAGGAGGAGAGGGGGGCGTGGGAGGCAAGGTCAGCATCAAGGCAACCCGAGAGCTCCGAGCGGGGAGAGGGAATGGAGAGAGAGAGGGAGAGAGAGAGAGAGAGAGAGAGAGAGAACGAGAGAGAGAGAGAACGAGAGAGAACGAAAGAACTTATTATTAAAGTTTTTTTAAAATATAAACATTCCATCCTTCCTTAAACAGTGTGTTGTCTGAATACAAATACCTCTGTGCAAGAACCATCAAAATTTACAACATCATTCCCATTGATACTAATTCTCTAATTTAAGAATCTGAACATAGTAAACCTGTTCATTTTTCCCTCTTAACATATCTTCTGGTAAAAATGTGCTAACTGTTGTGGCCCGCCAGCAGCCAGCAGAACTGGCAGCAGATTTGGACAGCGCGGAGGTTGGGGAAGAACATGGGCCAGTCCCGGAGCCTGGGAAGGCTCGGATGAGGGCTCTGCATCAGAGGCAGAGAGGGAACCAAGGCCATCTGGTAGTTATTTGCTGCCTCCGGAATCTGACATCAGCGAGGCGGAAGAACAATGGGAGCCTGTTCCCAGTGTGCGCATGCACAGAGCTGCCAGAAGGAAAGAACAATTAAGAAAACAGGGTTGACTCGGGAGTAAGGCTTGGAGATGATTGACTCCTCCCATAAGACATAAAAGAGGAGCGACCTTTTGCAGGAAGCAATTAGTTCATCTGGTAGGTTCAAACTTTGGAAAGTTCTGTGCTAAGTTTGGCCTTACTCTGCATTTGGCAATTAGGTCTCTGGCAGCATTCCCAGGGAGATAATGGGGGTGTTTTTCAACATTCCCCTGAAAGACTATGGCAACTCGAGCAGACATCTGTCGGAATCTTCACATACTGTTTGTTGAGCCTTGTGGACTGTTAATGACTGATAATTTACAGCCGTATAAATAAAAGAACGTTTTTGGGACTAATATTGTGATTTATTCTGTCTCAGAAAGCCTAGGTCAGAACACTAATAACATTAAATATAATAATACTTATCATCATAATACTAACAATTATCATATTATTTATATCTCTATCTTAACATATTTTCTGCTCTTCCTTAATCTCCTTTTATTTCCAACTTTCTTTTCTGTTCTCTAACCATTGATAAAATAATTCCCATATTAAATAATATTCAGTTTGTTCTTTCTCTTTAACTGCTAGCATTAATCAGTTCATTTCTGCACATTCTAATAGTTTCCTAATAAACGAATTATGGCCAGCTCTCCTGTCCCTCCTGTCCTCTAATTTCTGAGATTTGCCCAGGCATAGGTGACTTTAATTTCCATCCTATCTTTGCCATTGTGCACTGAAAAAGAAGAGCACGTATTTTCACAACACTGGTTCCTACATCATCCTATTTCAGGTACCTGCATAGAGGAGGGATTACAGAATCACCCTATTCTTCTTCCAACGAACTGCATCCGCTACTTAGTATTTCTTATCTCTTGTTTGGCTCCTGAAATTGGCTCCCATTTGAGATAAGCCCCCTCCCTTAATCCGCCCCCAAAGTATCCACAGCTTGTTCTGCAGCTGTAAAAGTAACTATGGAAACCAAGCGGATGCCATGTTGCCACAGTGACAGAAGTTGGGACTTGAACATGGTCAATGCCAATCTTACAAGACTTTTCATGTTCTCTTCTGTTGCTGCGTTCTTCCTTTTACAGCAAAGCACCAGGGGGTCCAGATTCTTCTGAGAAATAGACCCTCTTTCTCCCCTCTTTTTTTGCAGACATGCTAGACATGTCCTACCCTGATTTTTAAGGGTGCTACATAGCATAAATGCCATGGTCCGTGATGGCGCCAATCAAAACTCCCTGTCAGGCCTGCAGTCATATTCCTTTTAGGATCTTTGGCCTGCCACATTAATATTCTTTTCTACTATGCTTTTCATTAGTGGGGAATTGGGAGGGGGAATAGTAAGGAATAGAATGTGTTGTTGAAAAAATAAAATTCCTTTCTAGAAACCAAGGTCATCTTTTGTTCTCTACACCTCTGAGCCCGACCGGAACTGGATGGGTGGAACTGTCAGCGTGGCAGTGGAAGATTGGACCATGTGATGGACTTGTGGATGTGGGGGCAAGATCATGAACTTTCAACTGGGTGGGAAAATCGGGAAGCTTTCAGATTCGGGTTTCCATAGATGTGCCAACATGTCTCTCTTAATAAATTGGAACTTTGAGGAAAGTTCTGCCTTGGACTCTGATTTAATTTTGGAGTCAATTCCTTGAATGTTAATGTGCTTTAATTCTAATGAATTTTAATGTGGAGAAAAGCAAAGCTTTGCATTTGGGCAGGAAAAACCAAAGGTAAGTACAGTTTAGGCGAGACCTGGCTCAAAAACAGTAACTGTCAGGGTTCCAAATAACACCCCCAAACGAAAGAAGACTCCAAAGCTTGAGGTTCCTCAAAGTTCCATTTTATTAGAGATGCCATATTGGCACATCTGGGAAACGCCGAATCTGAAAGCTTCCAGGTTTTCCCTATCCAAAGGAAAGTCAAAGTCCTGCCCACATGTCCATCACATGGTCCAATCGGGCACCAACCCAACTGGAGATGCCTCCCAGTCACGCCATTCCATGTGCAGGGCAAGATGTCCTTGACTCTCTGAGAAAGGAATGTTATTTAGACTATATATCTCCCACACTCCATATAATCCCCACTCCCATTTTCCCACAGGAGAAAATGTGGCAGGCCTGAAGGCCCAATGTAAAAGATGACTTCTGTGAGAGGGACCTTGGAGTTTTAGTGGATGATCACTTGAATATGAGCCAATAGTGTGCAGCAGCAGCCAAAAAAGCTACCGCATTTTCTGGCATATAAGATGACTTTTTAACCCCAAAAAATTATTTCAAAAATCGGGGGTCATATTATACGCCGGGTATAAGAGAGGCCATACCAAAAAACCAAAACAAAAGAAAAAGCAACACCACCACCAGCGCAGGCGCCGACCTTTCAATCGATAACCTCAGCACTCCTCACCTGGGCACATGGATGGATGAGTGCTGGGATGGCTTAGTAAGGTCTGGCGGGAGGTGTGGAGGAGGAAGGCGCTGAGCTCAAACTACAAAAGCCCGGCAGCGCGGAGGCCTTAAACTGGCTTGCAGGCACCTGAAAATAGGGGGTCGTCTTATATGCCCAGTCGCCTTATACGGCGGAATATACGATAATACAATCCTGGGTTAAATAAACAGAGGCATAGAATCAAGATCACCATAGAATCAAGATCACATGAAGTATTAGTGCCAATTTACAAAACACTAGTAAGACCACGCCTGGAATACCGCAAGCAATTTTGGTCACAATACTACAAAAAAGATGTTGAGACCTTGGAAAAAGTTCAGAGAAGAGCAACTAAGATGATCAAAGGCCTGGAGACTAAAACATATGAACGGCTGCAGGTTTTGGGTCTGGCTAGTCTAAAGAAAAGAAGAATTAGAGATGACATGATAGCAATATTCCAATATTTGAAAGGCTGCCACAAAGAAGAGGGGATCAGCTTATTCTTCAAAGCACCAGAGGGCAGGACAAGAAACAAAAGATGGAAATTAATCAAGGAAGGAAGCAACCTGGAATTAAGGAGACACTTCCTAACAGTGAGGACAATTAACCAGTGGAACAGCTTGCCACCAGAAACTGTGACGCTCCATCACTTGAGGTTTTTAAGAAGAGACTAGACAGTCACTCATTTGAAATGGTATAAGTTCTCCTGCTTGAGCAGGGGGTAGACTAGAAGACCTCCAAGGTCCCTTCCAGCCTTATTCTATTCTAATTCCTTTCACCTCCTATCATCTCATTATTAGGTTCAAAATGTTATCAGTTTATCCAAGTATAAAATAGAAAAATATAAAGAAAAAATGAAAATAAAGATAAAATGGAGGGTGGAGGAAAAAGGGAAGAAAAAGGCATTAAATTCCAACTTCTTTTGATCGAGTAGAATAAGGTAATCACATGAAACTGCCTTTTCTAGACTGATTTATGATTTCCATTGAATTACTGTTACATGGAATTTTAAATGCTGGTTGCTTAGGAAAACATGTTTCACATTATATCTTGATCTATGACTGATCTTTGGACAAGATATTTTTTTAATTGCCTTTGTAAGTGTAATATGCCCAGGCCACTAGAGAATATCTGGGAATTCAGGAGAAATTTATGTTAATTCTCACAAATGAGCTTGTTTCTAAGAGAAACAAGTATTTGACTCATGCCTCTGACCACATTTCCATGACAAATGGCATATGGGCATGGATATACATTCTTGGACTTTAAACTAAGATGTGGAAGTTTAAAACAATGGACTATGAGTTATTCATATCTCACTCTGACATGTTAAAACCAACCACATTTTCTGAATCAAGGCCAATCAAGGTCAGCAAAGATTCCCAAACGTCAAATGGTCATTTATGTTAGCTAAAACAGGGGTCTCCAACCTTGGCAACTGTAAGCCTGGAGAACTTCAACTCCCAGAATTCCCCAGCTGGGGGAATTCAGTTGCCAAGGTCAGAGACCCCTGGGCTAGAGCATAACAGCAAAAAAGTGATAGATTTTGTAATCAATAAAGCTTAACATCTCCATTTCATAGCTACAGAGCTGGCTCCATGCATCTCAAAGAACAAATGATTATTTTAATTTGTAAAAAGAAAAGGAATCTCTTTCCAAGCCTCTGCATTAAAATGACTTTTTAGATCCGCATCCAAATAACACTGAATTATATCGGACAAAAGCTGGATAAAATGTCTGGCCATTCTTATGATAGACCAAAGAAACCATATTATTTCAAAACCCTTCTTTGTTTAAATATATGGCCATGATTAGGGATGCAGTGGCTCTGTGGCTAAGACGCTGAGCTTGTCGGTCAGAGAGGTCAGCAGTTCAGCGGTTCGAATCCCTGGTGCAGTAATGGGAGTGAGCTCCCGTTACTTTGTCCCAGCTTTTGCCAACCTAGCAGTTCGAAAGCAGGTAAAAAGGCAAGTAGAAAAATAGGAACCACCTTTAGTGGGAAGGTAACAGCCTTCCGTGCACCTTTGGTGTTTAGTCATGCTGGCCACATGATCACAGACAGGCAGAGGTGGGGCCAAGGCTGTCTGGCAGTTCTCAGCTGCCTTCAGAGCTAGACAGCAGTGAGGCAGAGGAACAGCTAGAGCCTGTTCCCAGTGTGCGCATGCACAGAGCTGCCAGAAGTAAAGAACAACTCAGAAATCAGGATAGACTTGGGAGTAAAGTCACAGAGGAGTGAAAGGAGCATGGGCTTTTGCAGGAAACAATTCATTTGTTCGGTGATTCATTTCAGAAGTGTGAAGATCTGTCCGTGAATCTCAGAGACTCTGTGCCCAGTCTTTTCTTGCATAGCACCTCATTTGGAAAATATTTATATGGCAGCTTTCCAAGCTAGATAAGGTCTGTGGTCATAAATATTCCTTTGAAAGGCCTTTGCTGAATGGAAATGAGATGAATTCACATTCATTGAATAAAAGGGGTTTTGTCGGGACCAGGACTCTGCCTCGTGCTTTTTGGGGAAGCCTAGGTCAGAACAGTGTCAATGCTTTAATAGCCCCAACTCTCCTTCTTTCACCTGCAGTTCTGTTTCTCCCTAATAATTTCCCTGCACAGGTCCCATCTCCTTCCCTATGTTTCTTCCCTCTTCTTGGTACTAGCTCAATCACCCATGCAAAGAATTTCCTGCAGGAAACGCTGCATTCCTTACTAGCAAAACAACTCCTTTCTGTTTGTAAACGTCAATCCTCTCCACGGAAACAGACACCCAGCAGGGGATGGGATGGATGCTGGAAAACTCCAAGCCAGATCAGGTCTTGGGAATCAGGCAGGAAGCAAGAGTTTCACACACCCCTCTGCCTTTGGCTCCCGATTCCTTGCCTTCTGTTCTGACATCTGTTCGGTTTCCAGAGCCAAAACTGGCGTGGATTGGACAGTCTCCAAAGACTGGGTGACGGTCGGAGACATCCATTCCGCTCCAAAGCCCTGCATTATGTCATGCTTGTATCCATTTGAAAAGGGAGAGGTAAGATTGGAGCCTGGAGTGAAACCTTTGGGGGATTGTAAGATACAGCAGAAGGATGGAAACATTCTGGGTTTAACTAGTGACACATAGGCTGACATCAACAATCTAAAGGAAACAAACCTTCTACCATGGTAACTCTCCAAAGAGCAGATAGGACACTGTGGTGTTGAAGTCAATGGCTTAGTCCGGGGGTCAGCAACCTGCGGCTCTGGAGCCACATGTGGCTCTTTCATCCCTTGGCTGCAGCTCACTGTCACCAGTCAATGCCACTGTTGATAGGGCTTTCAGTTAGGACAGGTAGAGGAAAAAGGATGCCGCGCTAGGAGGAGACTCTATGATGGGGAAACTGGACTTCTGGTCAGCTCCAGAATTCAATGGGGGGGGGCTTCCATTTAGGACTTTGTGGCTCTTGAGTAAGGTTGCCAATTCCTGGTTTAGTCTAAAGAAGAGAGGGCTGTGGGGAGACATGAAGGCAGACTTCTAAGGACTCTTACCAGTGGGCACGATGACTCAATGGTTAAAGATACTGAGCTTTTGTCTGCTAGAACACAGACAGCTCTGGTTCAAGACCCAAGCACCACCTAATGGGATGAGCTCCCACTTCCGTTCCTGCTGCAGCTCCTTCCCACCTAGCTGTTCGAATGCATGCAAATGCAAGTATTTTTTGATTTTTGATTTTGATTTTATTGAGTATTTATATGCCGCCCTTTTCCCTGAGGGGACTCAGGGCGGCTCACAACAATCAGGGAAAGGGAGTGCAAAACAAGACTTAAAAAGAAAAAGAATCGTGAATAAAAGAAAGTAGATAAAAAGTACCACTTTGGTGGAAAGGTTACAGTGTTCCATGCACCTCAGCATATAGTCATGCTTGCGACATGACTGCGGACGCATCTTCGGATTACGCTGGCTCCGTTGGCTAAGAAACAGAGATGAGCACCACTTCCTAGAGCAGGGATGTCAAACCTGATTTCATTGAGGACCACATCAGGGTTGTGTTTGATGTCGGAGGGCTGGAGGGCTGGAGGGAGGCGTGGCCATGATGGACATGGCCAGCTAAACGTCACTTATATTGGGGGCACCTGTGATGGCCAAGTGATAAGGCAGGACTTCCCTGAGACCCTCCTCACTCTCATTATACTCTCCTTCCTTCCTTCCTTCCCTCCCTCCTTCCTTCCTTCCCTCCTTCCTTCCTTTCTTCTTCCCTCTTCATTCTCCTTTCTTCTTCCTTCATATCTTATTTTTCTTTGTCTTTCCTCTTTCCCTTTCTCCTTTTCTGTCCCTTTTTGCATACTCAAAGGCAAAAGGGGAAACATTTTATTTTTAGTTTGTTTTGTTAACCCTTTTGCTAGCCCTGAGCAACCCACTGAGCTCCATTTTCACTGGCAGAGGCATCGGAGTGTCCTTTGCTGTTTCCAAGCCGGATCTAAGCACCCCGCGGTCCAGATCCGGCCTGCGGGCTTTGTATCTGACACCCCTGCCCAAGAGTCAGACACAACTGGGCAGAGGAAACTTTTACCTTTACTTTTAAAGGCTGTCAAGGAAAGAAGTATGGATTTAGTTTCTCCAACACTCAACGAGAAGACAAAAACCACTGGGTTTAAGCTTTACAGAGATCTCCAAACTAAGGGCTGCTCCAATGGTGGGTTCCGGATCCCATTGCAACTGGCATGGTGCAACGGGGCCCGTTGTCCCCCACATGCATGCATACATCCTTACCTCCGTGACGCGTCCATGATGCCTCTGTGATGATCCAGCTGCTCAGCAGAGCATCACACAGGCACCGTATGCTCTGTGCTCATGTGCGGACACGCTGAAGAGCTCAAATACAGGTAAGGAGCTCGGGCGGGTGAGTGGGCCCTCCACAGCACCATACTGGAATGGTACTCAGTGGTCCTGGCAGGCAATGGTACAACCATACTGGGGCGTACCACCTGCAAACCACCACTGGGCTGCTCCATCACGGAAGGTTTTCAAACAAGGGTTGGAGAGCAGTGGTGAAATTCAAATTTTTTTACTACTGGTTCTGTGAGTGTTGCTTGGTGCTGGAGTCCTGTGACTGAGTGGGTGTGGCCAACATGATGTCACTCATGGTCATGCCCACTCAGTCACATGCCCACCACCACCAAGCCACGCCCACAGAAACCGATAGGAAAAATGTGTGTATGAGTCCATTCAAAGCAGAGCTGCTGCTCCCTTTATGGTCCTTCCCCTGCCCCCCTCCCTTTCTTAATGGGACAGGCTGCAGCAGCTCTGCTGTGAATGGATGAAGAAATGTTTGGACTGTCTCTGTGCATTTAACGTTGAATTCTGTGTCAGAGGCAATCTGAACGTTTCCCCCTCCATTCACAGCAGAGCTGCTGCTCCCTTTATGGTCCCGCACCCCCTCCTTCCCTGGGTCTACCTTAAAGGAACAGGCTGCAGCACCTCTGCTGTGAACGGAGGGAGAAACATTCAGATTGGGTGGGCAGGTTGAGCGTTCGGAAGAGGTGAGCGGTGATAGTGTGACCAAGTGGATGTGGGCAGGGCCACCAAGGATTTTTGCCACTGGTTTGAAGAACCGATGCCAGTCGTCCCCACCGGTTCAGCTGAACCAGGCCGAACCGGGAGGATTTCACCCCTGTTGGAGAGCCATATGTGTGGGATGGTCTGAGGAACACCGCCAAGGACATAAGGTTGGAATAGATGACCACCAAGATCCCTTCCAAAGTTACAATTTTATGAGCGATTATAAGTATTTGGATAAATGTTTGAAGTGGATAAAAGTACAGCATGAAATGCAGTATTGACCAAGATGAAATTTAACTATAAGATTCAATGGTGTTACCATTAGAAACGTAAACCTTATGTTTCAGTCAAGCTGACTAGCACGAGGATGCTGAATGGAAGTTTTATCTTTGCCAAACGTCCCACTGGGGCAATACTAAATTTTAAGATGATTGGGGTCAAATTGGATTGTTTTGTAGGTTCAAGGCCTAACTAGATACTCTTATTCTATAGAGGGAGTTTAGCAATAGCACTTAGACTTATTACCGCTTTATAGTGCTTTACAGCCCTCTCTAAAGCGGTTTACAGAGCCAGCCTATGGTCCCCAACTTTACCCACCTCGGAAGGATGGAAGGCTGAGTCAACCTTCAGCCTAGTGAAAATGGAACCCCTGGCTGTGGGCAGAGTTAGCCTGCAATGCTGCATTCTGATCTGGGAAGGAAAGAAGGGAGGGCAATAGCACTTAGACTGATATACCGCTTCACAGTGCTTTACAGCCCTTTCTAAGCTGTTTATAGAATCAGCCTCTTGCCCCAAAAATCTGGGTCCTCATTTTACCCACCTCGGAAGGATGGAAGGCTGAGTCAACCTTCAGCCTAGTTGAGATTCGATTTGAGCCTGGCGAGATTTGAACTGCCAAATTGCAGGCAGCCGGCAGTCAGCAGAAGTAGCCTGCAGTACTGCACTCTAACCACTGTGCCACCTTGGCTCATATAACCACTTAATTTCCCCTTTGCTACCTTATTTTCTAAGAAAAATAAAACAGAGAAGGACTAGAGAGATCTCTTGCAATGAAACTTAAAATCAGTTCAACAGAAACTTAAAATTAAAAATGACAAGACTTCACCAAAAAGGACTTCTATAGAATCCTCTTTTGTAAGATGCAACCAACAATGCTTACCAGGGCATTTATACAGTTTGCGTGCCTGGGCAATATCTCCTTTACTCAGCCGGGTTCTCTGTCCAATCGAGGGCTGCATCCCATTCACATTATATTTGGGAAGAATGGTGTCCAGGAAGATCCCCCTGAAAAGACACAAAGGAGAACATTCTCAGCTTTGAGCTGGCTTGCACAGACATAACCAAAAACCTTAGTTCATAAAGTAATTGGTGACTGGGAGCCTGGGAAAAAAGAGATTGGCCATTTTACAGAAGAGAAAGTAACTGTGATGATAGCTGTCACAAACTTAAGCTTGCTTTTTTACTTATCCCTTTTTCCAGAGAATCCGTATCCTTTGAACTGGTGTGAGTTTAGACTGGAAAGTTATTCATGGTTTGCTTTAGAGAAACCCCACATGAGCTTTGGACACTATTTAACAAAATGAAATTCAATGGTGAAAAGAGTAAGGTTCTACATTTAGGCAAGAAAAATGAAATGCACAGGTACAATATACATGGTACCTGGCTCATTAGTAGTAACTGGGAGAGGGATCTTGGAGTCCTAGTGGACAACCATTTAAATATGAGCCAGCAGTGTGCAGCAGCTGCCAAAAAACCCCACACAGTTCTAGCCTGCATAAACAGAGGGATAGAATCAAGATCACGTGAAGTGTTAATACCACTTTATAAGGCCTTGGTAAGGCCACACGTGGAATACTGCATTCAGTTTTGGTTGCCACGATGTAAAAAAAGATGTGCAGACTCTAGAAAGAGTGCAGAGAAGAGCAACAAAGATGATTAGGACAATGGAGGTTAAAACATATGATGAACAGTTGCAAGAATTGTGTATGTCTAGTTTAATGAAAAAAAGGACTAGGGGAGACATGATAGCAGTCTTCCAATATCTCAGGGGATGCCACAAAGAAGAGTGAGTCAATCTATTCTCCAAAGCACCTGAGGGCAGGACAAGAAGCAATGGGTGGAAACTAATCAAGGAGAGAAGCAATCTAGAACTGAGGAGAAATTTCCTGACAGTTAGAACAATTAACTGACAGTGGAACAACTTGCCTCCAGAAGTTGTGAATGTTCCAACGCTGGATGTTTTTAAGAAGATGTTGGATAATCATTTATCTGAAGTGGTATAGGGTTTTCTGCCTAAGCAGGGGGTTGGACTAGAAGATCTCTGAGGTCCCTTTCAACACTGTTATTCTATTTTCTTGTTATTATTCCTCTATAGGCATTAACATTGATGGAAGGTGGAGTTATATCAAACTTTTACTCTCAGGGATTTCCAAAGGATTTTGAAATAAGAAAGCTAAAGAATGCTTAAGGAAATATAAAGATTTTAGCCCAAGTATTTCTGGTTATGTACAAGTTGTCTTGAAACTGGAACAATTACCCCCCAAAATCCTAGTATGTAGGCCATCATGTCCAATATCTTTCTAATGACCTGCTTTCTGTCTAGATTGACTCTGATGGGTTTCATTCATTATTATTGTCTCTCCGAGTGGCAAGAGGAACAGAAATTTTGTCAATCACAGAAATATTAGTAGATCCTTTACTTATAGATTATAGAGCACTCGGATTTGCAATTGCGTTATTAGCAGGGCATCAAATCTTTTATATTGCTGTGATTGCCACTTTTCCATAGATGGAGATGGGAGCTGAAATGGAAACTAACAGAAAAGATGGATGGTGGGACCATCATTAGCTATTTCAGGAGTGGATCAATTCCAAGTTGGGTGCATCAAAATGTTGTGGGCATCCCTGACTTAGGTCTTGATTCCTCCTCTTGGCCACATCGCACTCACTTCATTCCTTCTCCCAAGTTTCCATGTAATTCTTAAACCTCTTGCCCTTATGAAGGATTCCAACTTGGCTGCAAGAACATAGGATGAGTTACTAAAAATAGACATGGGTGCCCTTGTAATTAGAAAAGCACAAGGGCGTAAATCCAGGAACTTCACCACAGGAAAGGAATTGCCCACGCGAAACCTTGCAAGCAGTAGTTCTAAAGTAGTTCCAGACTCATTTGACCTCACAGGACTAGCTGGTTTAATCCAAGAAGATCTGGTTATGCACAAGTTGACTTGAAATCGGAACAATTTTTCTTTCCCTTGCAACCTGTAGCTTCTGGATGGACTATTTCCTATTGATATTGATTACCTACTCTGCTTTTTTGAAGTCAAGGAGACTACTAACCTTCTGTTCCTATGTATAGGCAATCCTTGCTTAAAAAACACTTTTGGGACTTCATACTCCATTGTGGAGGGTTGTAACCATTAAACGAGACTCATGTGACCACAACAGAGCTACGATCTCTCACAGTTAAGCAAATCTCCTGTGGTTGTTAAGCACATTTAGTCTCATACTGTGAATGGTGGTAACACTGCGCCACATCTACACAATGCACTGGGCTCTGACTTGAAGGCTTAGGAGACTGAAAATATGTAGAAAAAGGAGGCGAAACATCCAATCAAAAGCACACATTCTCCAAGGAATGGAAGGTTAAAGCTTTCTATTTCATAAGCCAACGTGAAAAACATTTTGCTTCTTCTGCCTCCTAGTTGGATTTCTCTATTAAAATTGTGCTTATGCTTGACACTTTTGGCAGTCTGAATCAGAATGTTTGTTGCCGAATTGCCTGGATTCTTTGGTTGGGCCAACTCAATATGGGACAATTTAACACAGTATTCATCGTTTCATTGAGTTACTTTTATTATTGGTGGCCACGTGTTTGTTTTTTTATTGTAACACATATATTTCTAAATTGACTTTCTTTATTTTATTCTTACTGGCTATGGTTCCATTGAACTTAATGGAACTTTTGTATTTTTTTTTATTGTCCTGCGGCTAACTGGCCATGGCAAGGTTTAAGGTTTTTTAAGGTTTTATTGGGATTTATATGCCGCCCTTTTCCCTGAGGGGACTCAGGGCGGCTTACAACCACAGGGGAGGGGGGTGCAAGGTCAAAAACAAAACAATATGTGCACAAAGAAAAAATAATAAAACACAACTTTCATTCAGCGATCAAACACTCGGGCGGGTAATTGGAAACCTATCCCCAGGCCTGCTGGGAGAGCCAGATCTTGAGGGCTGCGCGGAAGGTCTGGATAGTGGTGAGGGTACGGATCTCCATGGGGAGCTCGTTCCACAGGGTCGGGGCGGCAACAGAAAAGGCTCTCCTCCGTGTGGTCGCCAGTCGACATTGACTGGCAGATGGAATTCGGAGGAGGCCCAGTCTGTGCGATCTAATTGGTCGATTTAGGGAGGTAATCGGCAGAAGGCGGTCTCTCAAGTACCCAGACCCGCTACCATGGAGTGCTTTAAAGATGGTCATCAGTATCCTGAAGCGCACCCGGAGACCAACAGGCAGCCAATGCAGCTCGCGGAGGACAGGTGTAACGTGGGCGAACCGCGGTGCAAGTTGTCCAATGGCAAGTTGGCTGTGATGAGTTGGCCATGGTGAGTTCCATCTTTTGTCCTAGTCCCTATCTTGCAAACCTAAAGATCCACAGTTGTTTTTCCCAACTTACTCCACAAAAACTGCATACGCTCTGCATATGCTGAACAAAAAAATATTTCAATTTCTACCCTCAAAACGACACTATAGGGCATTGCACACTAGAACCACTAGACACAAGGACTGTTCCCCCCTCGTCCCATCCCTCTGCTAAACAACTAATTCCAACAACATTGTCAAAATGTTTACTAAGACTGCATTACTAGTCCTCTTCTCATCCTTCCTATTACCTATTTCCTTTTCTACTTATGACTATAACTTTGTTGCCTGTATCTTTACTATTTATATTTTTTATTTAGTGTCCTAGTATGATTTATGTTGATTGCTTATTTAGTATCCTATGACTATCATTAAGTGTTGTAGCTCATAATTCATGATGAATGTATTTATGATGACTATGATAATGATTTAATCACTTATATCTTTTGTGCACGCTGAGAGCTTATGTACTGAAGACAAATTCCTTGTGTGTCTAATCACACTTCTATACTTTGAATTATATAATTTTGCTGAATTTGCAGGTGACATTTTTATCAACCAGAATCCATCTTCTTGATCGTGGCGACATTAACACACTCCGTTTCTTTACAACAGGTCAGACAGTGGGAGTCTCAACAATCAGTATCAGGCTGACGTTGTTCTTCTGGAAAGATCAAACTAGAAAGTAGAGGGTTTTTTTTTTTTTTTTTTGAGAAATCCTGGATTTCTTACTATGTGAAGTCAACCATTTTGAAAGTTGTGACAATTTTCTCCTAGAGCTAAAATAGTACAGAACTCCTCAAGAAATTTACCTGAGTAAAGGATAATTTGAATCACAACAGAAGCCATTAGTGGTGGAAAAACTAACAGCTGCTGGTATCAACCTTTGTGTTGAGAACAATTAGGAACAAAGGGAAAGCTGTGATAATAGCAGTAATTTCCTACATATGTCTTTACTGAAGCACTTAATAGATGCCTGAACCTTTTCCGAAATCTCTCTTATAGACCTGCAGTAAATATGACCCCTGGTAAAGTTGGGACTAGAGATTTGCAGATTCCTTCTCTTAAGCGGCCAAAAGAAAAAAAATGGGTCAGCTGGTCTAGAGACTAAAGAGTCAAAGCTTAAAGATTTAGTTTGCAGAAACAGCAGGGGAAGGTTTAGGCTATAATTTCATGGAACTTAAAATTGTGAAAAATAATGCAAGGAAATACATAAAAAAAACAACCTTTAACACAGAAACAGTGTTGTGATTAGCAATAATATAAAAGCATAAATCATTGTCTAGTTTTGTATGAGGGTGAGGAGCAGGGGTGGTATTCATTTATCTTCCCTACCGGTTCGCAAATGTGAGCATTATGCTTGCACACGCCCCATCTGTCCATGTGCTCAAACCTCTGCGCATGCGCTTTGGCTAAAAAAGATGCCTAAGTGGGATGCAATAGAGCCGGGGAGGGGGAGGGGGCACTCGCGATTTCTGCTACTGGTTCAGGTGAACTGGTCCAAATACCAGTAGAATACCAGCTCTGGTAGGGAGTGACATGAAATGGGAGTAGAACAGGACCAAAGATGGATACCTCATGCTAGACTGGCCTGAGGAAATGGATAGAAATTAGGAAGAAAAAGGAAGCTTCAAAGAAATAAGATGAGGTGAGATGAGGTGAGGTAGGATAGGATAGGACAGGGGTCGGCAAACTGCAGATTGTTAGCCGCCCTGAGTCTCTCGGGAATAGGGCGGCATACAAATTAAATAAAACCTTAAACACTCAAAGAGCCATTTGGACCCGTTTCCCACAGAAAAGAAAACACCGGGAGCCACAAAGGTCCTAACCGGAAGCCCCCTGTTCAATTCTGGAGCTGACCGGAAGTTCAGTTTCCCCACCATAGAGTCTCCTTCTAGCATGGCCTACTTTTTCCTCTACCTGTCATAACCGAAAGCCCTATCAATTGTGGAGACAACTGGAAAACCCTCCCCTTGCCATAGAGTTTTCTCCTGGCGCACTGTGCTTCTCTCCCCCGCCCCACCAAAAGCTCCTCTCAAAATTGTGGCACCGACCAGTGACAGAGCCACAGCAGAGGGAGGAAAGAGCCACATATAGCTCAAGGGCCACAGTTTGCTGACCCCTGGGATAGCATGAAGTAAGGTAAGACAGGATAGGACAAGATGAAATAAGATCAGATAATTTTTGTTGTTACTTTTTTCTGTGAACACACTGGCACTTATTAAAAAATGAAATTGAGGGTAAGCTAACACAATTAAGGAAAAGAAAGAAACTGAATATTTTTTGACCTGGCGCTTATTTTATCAATGGTTCAATGCTGACAAAAACATAAGCTAGAAACAGGGAAATATATGGCAGGATTAGTGATATGAAGAAGATATGTTAACTTGGTTATACAAACCTTATGAATATTATTAATATTAATATAATTGATACTAGTACAATGAATATTGTTGAATATGCCTTGATTATTTCCTAAATGATTTGTACCCAGGGTTATCTTGGGTACAAATCATTTTAGGAAATAATAGGTATATTCAAAAGTTTCCATTTCAATTAAACTGTGTGTTGTACACTGTTTAATTGAAATGGAAACTTTTGTATGCTATAAAACAAAATAAAAAAACTTATTACAAAAAAATATGAAATTCTGATGCCTGCTCTCAAAAGACAATAAATATATAAACACACACACACACACACACACACACACACACACCTCTCACAGTCCATTTTTAATATATAGCATGAAAAAAGAGTCTTGAAAGTTACCAAGGTTGATACTATATGATATAAAGCTATTACAGCAGAGATTGGTTCCTACCAGTTTGGCCCAGTTCAGCCGAGTAGGTAGTAACTTGGCTGCCCATGCCTCCGAACTGAAGCTATCAGTGGCGGTGTGGGCGGTGCCATCTTGTTTTTTCACTACTGCGCATGCGCTCAAAGCGCATCCCTGAGCGAACCGAAAGTAAAAGAATCTGGAAACACACACACCCCACCCTGTATTACAGATTCCACAAAGTCAAGAATTTGTCTTTTCTGAAAAAAGGCCTCCTGAATCTGATGGGACCGTACAAATTTATTCTTTTTAATGATAACTGTCCAGTTGATTCCTGAAACAGATGTGTTGTTTCATCTCGTCATAGAATAAACTCAGGATATATCTCTGATTTATTATCTATCCTCTGCCCCAAGAATATATAAAACAATGTTTTGCTTGTCTCTTGTAGATGTAGGATCTATGACGACCAACCCATTACCACAGTTTAGCCTAATCAAGGAGCAGTTGAAAAGCGTGGTTTAAAATATAAAAATGGACCTAATAATACTAGAAAAAGGGGAACTTTATAATAGTAATGTGTGATTAAGTTCTAAGGCCTATGAAGGATTTCCAGCAACTAGGTCGAGATTACCACTGAGAAGAAAGAAATGAAGATACATTCCTGAGCGTTGTGTACCTCTTTCTTAACCAATGCATAAAGTCTCCTTACTTAATCAATGGAATCTTTGTCCCAAAGATGCTTTTTCAGGAGGCAACTGGACTTCCTTGTTTTCTATTTTGAAGACATTTTGCTTCTCATCCAAGAAGCTTCTTCAGCTCTGACAGGATAGTGGGTCAACGCTGAAAGAAGCTTCTTGGATGAGAAGTGAAATGTCTTCAAAAGAAAAAAGCAAGAAAGTCCAGTTGCCTCCTGAAAAAGCACCGTTGGGACAACCAGGACCTGGATGACAGAGAATCACTACAGACTTTTAGCTATACAATTTGCGATGGACACCCTTCAAAAGGTGTGGAGTGGATTTCCAGAGGGGAAAAAATGCAGAGTACAGGAACCAGAAGCACCACTTAGGTGACCCTGAGGGCACAGATAAACTTCCAAGTGGCCTCAATGACCCTCTAAAAGGATGCAGATGACCAGCTGTCTGCAAGGAGTATAAATCCTTCCCTTCCATTCAGTCAGAGCTGAAGAAGCTTCTTGGATGAGAAGTGAAACGTCTTCAAAAGAAAAAAGCAAGAAAGTCCAGTTGCCTCCTGAAAAAGCACCTTTGGGACAACCATGACCTGGAGGATAGAGAATCTCTACATACAATGAAATCTTTGTTGTCCACTGTTCCCAATTTACAGTGGAATGAAGAAGAAAGATTATTTAGGCTGTATTCTCTGGTGCCAACAGTTTTGATCCTTGTGCTGTGAATGATTTTTCAGGATTTTTTTCCCTGGCCTGGCATAGTTATTGTTACCCTTTCCTCTATTTGGCAAAGAATCTAAACAAGCAACTCAAACCGATCAGTTGAAGCACTGAAATTCCCTAGAGGTAGAAAGGAAAGTCTGATGAAGGGAGGTTACCTCAACATCACCCAAAATGTTGTGCGTCATCCTGGATAAAACATATTTCTTCTTCCTGCTCTTCTCTAAATAAACTGACTAGCAAACGCAACGATAGCATCTTAGAGAGGTAATGTCATCAGCAAACAGAAACAGGCACGAAAGCTTCCTGTGAAACTTGGAAATCGGAGCCATGAAACAGCTACGTGTCTGTTTGCAAAACTGACAGCTGGGCTTTTAATTTCCTAAGCAAGTTTAAAAACTGCCAGGCTTGTTCTTGGAAGATGCCTCCTAAAACTGGTGGGGTTGAGTAACGCTCTTCAGAGAAACACTGGAAGATCTGGGAACAGAGAGACACATATTCTCTAAACAATGCAACTTGCTGTTGACTCAACTGTCAAAAAAATGGATTTGTGATTAGTGGAAATGGGAAGACAGACAGAGAAAGTGAGGGAGAGGGGAAGGTAATAAATCACTCCATGTCATGATGGCAAATCTCCACGTCCATTTTGCATCTTCAGCTGAAGGTGTTCCAAGGCTGTGGAAGAGGGATAGAGAAGAGAACTTCCAGGGAACCAATGATGGACCTAAGATGGCCCCACAGAGAGCAGATCCAATAATATCCAATTAATATAATCTTTAGGTTAACCAATCCGATTTTCCTCTTTTAGCATTTGTATCTTCAAATTATCCAAATAGTTCAGGTTTCTTATTCAGGTCTATTTTGGGAATAGAATAGAAGAGAAGAGAAGAGAAGAGAAGAGAAGAGAAGAGAAGATGGAATAGAAGAGAAGAGAAGAGAAGAGAAGATGCAATAGAAGAGAAGATGGAATAGAAAATAGAATAGAACAGAATAGAATAGAATAACGAAATTAATAGACTAGAATAGAATAAAAACTTTAGTGTCACTTTAAATGTACACTAATTAGCATACATTAAAATGAAATTCCATTGCATTCAGCTCTCAAAAGATAATTATTATGCATATACTCACATACACACATATATGACACAAAGGAACATCACAGTCTAGTTTGAATGTATACATATACATGGCGGCGGGGGGAAAAAGAATCCTGCGAATTTACAAGATGGATGGCATAAGGAACAATGCTGTTACAGAACTGAGTAGTCCTGTTAGAAATACTTCAACCCCCCCATAGGGGAGCAACAGAAACAGATCATGAATTGGATGTGTGGGATCTCTAACAATACTTTGAGCTTTAAGCACATAGTGCTTGTAAGTAGCATCCTGAATAACGGGAAGCGAGGTTCCTATAATATTCTTGGTTGTCCTCACCACTCTCTGTATGGGCTTTCTATCTGAGGCGCTGCTGTCACCAAACCAAACTGTGATGCAGTTTGTTAAAACGCTCTCAATTGTGCCTCTATAAAAAGTGGCCAGGACAGAAGGAGAAAAATGTGCTCTCCTCATCTGATGCAGGAAATGCAAACAAAATGCAAATGCTTTTTTTGAAAAAGCACCCTTCTGTACATATGTTGCAATACTAAATGATACCAGAGTAGCTCAAAAAGTACCAGAAAAAATTTGTATAATATCAGGATTTAACAGGTTATGGAAGATATTGGCAAAAAGATTTCCTGTAATGATTGGATCCATAACAAGGGAATTCTCAAAACAAAGGGCAGTATTACTTCATTTCACACCATTTCAGCTCAACCACATATATATTATGGCAGTGTTTACATGGTTCCTATGCTTTGGAATAAAGCTTAAATTACCAGGAGTTGCTAAATAGTCTTCAGCAGAGATTACACAACAACAACAACAGCAAGAACGGTTGGTGCCCGAAGGTCATTAATTGCAGTAGCTAAATGAAACGTTGTCTCCCAACCCAGATTCCTGAAAACCAATTGCTAAAACTTGAGTTAGGGAAAGGTTTTCGAATGGAAGGGCATTAAAGAAACGATCTGACAACTGGGTCACAAATTCCTGAACCAGATTCATGTCACTTTGAAAGTTCAATCCCTCCTTGTTACTCAGAGAATGCTGCAACTTCCATTAGACACACCAACTATCTTAGGTGGCTCACTGCCTGGTTCCCAATTCATAGTCTGGAGCAGAGTGTCAAACTCAAGGCCTGGGGGCCAGATCTGGCATGCAGGGTACTTAGATCTGCCCCATGGGGCTGCCCTGAAAGTAGCAGAGAAAGTAGCATGGTGCCTTTGTCAGCGAAAACGTAGCCCTCTTGATCTCTATTTTTGCTGGCAGAGGGTTGCAGGAGGTCATTCCAGCTGAAAACAGAACTCTCGGGAGCCTGTTTTCGTTGGCAGAGTGCTTGGGCAACAGACACCCTCAATACAAAGTGATATCAAACTGGCCACACACACTCTGTCACACACACAGTCCCCCTGAGGTCAAACACAATCCTGATGTGGCCCTCAATGAAATTGAGTTTGACACAGGGGTGAAATCCAGCAGGTTCTGATAGGTTCCGGAGAACCGGTGGTGGAAATTTTGAGTAGTTCAGAGAACCAGCAAATGCCACCTCCGGCTGGCCCTACAGTGGGGAGGAAATGGATATTTTGCAGTATCCTTCCCCTAGAGTGGGGAGGGAATGGATATTTTGCAGTATCCTTCCCCTGGAGTGGGGAGGGAATGGATATTTTGCAGTATCCTTCCCCTGGAGTGGGGAGGGAATGGATATTTTGCAGTATCCTTCCCCTGGAGTGGGGAGGGAATGGAGATTTTGCAGTATCCTTCCCCTGGAGTGGGGAGGGAATGGAGATTTTGCAGTATCCTTCCCCTGGAGTGGGGAGGGAATGGATATTTTGCAGTATCCTTCCCCTGGAGTGGGGAGGGAATGGAGATTTTGCAGTATCCTTCCCCTGGAGTGGGGAGGGAATGGAGATATTACAGTACCCTTCCCCTGGAGTGGGGAGGGAATGGAGATTTTGCAGTATCCTTCCCCCGGAGTGGGGAGGGAATGGAGATTTTGCAGTATCCTTCCCCTGGAGTGGGGAGGGAATGGAGATTTTGCAGTATCCTTCCCCTGGAGTGGGGAGGGAATGGAGATTTTGCAGTATCCTTCCCCTGGAGTGGGGAGGAAATGGATATTTTGCAGTATCCTTCCCCTGGAGTGGGGATGGAATGGAGATATTACAGTATCCTTCCCCTGGAGTGGGGAGGGAAAGGAGATTTTGCAGTATCCTTCCCCTGCCACACCCACCAAGCCACGGCCACAGAACCGGTAGTAAAAAGTTGATTTCACCATTGGTTTGATACGCCTAGTCTGGAGTTTCTGAAAGCTGGTACATCAAAGTGAGCAAAACAGCATGGCTAAATTGTGTCATTAAACTGCATTTGTGCAACAGCGGTTGTAGGTAACTGTAAAGGCAAAGATGCGGAAGACAAGGTAGTTCTCCAGGAAAAGAGCTAACAGGATTGATAAGCAGATCTTCCTCTGTTTACAAGGTGAAGCTTTGGCATAAAAAAATATCCATCTGGAAGAGTCTGTGTTAATTTTTCTGAGGAGACACCCAGAGGCATATCCTCCATATCCAGGATAACGCAGACCATACCAGCCCAAACCTGCTGAGATGCAGAAAATTGCTGAGCAAGAATGAACATTGAGTGGGCCACACCTTCCCAGCCTGTGGCCATTAATGCTCACACATAACATTGCTTGCAAATCCAGCCTCCTTACGGAGCAAGGTTGAACAGCCACAAAAAGAAAAGGCGAGTCCAGAGAGAAGAGGCCTAGGAAGCAACAGTGCGGCTTAACAACAAGCAAAGGCATGTGAGAAAGGGTGGTCTAATGGAGGCAAGATCAGTTTGAGGAGTTGCGCTCAATTCCATTGGCTTTCTTCCCCGAGTTGATTTATTTATCGATAAGATTACCAGCTTGTCTCTCTTCCAAACTTCCATGGGGATCTCCCTTTATTTTATCCCTACTACAACAACTTGATGAGGTAGGTTGGATCTACAGAGAATATCTGGCTTAAAATCATTTGGGGATTTCCATGGCTGAGCACAGATTGGAATATGGCTTTCCCTACTCCTATTCTGTTTATTCCTGAGGAGGAAAGCTATGCCCAATCTAGACAGCAGACTAAAAAGCAGAGACATCACTCTGCCAACAAAACTGTGTCTAGCCAAGGCGATGGTTTTCCCAGCTGCAATGGATGGCTGTGAAAGTTGGACCATAAGGAAGGCTGAGTACCAAAGAATGGAGGCCTTTGAACTCTGGTGCTGGAGAAGACTCCTGTGAGTCCCCTGGACTGCAAGGCGATCCAACGGTCAGTCCTAGAGGAGATCAACCCTAACTGCTCTTTAGAAGGCCAGATCCTGAAGAGGAAACTCAAATACTTTGGCCACCTAATGAGAAGGAAGGACTCACTGGAGAAGAGCCAAATGCTGGGAAAGAAGAGGGCAAAAGAAGAAAGGGACGACAGAGAATGAGGTGGCTGGATGGAGTCACTGAAGCAGTCGGCGTGAGCTTAAATGGACTCCAGAGGATGGTAGAGGACAGGAAGGCCTGGAGGAACATTGTCCATGGGGTCGTGATGGGTCGGACATGACTTTACTACTAACAACAACAACAACTTCTATTTCAGCTCCAACCCCACTAGAGTAGACTGTCTGAACTGTCTGTTCAGGGACAGGGATTGGCTCAGTCACCCAGATACTCCCATGGCTGAGGATCTGGAACCTGGGTCTCCTAAATCCTAGTCCAACACCTTAGTTCTCCTACCACACTGGAGGTCAGATGCAATGTGACAATAATTAGTCAATTACATCCACAAACTCTTGACATCCCAATGACAATACAGGTAGTCCTCGAATGATGTTCACAATTAAGCCTCAAATTTCTGTTGATAAATGAAATGCCCCATATTATAACATTTTTTGCTACAGTTAAGTGAATCACTGTAGTTGTTAAGTTAGTGACATGATTGGGAAGTGAATCTGGCAGGATCTCATTGATTTTGCTCATCACAAGGTCGCAAAAGGGGATCATGTGACCCTGGGACACCACAACCGTTATAAATATGAAACAATGGTCAAATGTCTGAATTTTGATCACACGACCACAAGGATGTTGCAACAGTTGTCATTGTGAAAAACGGTCACAAGTCACTTTTTCGCCAATGCCTTTGTAACTTTGAATAATCGCTAAGTGAACAAT
Source organism: Thamnophis sirtalis (assembly GCF_051295495.1). Lineage (NCBI taxonomy): Eukaryota > Metazoa > Chordata > Lepidosauria > Squamata > Natricidae > Thamnophis > Thamnophis sirtalis. Next base: position 77,030,440 of record NW_028261382.1, read on the forward strand.
TGCAACCTGGGGAGTAGCTGTAATGAACTACAAGGAGACAACTGACAGTAAGAACAATCGATCCGTGCAACAGACGTTGCCTTCGGACGTTGTGGGAGCTTCATCACTGGAAGCTTTCAAGAAGAGATTGGACTGTTGTCTGTCAGAAATGGTGTAGGGTCTCCTGCTTGGGTGGGGGGTTGGACTAGATCAGGGGCCACCAATCTTTTGGACCCCAAGGATCACTAAATTCATAATTTTAAATCCTACGGACCCCTAATATGACCTGCCTAATGATTGGCTGTGTGGCCGTGGCTAGGTGGTCATGTGACTGAGTGGGCATGGCCAACTCGATGTCATTCACATTATGGGGTGCCTCGCCCGCCTCTACTCACCCCTCTCCTGCCAGCCACTCCTCCCCTCCCCTCCCGGGCTCCTTAGGCCCCCAGTAGGAAGCAGTTTTTGGAGCTAAGCAGCCACCGTGAGAAAGAGTTGGCAAAAGAGCTCAGTTCAAATTGCAGAAGCACCTCACTGAGGACTAGGAGCATAGGCTTGCCAAGCAGAGGGAAGCCTGCGGAAGTGCAAGGCCAGGTACCAGCACCTGGAGGCTCTGCGGCCTGAGATGGTCAGCCAGTTCCAGGCCATGATGCAGTCCTACTGGAACGAGGCCCTCCGGCTCTTTGCCGCCAGTGGTGCTTCCCTCCACCATCTGGCCTTCACCCAAAGCCTCTCACCAGGAGGCTGAAGCAGACCCCAAGTCGGAATTTCTGCCCCACTCCAACCTGCACAAAAAGACCCCAAAGGGGGAGACTCTCTGCAGCAACATAAATGTTCACTGCATGCATCCATACCAGGGGCCGTAGTTTGAGGAGCCCTGATGTAGTGCAACATAAGAAATGCAAATAATTTTTCTGCGGACCACCAAAATTTTCTCGCGGACCACCAGTTGGTGACTGCTGGACTAGATGACCTAGACGGTCCCTTCCAACTCTGTTAATCTGTACCTGTAACTCACGGCCTATGCATTCAGAATATTAAATGGTTTACATTTTGCAAAGAGTGGAAGGGTTTGATCTCAGACGGGGAGAAGGCCAGCAGATGGAACAAAACAACAGGCTGAAACTAAACTATAGCTTTTATCAGGTTCTCAAGGAAAGGGTTAACATTGCAGATATAAAATTACTGACATTCAAGCTCTGGAGATTATTTTCTGGAGAACAATCCTCTCTATTGACTCTGGGGAGGGAAAGGGCTACCACAGCAGGAAATGCCAGATATGTTTATGATCCTTCCTTTCCACTGGGATTCCACATATAATCTCTCCACTCATCCATCAAACTTCGTTCTGTGGAATTAGGTAATCTGGCTGAAAAGATGTGAACTTAATTTGGTTCGGGGTGGGAAATGGTTGACGGGGTCACGGGAAGTTGCAATCCTTTCCATTTTGACTTTCCAGACTCCGTTGTTACATCCTCAAATCCCCACAGCTTCAATCTCAAACTGTCTACCGTAGACCTCACCCCATTCCTAAGAGGTCCGTAAAGCGCACCAGCGTGCCTACCGTCCCTATCCTACCGTCCCCATTTATTTGTACTCATTTCCTTTGTTCATGTCCATGTTTAGGAAGAACTTCCTTTTTCTTTTTTGGGAGCTGAACTAGAATATTTGAATCCGATTAGAATTGGAAAATAAGAAGAAAATACAAAGAAACTGTGGACTTTAAACTGTAACGAACTGAGATAAATTTTAAAAGAGAAACTGTAAATTGTAAGACGTGTACTATGGAGAGTTAGGAGTTTGAAGAATTTTGTGAGATTACAAAAAATATGCATGAATCACTAAAGTTACCATATTTTTGGAGTATAAGATGTACCATTTTTCCTCAAAAAAGCAGCTGAAAATCTGGGTGCATCTTATACACTGAATACAGCATTTTTTGCCTCCTGAAGCCCCACCCCTTCACCAAAATGGCCGTGCATAGCCTTTAGGAGGCTTCCAGAGAGCTCCTGGGGGCTGGGGAGGGCAGACATGAGTGAAAAATGGGCTGTTTTTTGCTCAATTTCCCCTCTCCGCCCCCCCCCCCCAGGGGCACTCTATAAGCCCCCTAAAGGCTATGCATGCACTTTTTGTGACCAAAAACGGGCCCACTTTTGCAAAAAATTGGCCATTTTTACTCATATTGGCCCCACCACCCAGGAGCACTCTACAAGCCTCCTAAAAGCTATTCATGCCATTTTTTGAAAAAAAAAAAAAAGGCCCGTTTTCGCGAAAAATGGGTCATTTTTGGGAGGTCTGCAGAATGCAAAAACTTTTTTTATTTTCCTCTTCAAAATCTTGGTGCGTCATACTCTGAAAAATACGGTAAACAAAGTTGTTAAGCTAGACAGTAAGGAAGAAGGAAAAGAAAGCGGAACTATAGAAAAGGTTATAGAAGCAAAGGAAAATAAAAATAAAAAACACGTCAATGATTACACTGGGAAGGACAGTGACACTGGGGAAATTAAAAAGGGGGAGTGAGTTCCAACAAAGAAAGGAAAGGGGATTAAGGAAGAAAGGAAATTAAACGATTGGACAGGCATAGAGCAGGAAGAAGGGAGGCAGCATACGACAAAGAAAACGCACTACAATAAAAGAAAAGGGGGAAATAAGGTGAGGAGACAAAAGAAAACACGAATGGGGGCATACCAAATGGCACAGCAAAGGGCAATAAAAAAGAATTGGAAGAAAGAAAAGAAAGAAAAAGAAGAACAACATGGAACTTGGCTTTGTGGTCCAAATGGAGGGAGAGAGGGATGATTCCAAGGAAGCTGCGGACATGAGAGCCGGCCATTCACATGCTCCTCATGCAAATGTAGCTGTGCGGGCATTCATGTGCTTGCCCATCACTTCTGCAGCCCAGTCCCGAATGGGCCATGGCCCTGTATTGAGCCATGTCCCAGGGGTCAGGGACCCATATCTGAAAGGGTCGATATCTAGAAAAGCCATAGTTGTGTTCTCACTTGCGATGCGGAGACAGTTAGCTTTTATTTTGTTTTCGAGCAAGACGAGTTATGGAAGGATGCTCTTTGGTTTATTATGAGTAAGGGAATGAGGCAAACATGGGTGTTTCCTCCTAGTTTTGGTAGAGATTGATTTAAATTCTGCTGGGACTATTTCAAGATGGGATGGTTGTGTTAATTTTGAGCCATCACGCAATGTGTTTTTCTCTCTGGAAAAGTGTGTGCAGTTGCCATCACAAAATGATCCTCCAGCACAGGGGTCTCCAACCGTGGCAACTTTAAGACTTGTTGACTTCAATTTCCAGAGTTCCTCAGCCAGCAAAGCAAATAATTTTTCCGCGGACCACCAAAACTTTCTCATGGACCACCAGTTGGTGATTACAGTTTTAGTGGACTATCCCAACTCTGTAACACTTCAGAACAGGAAAAGAGATTCAATAATATTTCCTTTTTGTTGCCCCTAACAGGCATTTTCTCTCACCCCCCTACCCTTCCCTTGTTCCCCAAGTCCTCATGCCTTCTGGCGCCGGCGCATCCACTGCCATGTGGGTGAGGCAACTGCTTTTTTCACTCCCAAGCTCAGGCATTCATCAAAGCCCACCCACCCACCCACTCCTTCTGCACACAACAGGGATGCAGAAGGGAAGTTACACAGCAGAAACTGGCTATTTTCTGCACCTGGAGAAGAAGCAGCCATCCAAGTAGATAAACATATGCTATCCTGGTCTGGAAGTTTTATCTGCTCAAAGTATGGGGTAGCAATGACCACAAGACATAGATAGCTGACCTATCCAGAGGTATTGATCAGGAAAGGCAACTTTCTCAGATTGATTCCTTCCTTCCTTCCTTCCTTCCTTCCTTCCTTCCTTCCTTCCTTCCTTCCTTCCTTCCTTCCCCACCTTTAATATTTTTACAAATAATTCAAGGTGGCAAACGCATCTAACTCACCTTCCTCCTCCTATTTTCCTCACCCCTATGAGGTGAGTTGGGCTGAGAAAGAGAGAGACTGGCCCAAAGCCAGAGAGAGAGAGAGAGGGAGAGGGAGAGGGAGACAGACAGAGACAGAGACAGAGAGAGACACACACACAGAGAGACACAGAGAGACAGAGAGACAGAGATACATATAGAGATGAGAGAGACGGGGGGGGGGGTAAATACATGTATATTTACCTCAGGTGTGTCATTTAGCTGAAGAAAAATAAGCTAAATATGCATAGGCTAAGCAAACATGTAAAACAAGACAACTTGGGAATCTCACTTGGAAAAGGTGTTTCTGGCGTAGTGCATGATGCTGTCAAAATCGTATGTTTCGCCTAAGGACTCCACCTCTTCAGGTTCCATCTTCAGGAAGTTGTACTCCTGCCCTGCAGAAGGACCAAGAGGAAGAAGCATGAAAATTGCAAGGTAGCTTAGAGCAGGGGTGTCAAACTCAAGGCCTGGGGGCAGGATCCAGCCTGCGGGGTGCTTAGATCTGGCCTGCAGGGCTGCCCTGGAAATAGCAAAGGACTCGCCTGCGGTGCCTCTGCCAGCAAAAACAGAGCTCTGGTAGAGGGTTGCAAGAGGCCATCTCAGCCAAAAACAGAGCTCGAAAGGGCCACAGGCAGCTCTCCCAAGCTCCGTTTTCACTGGCAGAGGGTTGCAGGAAGCCACCGCAGCTGAAAACGGAGCTCGGGAGTCCGTCTTCGCTGGCAGAGTGCCTGGGCCACCAAAGGCGCCCTCGACACGAGTGACATTGAGTTGGCAACACCCAAACTGGCCACATTCACCCTGCCCCCCCAAAGGGAAACACAACCTTGACGTGGCCCTCAATGAAATTGAGTTTGACACCCTGGGCTTAGATGGTCTGGAGCAAATATCGTCTCCCAAGGGTTAGCAGATTTGGTGTTTTCCCTTGCACACACTGCTTATTAATGGCAGCCTCTGATTTCTCCTGTGTGACCCCAAAAAAAACACAAAACCATTATCTGAGCCCATAATCCTACATGGATTAGGGACCAGTTTTACCTACAGAACTGTCTTCGTCCCATTAACTAACTTACTGCACCCAATTGCACAGTGGCAGATAGGACAGCGCTCCAGAGGGTCAACGTCATTGCCCAGAGGATCATTGATTGTCCTCTCCCCTCCTTGGAAGAGCTTTATAGCTCCCACTGCCTTAAGAAAGTTCAAAACATCCTTAGAGATCCATCTCATCCTGGGCACCACTTTTTTTTTTAAACTATTACCATCTGGCAGACGGTACAGGATAATAAAAACAAGGACAAGTAGGCTGAAGAACAGCTTCTTTCCCAGAGCAGTAACCATATTCAATTCTATGGTATAGTGCAATATTGAGTTTTCAATTTCAATTATATAGAATGTAAAGGATGTATCTTTGTGTTTTTATTTTTATAATTGTAATGTACACCGAAGATGGCATTTAATTTCATTGTACCATGTGCAATGACAATAAAGTAAACTAAAAACTAAATCAACCCCTCCCATCCGGTCAGGAAGGGGAGGTGTGTGATGGACTCTGTCAGTCAAAGAATTACCACCGGTGGGGTCCTTCTCTGCTGTTGCCTCTACTATGGGGGACATTCTTCCCTCCACCGGAGAGAAGGGGTTCCCATTCTCTGGCCTTCAACATGGCTCTGCAACCTTTCTTGGGGTGCACAGAGGAGCATGCAGCCATTGGACTGGTTGACCCCCTGAAAATCCGTCCTCTGCCTTTCATTTTAACATTGCTCTTGCCTCTTTTTACATTTTATATACAGTAGTGCCCCAAATTGTGGAAACCTTTAGGGAAAAGTGTATTTTTGAGGTTTGATGGCTAATAACACCACTTTTTTTTAGTAGTACCATAAAATTATATATCAATGGAAAGATAATTTAATCAAGAATGCAGTACAATAACTTTTATGAAGGATTTGCTATTAGAATATCAGTTATAAAGAAGAAAAGTGAATCACATAGAAAAAAATGAGATATACAAAAGTTATCACCATGTCAGTTAATCCTTAGTTGGGTAACCTTTAGCATGAATTATGGCCTTACAACGTCTTCCCATGAAGTGAACCAAGTCTTTTAGTTCTGCAGTTAATGTGAAACCAAGATTGAATGATTGCTTCTATTCATTGGGTTTTATTGCTGACAACTTTTTATAGAATACAGATAATTGAACAAACTTTGTTGCATTGCATTCTTGATTAAATCATCTTCTCATTGATATGTAATTCTATGGTACTACTCAAAACAAAAGTGGTGCTATTAGCCATCAAATCTCAAAAATACACTTTCCCCAAAAGGTTTCCACAATTTGGGCCACTAGTGTACAGGCAACCCTTGACTTTGTTTAGTCTTTGTATGAAGTTACAACATCACTGAAAAATACCAACTTAAAAACATAAGTCACAACTTAAGTGGTTTTCACACTTACGACCACTTGGCAAGTGGCATATATTTATGACAGTTGCGGTGTCCCGGCATCATGTGATCACTTTTTGCAAACCCCTGACGAAGCCCACTTAACAACCATGTTACTAACTTAACAACTGCAGTGATTCACTTAACTGCTGTGGCCAAAAAGGGGCATCATAAAATGGGGCATAACTCACTTAACAGCTGCCTTGCTTAGGAACAGAAATGCTGGGTTCAATTGTGGTTATAAATTGAGGAGTACCTCAATTTCAATACTGAGGATTAGTATCAAGCAGGATGCAAGACATCTGGGAAGAATATGTAAATCCCAGAAACGTGGATATGCTTGTATTGTTTTTAATCTTTTCTTTGTGCAGCATCCGAGTCCCTCTGGGAGCGAAAATTTGATAAATAAAGAAATGCTGAGTCAGCTCTGGGTGCTTGTGGGTCAGCGTAACTAAATAAGCAAACTCAGCTGACACTTGGCCAGTCATGGGATTCTTTCCAACTGTGAAAGTCTGCCTTAATTCTTCTCAATATAGAGAATTGTTGGAAGAAATATTCATCTGGCTCAGTTCCAAGCTGGGAGAAAGACCCTGGAAACTTGGGAGACTGATTGGAATGAGGGTTTCATCGTGAACAGGAGCACCAAGCACATGGAGTTGAGAGTGAAGGATAGTGTTATGTCAAAGCACTTGGTATGGCCAAATATGGGAGGGAGCATACTGCTTCCCCTTTGCCTTTCCAGTCTGAAAGTCACCTAGGAGCCTTCCAGCAGGAAACCATTTTTGTGTTACATTTGTGCTGATAAATAAATAAAGGGAGACTAGTATAGAGCTATTTCAAGCTACTTAGCTCTCATCAGCTAGCCATATCCTTACTGGGATTCAAACCTGGGCTGTATGCTCCCTCCCATATTTGGCCATACCAAGTGTTTTGACATGACACTTAATCATTTCCTTGGTTCAGCTGATAAGGGAGGACAGCTTGTGGCTTATTGGCTAATATAACTGCCTAGCATGTAAAAACAGCCCAGGTTCGAATCCCAGTAAGGG